>NC_041731.1:131223908-131528026 GCF_004115215.2 Ornithorhynchus anatinus | reverse complement strand
CATTCATTCATTCATTCATTCATTCATTCATTCATTCGTATTTATTGAGCGCTTACTATGTGCAGAGCACTGTACTAAACGCTTGGAATGTACATGTCGGCAACAGTCCCTGCCATTTGACGGGCTTACAGTCTAATCCTGGGAGAAACCACCACCTGGAGTGCAGGAGAAGTTGTTGTAATCCCCTTCAGGGAAAGAACTCCACTCCAGTCAGTCAGTCGGTTGTATTCATTGAGCGCTTACTGTGTACAGAGCACTGTATTTAGCATTTGGGAGTGTACAATACAACAATATAATGGACACATTCCCTGCCCACAGTGAATTTACAGAATAGAGGGGGAGACAGACAGTCATATAAATAAATAAAATGAGAGATAATGACACAAGTGGTAGGGGGCTGGGATGGGGGATGAATCAAGGGAAGACGGCAGGGAGATGTTAAAGGGTGTGGGAGAAGAGAAACTCAACTGTATATATTTTCATTACCCTATTCATTTTGTTAATGAAATGTACATCGCCTTAATTCTATTTATTTGCTATTGTTTTAATGAGCTGTTCTTCCCCTAGATTCTATTTATCGCCATTGTTCTCGTCTGTCCGTCTCCCCCCGATTAGACCGTGAGCCCGTCTCTATCTGTTACCGACTTGTCCATTCCAAGCGCTTAGTCCAGTGCTCTGCACATAGTAAGCGCTCAGTAAATACTACTGAATGAAAGAGAAAAGGAGGGTTTAGTCAGGGAAGGCCTCTTGGAGGAGACGGGCCTTCAGTAAGACTTCGAAGTGGGAGAGAATCATTGTCTGGTGGATTTGAGGAGGGAGGGTGTTCCAGGCCAGAGGCAGGACATTCATTCATTCATTCAATAGTATTTACTGAGCGCTTACTATGTGCAGAGCACTGGACTAAGCGCTTGGAATGGACAATTTGGCAACAGATAGAGACGATCCCTGCCCATCGACGGGCTTACAGTCTAATCAAGGACAAGGGCAAGTGTTCTGCGGCGAGATAAGCGGGAATGAGGAATGGCGAGAAGGTTGGCATTAGAGCACCGAAGTACGTAGGCTGGGTTGTAGTAGGAGAGAAGCGAGGTGAGGTGGGGTGGGGCAAGGTGGTCGAGTATTCTACTGCTAATTGTACTCTCCCAAGCGCTTACAACAGTGCTTTGCACACAGCATTCAATAAATACCGTTGACTGACTGATTAAAGCTGTTTCTAGCCCCCATAACCCTTGGAAAGGAGAAATGTGGTGGTCAAGTGGAGGGAGCTCAGCACTGGGAATCAGAGGACCTGAGTTCTAATCCCGCCTCCACAACTTGCCTGCTGTGAGACCTCGGGCAAAACACTTGACTGCTCTGTGCCTCAGTTTCCTTATCTGTAAAATGGGGATTCGAAACCTCCCCTTAACTGGAAACCCATGTGGGACAGGGGGTTTTCTTTAGGGTATTCGTTAAGTGCTTACCGTGTGCCAGGCACTCTATTAAGCACTGGGGTTGATCCGAGCTAATCGGGTTGGACACAGTCCCTGTCCCACATGGGCCTCACAGTCTCAATCCCCATTTTTTAAAGATGAGGTAACTGAGGCCCTCTATGCCATGCCTATAAAATGGTGGTATTGGTTAAGCGCTTACTACGTGCAAAGCACTGTTCTAAGCACTGGTGGATACAAGGAGATCGGGTTGTCCCACGTGGGGCTCACAGCTTTAATCCCCATTTTACAGATGAGGTCACTGGGGCACAGAGAAGTTAAGTGACTTGTCCAAAGTCACACAGCTGGCAAGCGGCAGAGCCGGGATTCGAACCCATGACCTCTGACTCCCAAGCCTGGGCTCTTTCCACCGTGCCACGCTGTTATACCTACTCCAGCTCTTAGAACAGTGTTGGACACGTAGAAAGAGCTTAACAAATACCATAAAAAGGGATGTGTCCACTATGACTTCTGTACTCTCAACTGCCACAGCAATGACAACCCTAAAAGCAACTCTTCTGTATCTTTATATTTTCCCTCATTATTATTCTTATTATTATGAATACCACCATTGTTTTCTTGGGTTACTTTGCTTTTCCAATCTTTCCTTGTGTCAGTTGTCTTCCCCATGGCTAGGTGGAAGTCAGAGGACATGGCTTCTAATCCCAGCTCCTCCACTTGTCTGCTGTGTGACCTTGGGCAAATCACTTCACTTCTCTGTGCCTGTTACCTCAACGGTATATATCTTCACAAGTGTATGGATCTTCATTACCCTATTTCTTTTGTTAATGAAATGTACATCGCCTTGATTCTATTTATTTGCGATTGTTTTAATGAGATGTTCTTCCCCTCGATTCTATCTATTGCCATCGTTCTCGTCCGTCCGTCTCCCCCGATTAGACCGTGAGCCCGTCAAAGGGCAGGGACCGTCTCTATCTGTTACCGATGTGTACATTCCAAGCGCTTAGTCCAGTGCTCTGCACATAGTACGCGCTCAATAAATACTAATGAATGAATGAATGAATCTGTAAAATGGGAATTAAGACAGTGAGCCCTATGTGGGGCAGCCTGATTACCTTGTACCTATCTCAGTGCTTAGAACAGAACTTGGCACCCAGTAAGAGCTTAACAAATATCATATTATATATTTATATATATATTATTATTATTTTTATGGTATTTGTTAAGCGCTTAACTATGTGCCAGGCACTGTACTAAGCACTGGGGTGGATACAAGCAGATCGGGTTGGACACAGTTCCTGTCCCACGTGGGGCTCACACTCTCCATCCCCATTTTACAGATGAGGTAACTGAGGCCCAGAGAAGTTAAGTGACTGGCCCAAAGTCACACAGCTGACAAGTGGCAGAGCCGGGATTTGAACCTATGACCTCTGACTCCCAAGCCCAGGCTCTTGCCACTGAGCCATATATATAGACTGTGAAGCTCAAAGAGCTCATCCCCGTTAGCTTCCTCTTCCATCCTCACCACCTCTTGGTCCAGTGCTCTGCACACAGTAGGAGTTCAATCAATACCACCGCACGAACGAATGACCTTCTCAAATACATCGGCATCTTTTTGAGGGCGGTTGAAACATCTTCCCGAATCCATAAATCTTCCATTCACCCTTCCTTCCTTTCAGAAGCGAACAGGGTTCTGAAAATTGACAGTTCTAAACAGTAGAGGTGTTGTACCCAAAGGTCAGACATTGGCATTTTCCTACAGTGATGATGCTCAGTTGCTTTCTATATAACTTGACACCAACTGAATAAGATGTGGGGTTTTATGCCCTATTTGCCGGTATTTGCTAAGCACTGACAAGGTGCAAGACACTGTTCTGAGCACTGAGGTAGATGCAAGCGAATCAGGTTGGACACAGTCCCTGTCCCACGTGGGCTCACAGTCTTAATCCCCATTTTATAGATGCGGTAACTGAGGACCAGAGACGTTAAGTGACTTGTCTGAGGTCACACAGCAGACAGGTGGTGGAGCTGGAATTAGAACCCAGATCCTTCTGACTCCCAGACTCCAGCGCTATCCAGAAGGCCACGCTGCATCTCTAAGTCACTTAATGTTTCTGGGCCTCAGTTTCTCCATCTAAAAAGTGGAGAATAAACCCCTGTGTCCAATCTGTTGATCTTTTATCTGTCCCAGAGTTTAGCACATGGTGAGCACTTCATGAATATCTTCACAGATACATATCATAAAAATCACAGAGAAGTAACATGGCTCGGTGGGTAGAGCACGGGCCCGGGAGTCAGGCCTGGGTTCTAATTCGGCTCCACTACATGTCTGCTGTGTGACCTTGGGCAACTTCTCTGTGCCTCAGTTACCTCATCTGTAAAATGAAGATAAAAGTGTGAACTCCATGTGGGACAGGGACTGTGTCCAACCTAATTTGCTTGTGTCCACCCCAATGCTTAGTACAGTACCTGGCATCTAGTTTGTGCTTAACGAGTACCATCATTATTATTATTCCCTGTACCTTTCAGTTCCTTTGTTTGCAAAATGGAGATTCTATTCCTGTTCTCACTTCTACTCAGACTGTGAGCCTCGTATGGGATCTGATTAACTCATATCTACCCCAGCACTTAGTACAGTGCTTGACACATAGTAAGCACTCCATAAATATTATTATCATTTTTATTACTATTATATGCACGACATTTCATTTCTCACTGTCACAATTTCTCTATATCTCAAAAATTATAATAGTGAAAAGGCTAACATCTCTCAAGGTTGCAATAAAGACTAAATAAATCCAAAAAAGAATCAGCTCCAGGAGTTATAGAAATATGATGTATGATTAACTCAAATGATAATTCCTTCGGTTACAAGGACTTAGGTAGAATAGAAAGCGATGTTTGTCTCTGGATTTTATGGTCTTGTCTTGGATAGCATTATTTATTTTTCTACTTGTGCTATTGTTTCGTGTTTATTACATTTGCCACTCGAGTGTACCAACTGTGTGTTAGGCTTTGTTTTGAGCCTGAAAAGTCTTGACAAGGACAGGTCATCTTTTCAGCTGCCTATAATTAAGAATAATAACCGAGATTCATTCATTCATTCATTCATTCATTCAATAGTATTTATTGAGCACTTACTATGTGCAGAGCACTGTACTAAGCGCTTGGAATGAACGAGTCGGCAACAGATAGAGACGGTCCCTGCCCATTGACGGGCTTACGGTCTAATCGGGGGAGACGGGCGGACGAGAACGATGGCGATGAATAGAGTCGAGGGGAAGAACATCTCATATAAAAAATGGCAACTAAATAGAATCAGGGTGATGTACATCTCATTAAACAAAATAAACAGAGTGATAAAGATATATACAGTCGAGCGGACGAGTACAGGGCTGAGGGGGTGGGATGGGAGACGGGGAGGAGGAGTACTTCTTAAAGCCAGGCACTGTACTAAGTGCTGGGGTAGATACAAGCTAATCAGGTCGGACACAGACCCTGCCCCACGTGGGACTAAAAGTCTTATTCCCTATTTTACAGATAAAGGAACTAAGGCCCAGAGAAGTGAAGCGACCTGGGTACTTGGCAGACAAGTGGATGAGCTGGGTTTAGAACCCAGGTCTCCTGACTCCTAGGCCTGGGCTCTTTCCAGTAGGCCGCGCTGCTTCTAGCCAAAGGAATGCAAGATTAATTCATTCGATAGTATTTATTGAGCGCTTACTATGTACAGAGCACTCTACTAAGTGCTTGGAATCTACAATTTGGCAACAGAGATAATCCCTGCCCCATAATGGGCTGACAGTCTAAACGATGGAGATTAATAGAATATAGGTCATTGTGGGCAGGGAATGTATCAGTTAATTGTTACACTGCACTCTCCCAAGGGCTTAGTACAGTGCTTTCCACTAAGAGCTTAATAAATGCAATTGAACAATTGAATGAATAAATACGATTCAACAATTGAATGAATAAATACAATTGAATGAATATTTTCCAGATGTTTAATAAATCCCAGGGTTTTTGCCATCCACCTCCTGAGTGCTATCAATCAATAAAGCAATGCCATTTATTAAGCACTTATTATTTGCAGAGCACTGTACTAAGCACTTGAAAGAGTACAATACCACAGAATTAGCAGACATGTTCCCAGTCCATAAAGAATTTGCAGTTTAGAGGGAGAGGCAGACAGCAATATTAAGAAATAAGTATTTTGTAATATATAATTTGAAGATATGTACGGGGTTGCGGTGACTACCAAATGGCCAAAGGCCACAGATTGGGGTGGATAGGTAACTCGGAAGGGAGAGGGCTTAATCGGGGAAGGCTTCGTGGAGGTGGTGTGATCTTGGTAATGCTTTGAAGGTGGGGAGAGGGATGGTCTGGTGGATATGGAGGGGAAAGGAGCTCCAGGCTATGGAGAGGGCATATTAAGCTCTGGGGTAGATAATAATGTTGGTATTTGTTAAGCACTTACTATGTGAAGGGCACTGTTCTAAGCGCTGGGGTAGATGCAGGGGAATGAGGTTGTCCCACGTGAGGTTCACAGTCTTCATCCCCATTTTACAGATGAGAGAACTGAGGCACATGAAGTGAAGTGACTTGCCCACAGTCACACAGCTGACAAGGGGCAGAGTCAGAATTCGAACCCATGACCTCTGACTCCTAAGCCCGGGCTCTTTCCACTGAGTAGATAGAAGCTAATCAAGTGGGACACGGTTTTAATCCTCATTTTACAAATGAGGTAACTGAGGCCCCTGAGAAGAGAAGTGAACTGTCCAAGGTCACGCAGCCGACAAGTGGCAGAACTGGGATTAAAACCCTTTGCAACATTGGAATCTAATATCTCACGACAATCTCAGGGCTGTAACCTCTTTAGACTCACTGTGGGCCGGGACCCTATGAATAAACTCTGTTGTATTGGACTCTTCCAAGCGCTTAGTACACTGCTCTGCACACGGTAAACACTCAGTAAATACCATCAGTTGATTTATTCATTAAACAAGCCAACATGACTTCACACAAAATGAAGCGTCCGGTGGTAAATGCGCAATTTCCCAACATCTCCTCTGCCTCGCTGACCCCTCCTCAATCAATCATCCATCGGGGCTTGGGTGCCATTTCCCCCACCCAGCCAGAAAGCCCTGCTCGGGTGAGAAAAGACACACCCAACAAGAATCACAGCGAATAAGAGGTCTTCTCCCCTAAATGTGCAAAATACCCGATAGATCGATCGATAAATCAATCAAACAATAGTATCGGTTCAAATCAAACAGGCACAACCGCTGGAGGATCTGCCTGGAGTCTGGAAGGCCTTCCTCTGAGGTGAAATGGTAAGATTCTTTCCATTAAGTTCGAGTCCCAGGAGCAGCGTGGCTCAGTGGAAAGAACCTGGGCTTGGGAGTCAGAGGTCGTGGGTTCGAATCCCAGATCTGCCACTTGTCAGCAGTGTGACTGTGGGCAAGTCACTTAATTTCTCTGTGCCTCAGTTACCTCATCTGTAAAATGCGGATTAACTGTGAGTCTCACGTGGGACATCCTGATGACCCTGTATCTCCGCCCGTGCTTAGAACAGTGCTCTGCACATAGTAAGCGCTTAACAAATACCAACATCATTATTATTATTCCTTCTGCCTCACTTCCCTCAACTGTATAACAGAGATTCAATACCTGTTCTCCCTCTTTCCTAGACTGCGAGCCCCATGTGGGACAGGGACTGTGCCTGACCTGATTACCTGGTGTCTACCCCCTCGTGTAGAATAGTGCGGGACACATAGTAAGCACTTAAACAAATGCAATTCAACGCAGACTATGTTGGAAAACAGGTGATGATGATGATGGTTTTTATTAAGCGCTTACTATGTGCCAGGCACTGTATTTAGTGCTGGGGTGGATACAAGCCAATCAGGTTGGACACAGTCCCTGTCCCACATGGGGCTCACAGTCTCAATCCCCATTTTACAGAGAAATGAAGTGACTTTCCCAAGGCCACACGGCAGACAAGTGGCAGAGCAGGGATTAAAACCCAGGACCGCGCCCTAAACATTATGCCATGCTGCTTCATATAATTCTTTAATTCGGATACAAAAACTGGGCTTTATCATTAGTCATTTTTCCCCCGAATTCACTTTTATAGGTTCCCTGGCCACTGGAGAGATTTTTCACTTCACTTCGATGAGGAATATTACTATTAATAATAATAAAGACAAAGAATTAATTTGATCTAATAATACTTGTGGTATTTGTTAAGTGCTTATGTTTTCTATGTGCCCAGCACTGTACAAGCACTTGGGTTAGATACAAGGTAGTAGGACACAGTCCCTGTCCCACATGGGCTCACAGTCTTAATCCCTACTTTACAGATGAAGGAACTAAAGCCCAGAGAAGTGAAGTGACTTGCCAGAGGTCACACAGCAGACTAGTGGCAGAATCAGGATTAGAACCCGGGTCCTCTGACTCCCAAGCCCGGGCTCTTTCCCCAAGGCCAAGCTGCTTTCAGGAACTCCTGGTAAAAACCCAGGACCATGGGTTGAAGGCTCTGGATTTGAATCTCGGCTCCTCCACTTCATCTGCTCTGTGACTTTGGGCAAATGACCTGACCACTCTGCGCCTCAGTTTCTGCATCTGTAGAGCGAGTCTTGAAAACCTTTCCTTCCTCCCCCTTAGAATGTGGGCTTTGTATGGGAAAGGAACTGTATCCAATCTGATTCTCCTCTATCTACACCAGTGGCAGGTAAATCAATAACAAACACTATAATTATTATTAGAACGGAGTTCTGTCACCAAATCTCATCAGTTCTACCTTCACAGTAACGCTAAAACCTGCCCTCTCCATACAACAGTTTTCACTCTGCTGCCCTGATCAGTTTCCTACAAAACCATTCGGTCCACATCTCTCCTCTCCTCGAGCGTGGTATCGTGGCTCAGTGGAAAGAGCACGGGCTTTGGAGTCAGGGCTCATGAGTTCGAATCCCAGCTCTGCCACTTGTCAGCTGTGTGACTGTGGGCGAGTCACTTAACTTCTCTGGGCCTCAGTTCCCTCATCTGTAAAATGGGGATTAAGACTGTGAGCCCCAGGTGGGACAACCTGATTCCCCTGTGTCTACCCCAGCGCTTAGAACAGTGCTCGGCACATAGTAAGCGCTTAACAAAATACCAACACCTTGGTATAGTGGCTAGAGCACAGGTCTGGGAGTTCTAGATCTAGGTCATGGGTTCTAATCCCGACTCCCCTGCTTGTCTGCTGTGTCACCTTGGCAAGTCACATCTCTGGGCCTTAGTTACCTAATCTGAAAAATGAAGAATTAAGACTGTGAGCCCCATGAGGGACAGGGACGTGGTCCCACCTGATTACCTCGCGATACCCCAGTGCTTAGAACAGTGCTTGGCACCTAGTAAGCACTTAACAAATACCATCATTAATATCATTATTATTATCCACCTCTGCATCAGACACAAATTCTGAGCCCCATGTGGGACAGGGACGGTGTCCATTCTGATTACCTTGTATCTACCCCAGTGCTTAGAACAGGGTTTGGCACACAGTAAGCACTTAACAAATACCATAATTATTATTATTAATATCCACCTCTGCGTCAAACACAAATTCTGAGCCCCATGTGGGTCCATCCTGATGATCTTATATCTACCCCAGTGCTTAGAACACTGCTTGGCACATAGTAAGCACGTAACAAATACCATAATTATTATTACTCTTCATCTAACAGAAATTTTGAGCCCCATGTGGGACAGGGATGGTGTCCAACCTGATTACCTTGTTTCTACCCCAGCGCTTAGAACAGTCCTTGGCAGATAGTAAGTGTTTAACAAATATCATGATTATCATTATCATTATTATTATTATCCTCCTCTGCATCAAACAGAAACTCCTTACCATCTGTTCGAAGGCTCTCGATCAGTTGTCCCTCTCCTACAACCTCTTACAGATTTCCTTTTTCTATTTTTAACCTACCCACTGCACCTCAGTCTCGGTGTGGGCAACGATTGCCTCTCTTCATTGCAGAATTGTGCTTTCCAAGCGCTTAGCACAGTGCTCTGCACACAGTAAGCACTCAATAAATATGATTGAATGAATGAATGAATGAATGAATGAAACTATTTTTGCACCGATCCCTTGCCTGTGTCCTCCCTCTGGCCTGGAATTCTCTCCCCATTCATAAAGCCACCTCCTCCAAGAGGCCTTCCCTGACTGACTTTTCATCGTGGCTCAGTGGAAAGAACATGGGCTTGGGAGTCAGAGGTCATGGGTTCGAATCCCGGCTCTGCCACCTGTCAGCTGTGTGACTGGGGACAAGTCACTTCACTTCTCTGTGCCTCAGTTCCCTCATCTGTAAAATGGGGATTAAGACTGTGGGCCTCATGTGGGACAATCTGATTACCCTATATCTACCCCAGCGCTTAGAACAGTGCTCTGCACATAGTAAGCGCTTAACAAACACCAACATTATTATTCCCCGATTCCCTCTCCCTCCTGCATCGTCCCTTCACGCGGATCTGCATCCTTTAATCACTTGGCATTCGCCCCATTCTTAGCCCCGCAGCCCTCAGGTCCATATCTGAAATTTATTTGATCATCTCACTCCCCCTCTAGATTGTAAACTCCTTGTGAGCTGGGAAGGTGTCTACGTAGCGGTGATATAAAGTCGTGGGAGCGGATGAGCTTCTCAAGAGAGTGAGTGTAAATTGAGATGAAAAAGAGACCCAGGATGGAGCAACGAGGAATGACCCCGGTTAAGGGTGGGAGGTAGAGGAGGAGCCGGCGAAAGACACGGGCAGAATTTAGCCTGTGGTGTAAACCTCCTCTGTTAACAAGATCATAGGTCTGAGGCCAGCTGGAAAGGAATCGGGCAGAATACTGATTAGAAAATTTTTTCACTAAATACCCGGCTCTGCCACCTGTCTGCTGTGTGGCCTTGGTCAAGTCACTTCACTTTTGTCTGCCTCGGTTCTCTCATCTGTAAAATGGGGATTAAGACTATGAGCCCCCTGTGGGACAGGGACTCCGTCCAACCCGATTTTCCTGTATTCACCCCAGGGCTTAGTACAGTGCCTGATTCATAGTAAAGAACTTAACAAATCCCCACTATCATTATTATTCTGATCACTCTTCCAAGGGCTCTGCACACAGTAAATACTCAATAAGGACCACTGATTGATCGACTGATTAAAATCATGAGGTTACATTCTTACTCTTTTTATTATATAATTGCCATATGCAACTGCTGCTTTGATATTTCAATTACAAAGTGCATTGATTGCGTCTTTGTTTTCTATTTCCTGATCCTGAGCACTTATCACAATAGTTTCCGTAGCGTGGGTTCTCTAGACTAAATGAGGCAAAAATGTTGGAGGAGAGACTTACCCCAGGCAGTCATTCATTCAGTCATTCAATCATATTTATTGAGCGCTTACTGTGTGCAGAGCACTGTACTAAGCGCTTGAAAAGTACAGGGTCCTGTGTTCTAATCTCACCCTGCCACTCACCTGTTAGGTGTTCTTTTAACTTCTTTGTGCCTCAGAGACCTCATCTGTAAAACGGGGATTCAATCTGTGAGCCCCATGTGGGAAATGGGACTGTGTCCGATCTGATCAATCTGTATCTACGCCAGTGCTTATAACAGTGTTCGACACCTGGTAAGCACTTAATGAATGCAATAATAATAGCAACTACGTTAATGATAACAATAGAACTGACATGTTGGAAAATCTAGGGAACCGTCCAACGAAAGAATACGGTAAAACAAAATTCCCGGGGGTCAAGCTAATGTCATCATCATGATAATAATGATAATTATGGTATTTGTTAAGTGCTTAGTACGTGCCAGGCTCTGTATTAAGCGTCGAGGGGAAGATACGAGCAAATCGGGTTGGACACAGTCCCTATCCCACATGGGGGTCACAGTCTTATCCCCATTTTACGGATGAAGGAAATGAAGCCCAGAGAAGTGAAGTGACTTGTCCAGGGTCACACAGCCGAGAAATGGCAGAGCCGGAATTAGAACCCAGGTCCTTCTGACTCCCAGGCCCGGGCTCTATCCAGTAAGCCATGCTACCTCCCAAGATCTTGTTCGTCAAGGAGAGCTATTTTTTAAAAAATAAACTGGATTATTTAAGCCTATCTGGGATGTTGTCTGCTCTAACATATGCTGTGCACTTAATCGACTGTGAGATGCTTTAACTCTGGGACCCTATGCAAACCTGAAATCAAATTAAATAGCTTATGTAAATCCGGGCCAGCGTTAGACCCACGGGGAGAAAGATGCTGCCTCCAACATTATATTCATAATGCAATTAATTGGCTAATTAATGAAAAGAAAGGCAAATCATGCCAGGTTTCAACTGAAAACCACGACATTAAAGCCTGCAAAAAACTACTTTGCTTTAATAATTAAATTAGAAATTGCTTTGAGAGACATAGTTTGGAATTGGCGTGTTGATGCCTGCTTTGCCACGGACCGTGGCTAAATGACTAGAGATCCAGGAGAACTAGGGAGCAGATGGGCCTCAGAACCTCCCACGGAAAATACGGCATCGGCGGAACCTGCGGCAGAAAGCACGGCAACCGTAGAACCTGAGGCAGAAACTGCAACAGCCAGAGAACCTGCAACAGGAGCTGCAGGAGCGACACAACCTGAAACCAAAACTGCACCAACCACAGAACCTGGGGCCAAAACTGCACCTGCGGCAGAATGTTGCCGAACTGAACTTTCCAAGCGCTTAGTACAGTGCTCTGCACACAGTAAGCGCTCAATAAATTCGATTGAATGAATGAATGAACTGCTGCAACCGCAGAATCTGCAGCAGAACCTACAGCCACCATAGATGCATGAGAAGAAACTGCAGCAACCACAAAACCTGTAGCAGAAACTGCAACACCCATAGTGATAATAATAATAATAGTAATAGTATTTGTTAAGCCCTTACTATGTGCCAAGCACTATTCTAAGTGCTGGGGTGGATACAAGGGAATCAGGTCGTCCCATGTGGGGCTCACAGTCTTCATCCCCACTTTACAGTTGAGCTAACTGAGGCACAGAGAAGTTAAGTGATTTGCCCACGGTCCCACAGAAGACAATTGGCAGATCAGGATTAGAACCCGCGACCTGACTTCCAAGCCCGTTTTCTTTCCGCTAAGCCACGTTGCTTCTCGAATGAGTTCTCTAGACCGTAAGTTCATTGTGGGGAAGGAATGTGTCTGTTTCATTGTTATGCTCTACTCTTCCAAGCGCATAACACAGTGCTCGGCACACAGTAAGTGCTCAAATAATATGATTGAATGAATGAATGGATGGATGAATACATTCTCCGTAGCCTCACTCATGGTCAGCATGGCTGTCATCCCATCCACAGATGTCACGTGGTGCAGATATTGAAACTCTTCAAACCATTTTCTCCACCCACCTCGTGAAAAGATGGGATTCGATAGCAGGTTGACACCCGACCCTCCCCCCCCAGAATCCCTAACAGCAACAACAATAACATTGATTAAGCACTTTTTATGTGCCAGGCACTGTAGTAAACACTCAATAGTGTTGATTGAGCTGTGTCGAGCACTATACTAAGCACTTGGGAAAGCCCAGGGAAATTAGTAGCCCTGATCCCTACCCTTGAAGAACTTACTATTTTTCTTTAAGGTATTTGTTCATTCATTCAGTAGTATTTATTGAGCGCTTACTATGTGCAGAGCACTGTACTAA
This sequence comes from Ornithorhynchus anatinus, assembly GCF_004115215.2. Taxonomy (NCBI): domain Eukaryota; kingdom Metazoa; phylum Chordata; class Mammalia; order Monotremata; family Ornithorhynchidae; genus Ornithorhynchus; species Ornithorhynchus anatinus. Next base: position 131,514,888 of record NC_041731.1, on the reverse strand, counting down.
GCACTTGGAATGTACAATTCGGCAACAGATGGAGACAATCCCTGCCCAATGATGGGCTCACAATTTGTTAAGTGCATATTATGTGCCAGCCTTTGAACTAAAAATAAAAATAATAAAATGTTGGTATTTGTTAAGCGCTTACTATGTGCAGAGCACTGTTCTAAGCGCTGGGGTAAACACAGGGGAATCAGGTTGTCCCACGTGGGGCTCACAGTCTTACTCCCCATTTTACAGATGAGGGAACTGAGGCACAGAGAAGTGAAGTGACTTGCCCACAGTCACACAGCTGACAAGTGGCAGAGCTGGGACTAAGCACTGGGGCAGATACAAGCAAATCAGGTTGGGCAGAGTCCCTGTCCCACGTGGGGCTCACAGCCTTAATCCCCATTTTACAGATGAGGTAATGAGTTCAGAGAAGTTAAGTGACTCGCCCAAGGTCACAGAGCAGAGAGGTTGATTAGAACCCAGGTCCACTGACTCCCAGGCCCATGCTCTTTCCACTAGGCCACATGGGCCCCTTATGGAACAGGGACTGGGGTAACTCTCACCTGTGCATTCTCTCCTACCCCCTAGTAGAGTGCTCTAGACATAGTATGTGCTTAATAAACACTATGAAAAATACTATAAATACAATGAGAAGCAGAATGGCCTAGTGGATGTAGCGTGGGCCTGGGAATCAGAAGGTCGTGGGTTCTAATCCCGGCTCTGCCACTTGCCTGCTGTGTGACTTTGGGCAAGTCACTTCACCTCTCTGGGCCTCAGTTACCTCATCTGTAAAATGGGGATTAAGACTGTGAGCCCCATGTGGGACGGGGACTCCGTCCAACCTGATTTGTTTGTATCTACCCCAGTGCGTAGGAAAATAAAGATTGAGACTATGAAGCCCACGTGGGACAGGGTCTTTGTTCAAACCGATTTGCCTGTATCTACCCCAGCAGTTAGCACAGTGCCTTCCTGGCACATAGTGAGGCCTGGCTGCTGATGAGCTGTACTGAAAAGAAAATTCCAAAAACAGAGTAGGAAAAAATATTTACAACAGGACTCCCTTCTCCAAATCTTGAATATATTATTCTTAGACATAAAATAAAAGTTCAGTATTTGCAACACAATATGAAGGAGTCTTCCTTTATTAATGCTTAGGGAGGTGTATATCTCCATGATTCTATTTATCTTGATGATGTTGTCTTGTTTTCTTTTGTTCTGTTTTGCTTTGCTATCTGTCTCCCCCGTTTAGACCGTGAGCCCGTCACTGGGCAGGGATTGTCTCTATCTGTTGCCGAATTGGACATTCCAAGTGCTTAGTACAGTGCTCTGCACATAGTAAGTGCTCGATAAATACGATTGAATGAATGAATGAACAAGTAACCATAGTTCCTTATTTTATTTATTACTCTGACTACTATTACTACTATTGCCTCCGCTACTAAGTGGGCTTCTATTTTCCATTTTTCAATCTATTGATCTGGTTTATTTTATTAATGATAATGATAATAATAATGTCGTTTGTTAAGCCCTTATTATGTGCCAAGCACTATTCTTAGTGCTAGGGTAGATACAAGGTAATGAAGTTGTTCCATGTGGGGCTCACAGTCCTCATCCCCATTTTACAGATGAGGTAACAGGCACAGAGATGTTAAGCGGCTTGCCCCAGGTCACAGAGGAGAACGAGTGGCGGTGCCGGGATTAGAACCCAGGTCCTCTGACTGCCAAGCCCGGGCTCCTTCCACTAAACCACGCTGCTTCTCTTATTTTCCGCACAGTCTTAAGACAATTTCCCTGGACCCAGAAATGGGTAGAATTTCATCTAGCAAGAAATTGACCCGCTATGTGCCACGCTCTCTACGAAACACTAGGGCAGATACAAAATGATCAGGCCCCACATGGGGCTGGCAGTCTAAGTAGGAGGGCAAACAGGGATTGAATCTTCCATGATTTTATGCCTTTGCAATCACTGCTGACGTGCTGTCTTCTGCTCTAATGAACTATGGGGGCCAGAAGAGATGCTCGTCAACCACAGAGGGGAAGAACTCGGTCAGTGAGGCGGATTAGCCTGGGAGAAAGAACACGGGCCTGGTAGTCAGCTGCCTGGATTATCTTTCTACAGAAACGTTCAGGGCACGTCACCCCTCCTCCTCAGAAATCTCCAGTGGCTTCCTATCAACCTCCGTATCAAACAAAGCCTACGCTATTGATGCTTGTCTACTTGTTTTGTTTTCTGTCTCCTCACTTCTAGACTGTGAGCCCGTTGCTGGGTAGAGATTGTCTCTATCTGTTGCCCAATTGTACTTTCCAAGCGCTTAGTACAGTGCTCTGCACACAGTAAACATTCAATAAATACGACTGAATAAATGAATGCCTCAGACCTGGAACGTACTCCCTCCTCTAATCTGCCAAACAATCACGCTTCCCCCCTTCAAAGTCTTATTGAAGGCCCAGCTCCTCCAAGAGGCCTTCCCAGACTAAGCCCCCCTTTTCCTCAGCTCCCCCTCTTCTCCCCATCGCCCCGACTCCCTCCCTTTGCTCTACCCACCTCTCCGCCCCACAGCTCTTGTGTATATACGTATATATCTAGAAATCTATTTATTCATATTGATGCCTGTTTACTTGTTTTGATGTCTGTCTCCCCCCTTTTAAACTGTGAGCCCGTTGTTGGTTAGAGATTGTTTCTTTATTGCTGAATTGTAGTTTCCAAGGACTTAGTACAGTGCTCTGCACACAGTAAATTCCCAATAAATACAACTGAATGAATAAATGAGTCAGAAAAACTGGGTTCTAATCTCAGCTCTGCCAGGTGTCTGCTGGGTGACCTTGGGCAACTCACTTCACTTCTCTGGGCCTCAGTGACCTCCTCTGTAAAATGGGGATTGAGATTGTGAACCCTGCCTGGGACAGGGACTGTGCCCAACTCATTACCCCAAGGCTTAGTACAGTGCCTTGCACACAGTAAGCTCTAAACAAATTCCACAATCATTATTATTATTATTATTAGCTTGTATCTACCCCAGCCAGCGCTTAGTACAGTGTCTGGCATAAAGTAAGTGCTTAATAAATAACATAAAAAAGGAAGGCAGCAGATGGAAAGGCAGGTTGGATGGCTTTAGTTTTTTTTTTTTAATTACTTTTCTTAGCACCACCAAATACCGGGTTAGATAACACACCATATTTGCTCAGAAAGAAAGAAAGAGGAAGGAAGAAAGGGGGTTGGGTAATCCACTCCAATGACATGGAGAAGAAAAAGGGAACAGAAAGAGTAAGAACTGACTGATGAAAATCTCAGCCAAACCATTTCCCCGCCTTGTTCTGCAAAGGCACTTAAAATAATAGAAGTAATGGGCACCGTCAGATCTTCAAATATTAATCACTCTTCTTCTTGGAGCCTTGTACTAAGCTCTAGGCAGGGCTTTTCATAAAAGAAACATTTGCTACCCTCTATGACTGACATTTAAGAAGCACATTGCAATCGCAGATCATAAGACACATTTTTAAAGGGAAAAAAACATGAAATATTTTCCCCGTCCTTATTGACTCCCATGCTCAGCGTAGGCTCTGGAGGTTTCAGACTTTTAAATCCCTTCTCAAACCCTCTCTCCCTCCACCCGCTGTAACCCTTAACGCCCTGGCCACTTATTTCATCAATAAAATTGAATCCACTTGGTCTCCATACATTGTTCTCCGCCCTTATTCTGTCCTTCCCCCATCCTGCCCCATCACTTCTCCCATCCTTCCGGGCAGTATCTCAAGAGAGATCCCCTGTCTCCTCTCAAAATCCATCGCTTTCTCCTGCACATCCGACGCCATTCCTTCACACCTTATCAAAACAGTTGTCCCCTTTCTTCCCTCCCTGATCGTCATCTTCCATCATTCACTTTCCAATGGCTTCTTCCCCACTGCTTTCAAACATGCTCACATGATAATTATGGTATTTGTTAGGCACTTTCTATGTGCAGAGCACTGTTCTTAGCCCTGGGGTAGACACAGGATAATCAGATTGTCCCACGTGGGGCTCACATTTTTTAATCCCCATTTTTGCAGATGAGGTAACTGAGGGACAGAGAAGTTAAGTGACTTCACCAAGATCACACAGCAGACAAGTGGCGAAACCGGGATTAGAACCCACAACCTCTGACTCCCAAGTCCAGGCTCTTTCCACTAAGCCATGCTGCTTCACAATATTCCCTATCCTAAAAAACCCCTCCTTCCAGTTATAGCCCCTTCTTCCCTTTCTCTCTAAATTCCTTGAGCAAGTTTTCTACGATCATTGCCTCCACTTCTCCTCTCTCCCCTACCTCTAAATCTGACTTCCACCCTCTTCTCTGCGTGAAGATGGTCCTCTCTAAGGCCACCGATAACCTCCTTTTTAGGAAATCCATTGGCTTCCACTCCATCCTAGTCCTCCTCGACCTCTCATCTGCCCTTGAAACTGTGGACCGTTCCCTTCTCCTGGAAACATTATCCAACCTCGGCCTCCCTGCCACTGTCCTCTCCCGGTTCTCTTCCTAGCTCTCTGGACGTTCATTCTCAGTCTCTTTCGTGGCCTCCTCCACTGCCTCCGACCCTCTAACTGTGGGGATCCTTCAAGGTCCACTTCTGGTTCCCCTTCTATTCTCCATCCTCATTCCCTTTCTCCTTCTCAAAGATTCAACTACCATGTCTTCACAGATGATTTCCAAATCCAACCCTGACTTCGCTCCTCTGAAGTCTATTCTAGTTTCCCCTATCCTTCATTTATTTCAATCGAGCAATCGTATTTATCGTGCACTTACCGTGTGCAGAGCACTGAAGTGCTTGGGGAGTAAAATAGAACATAGATGGTGTATATGTTCCCTGCCCACAAAGAGCTTACGGTCTAGAGGGGGAGGCAGCCGTTCATATAAAGAAGTAAATTAAATTACAGACAGGTACTTAGGTGCTATGGGGAGGGGTGAATAAAGGATGCAAATGCAAAGTCATGGGTTCTGATCCTGCCTCCATCACTTGTCTGCTGCTGTGCCCTTGGGCAAGTCACTTGACTTTTCTGTGCCCAGTTACCTCCTCTGTAAAATGGAGATTGAAACTGTGAACCCAAGTGGAATAGGAACTCTCCAACCTGATTTGCTTATATCCACCACAGCTTTTAGCACAGTGCCTGTACAGTGTGTGCAGAGCAACACTTCAGCAACAGATAGAGACAATCCCTACCCAACAACGGGCTCACAATCTAGAACCAGGCCAGAGATTGAGATACCATGAGCAGGTTGACATTAGAGGAGCAGAATGTGCAGGCAGGGATGCAGTAGGAAATCAGGGAGGTGAGATAGGAAGGGATGAGGTGATTGAGTGCTTTAAAGTTCATGGAAGTATAGTGCTTTGCACACAGTAAATGCTCAATAAATACGATTCAATGAATAAGGTATTTCTGTTTGTTGGCCATCCATTGGAGGCTCTTGAGGAGGGGAGAGAAGTTGATTTAATGGTTTTATAGAAAAATGAGCCTGGCGGCAGAGTGAAATGTGGACTGTAATGGGGAGAGACAGGAAGCAGGACCCAGGTCCTTTTTTAAAGCAATTAATCCAGCTGGCCCCCTCCTAACTCACTTATTTTCTACTACAGCCGGGCCCTCCCACTTCCTTCCCCTAGAATTAATCCACTCACTGCCCCTTGATCTCATCTGTTTTTCCACCGACCCCTTGTCCATCTCCTTCCACTACCCTGTAATTCCCTCCTCCTCCAAATCCAAAAGACTTGCACTCTCCCCATCTTCAAAGTCCTACTTAATAATAATGGTAAGAATGATAATACAATAATAACTATGGTATTTGTTAAGTGCTTACCTTGTGCCAGACACTTTACTAAACGCTAGGGTGGATACAAGCAAATCAGGTTGGACACAATCCCTGTCCCACGTAGGACTCACAGTCTACTTCAATCATACCGACTTAAATCATACGTCCTTCAGGAAGCCTTCCCTGACTAACCTCTTCTTTCTCCACCTCATTTTCCCTCCCTTATATTTTTTAAATATAACCCATTCCACCCACATTAATGATCCGAGCAAACTACCACTATTTCTTGTCTTATGCCGTCGAGTCGTCTCCGACCCGTAGCGACACCGTGGACACACCTGTCCCCGAACATCCTTCCTACCTCCTTCTGCAATCGTGCCGGTAGCGGATCCATAGAGTTTTCTTGGGAAAAATCCGGACGTGGCTGACCATCACCTCCTTCTGCCGAGTAAACTTGAGTCTCCGCCCTGGATTCTCTCGTTTGCCACTGTTGCCCGGCACGGGGGAGTTTTGACTTGTAGCAGATGGCCTGCCATTTGCTAGCCCTTGACCAAGCTAGGAAACAGGCCTCTGCTTCACTCTCCCTCCCATAGCCCAGACTGGTAGAGGACTGGGAACTCTCCAGGTGTGACCTTGAGAGAGGCTACTACTATAGTGCTACTACTACTAATTTTGCTATTTGTTAAGTGCTTCCTATGTTCCAGTCACTATACTAAGCACTGGAGTAGATAAAAGATGATGGGGTTGGACACAGTCTCTGTCCCACGTGGAGCTCACAGTTTTAAGCCCCATTTTACAGATGAGGCAAAGAGACGTGAGCTGACTTGCCCAAGGTCCCACAGGAGACAAGGGGCGGAGTCAGGTTTAGAATCCAGGTCCTTCTGATTAACAGGCGCGGGCTCTATCCGCTAGGCCACCCTGGGCTTTTCAAGGTAGGGTTGAACGTGCACTGAACCACAGACACTTATCAGCATGGTTAGAGGGCAAATTATGCTTTCCAAAGCCTTTCAACACTTTATCCGTGGAAAATCTGCACAGAGAGCTTTGTCAGCCTATGATAAATGTTTAGTCTGCTTAGTCTAATGGGCTTCATTAGAGTAATTTTTCACGGCCCAAATGGACGATATTGAACCTGTTCTGCCATTGTTCCTTTCGTGATCTGGTGAACAAGGGCACCTAAGCTGTGAACCCCATGGGGGACAGGGACTATGTCCTATCCAATTACCTTGTATCTACCCCAGTGCTTAAAACAATGCAAAAAATAATAATAAGGAATAATAAATATGTACATATGTACACAACTGCTGTGGGGTGGAGAGAGGAGTAGAGCAGAGGGAGGAAGTAGGGGTGATCGGGAGGGGAGGAGGAGCAGAAGAAAAGGGGGGGGTGTCAGTGTGGGAAGGCCTCCTGGAGGAGGTGAGCTTTCAGTAGGGCTTTGAAGGGGAAAAGTGTGTTCGTTTGGCGGATGTTCATTCAATAGTATTTATCCATTCAATAGTATTTATTGAGCGCTTACTATGTGCAGAGCACTGTACTAAGCGCTTGGAATGAACCAGTCGGCAACAGATAGAGACGGTCCCTGCCGTTTGACGGGCTTACGGTCTAATCAGGGGCTTACAGTCTAATCGGGATGTGAAGAGGGAGGGCGTTCCAGGTCAGAGGTAGGACATGGGCCAGGGGTCAACGGCGGGACAGGCGAGGAGAAGGTACCGTAAGGCAGTTAGCGGCACTAGAGGAATAGAGTGTGCATGCTGGGATGGAGAAGGAGAGAAGGGAGGGGAGGTAGAAGGGGGCAAGGGGATGGACGGCTTTGAAGCCAAGAGTGAGGCGTTTTGGCTTGATTCAAAGGTTGACAGTGAAGTAAAGATTGAAGTGGGAAGAGACAGGATGATGGGAGGTGAGAAAGGAGGTCAATACAGTTGGGATAGAATGAGTGATTGTCCTAACATGGTAGTGGTTTGGATGGAGAGGAAATGGCAGATCTTGGCAATGTTGTGAAGGTGAGACCGGCAGGTTTTGGTGACGGATTGGATGTGAGGGGTGAACGCGATGGCGGAGTCAAGGTTGCGGGCTTGTGAAACGGGAAGGATGGTCGTGCCCGCCTCAGTGACAGGGAAAGTCAAGGAGAGGACAGGGTGTGGGAGAGAAGATACGGAGCTCAGTCTTGACAATGTTGAGTTTTAGGTGGCGGGCAGACATCTAAGTGGAGATGTTCTGGAGGCAGGAGAAGATAGCAACCTGGAGGGAGGGAGAGAGATCAGGGGAGGAGAGGTACTCCAGCATTTAGTAGAGTGTCTGATATATAGTAAGTGTTTAAAAATTACCATGAACAAAAAAATGACTGCTTTCAGATTCGGATGTAGCACGGTCTAGAGGAAAGAGCACAGGACTGGGAATCTAAGCTATGTGTCTTTAGCAAGTCAATTAACTTTTCTGTGCCTCAGCTGTCTCATCTGAAAAATGGGGTTAGGATTTTGGCTTTCCCTCTTAGTTTGTCATCCTGAGGTGGGACAGGGTCTGTGTCCCAGGGCTTAGTACAGTCTCTAACCCAGAATAAGTGTGGAGAAAATAGCAGAATAATAATTCACTGCACCATTTTTAAAGATTAAAGTGTTCTCAAGGATGGAGACTTTCTATTCCTTCCCTGAATTCTTCTCCCACTCCCTTCTGCATCACCCTGACATTGCTCCCTTCATTCAACCTCCCTCTCATCTCCACATTGCAATTTATTTGATACATTTATTTATTTATGCACATTAACGTTTATCTCCCCCTCCAGATCATGAGCTCATTATGAGCAGGGAATGGGTCAGTTTGTTGTTAGATCGTACTCTCCGAAGAACTTAGCACAACGCTTTGCACACAATAAGCACTCAATAAATACCACTGAATGAATGAAATTCAGCAACTATTTTACACAGGTGATGCTTTTACTGAAGGGGCAAAAGAACACTGACGTACAGAACTTTTTCCTCATTAGCGTGATTTTAAAGAATTCCAAACCAATCCTAATAAAAGTCCAGCAGTTAGGACGGTGCTAACTTAGGCTCAAAACATTCCCACTGCTTACCATTATGTGTGAGTACATTAAAATAAATTGTTTACTCCCTGTTCCTTTAACAATTGCAAACATTGAGCTATGTTCAAATGTTGACATCTGTGGGGTTGGCTTCACTATGCTTTGAAAGTAAGTGAATTTGCCAGAAAAAAAAAAATAACTTCAAAAAAGAGAGTGCTCGGGGAAAATTGAAAAGTGAATGATTGACTCATTTTCAGGTTCCTTTCTATAACAAAAGATCCCTTGTTGTTCGTTTCATTTCGGACAAAAGCTTTTCAGCTTGTTCAACCCTTGGTCAAGAAGGTAAATGATTTTCTGTGGGGGAGTTATGAAATGTCGTTGGTCTACCAGCATCGAGTATTTTTTAAGGTTCACTATGTGCCAGGCACTGTACTAAGCCTTAGGGGGGAATACAAGCAAATCAAGTTGGACACAGTCCCTCTCACACATGGGACTCACAGTCTTAATCCCCATTTTACAGATGACGTAATGAGGTACAGAGAAGTGACTTGCCCAAGGTCACAATGCAGATAAGTGGCAGAGCCAGGATTAGAAACCAAGACCTTCTAATAATAATAATAATAATTGTGGTACTTATTAAACACCTACTCTGTAGCAAGCACTGTTCTACGCAGTGCGGTAGATCAGGTTGGACCCAGTCCCTGTCCCTCATGGGTCTCACACTCTTAATCCCTGTTTTACAGATGAGGTCACTGAGGCCCAGAAAAGTCAAGTGACTTTTCATTCATTCATTCAATCGTATTTATTGAGTGCTTACTGTGTGCAGAGCACCGTACTAAATGCTTGGAAAGTACAGTTGGGCAACAGATAGAGACAATCCCTACCCTAGGACATGCAGCAGACAAGTGGCAAAACCAGGATTAGGGCCTACGGCTTCCTGACTCCCAGCGCCGCGCTCGATCCATTAAGTCACGTGAAGCTCTGCTCATCTTAACACAGCTACACCTGGAGGGACACGTGGTGAGAACGAGCCAGAGCAGGAGACCCGAACAGCTGCTGGAATGGAGGGCTGAGATTGAAAAACCGAATCAGTCAGTCAATCATATTTATTGAATGATTACTGTGGGCAGAATACCGTACTAAACTCTTGGGAGAGTACAATATAACAGGTCCGTTCCCTGCCCACAATGAGCCTACAGACTAGAGGCGGGGAGACAGACAGCCATACAAATAAATAAATGACAGATATGAACACAAGGGCTGACGGGGTTGGGAAGGGAGGGGCAAGTCGGAGTGATGCAGAAGGGAGAGGGGAAAAAGGAAAGGAGGGCTTAGTCAGGGAAGGTCTCTAGGAGGAGATGGGCCTTCAATAGAATATTGAAAGGAGCGAGAGGGATATGAGGAAGGAGAGTGTTCCAGGCCAGAGGCAAGAAGTGGACGAGAGGTTGGCGGCGATACAGGAGAGATTGAAAGTAGAACTAAAAGGATTGGTGACAGTCTGAATATGTGGACTTGAATGAGAGACCTGAGTTGAGGATAATGCCAAACTTGCTCCCTTTATTCACCCCTCCCTCAGCCCACAGCACTTTCATACATATACATTATTAACTCATTTATATTAACATCTCTCTCTGAAGAAGGCACCTGGAGAGTTTCCAGTACACTACCAGTATCGGTTATGGAAGGGAGAGTGGCCTGTCCATGCCATTCCTAGCTCGGGCAGTGGCTAGCGAGGGGCAGGCCATCTGCTCCAAGTCAAAACTCACCTGTGCCGGGCAGCGGAGGCACGGGAGAGAGTCCAGGGCGGAGACTCAAGCTGACTGTGTGGAAGGAGGCGATGGTCAACCCCTTCCGGATTTTTCCCAAGAAAACTCCGTGGATCCACTACCGGAATGATTGCAGATGGAGGTGTGGCGTTCTGAGAGAGATGTGTCCATGGTGTCACTATGGGTCGGAGACGACTCGACAGCATAAGACAAGAATAATAATGTCTGTCTCCTCTAGTCTGTAAACTCGTTGTGGGCAGGGAATGTGTCTGTTTTATCTCCCAAGGGCTTAGTACAGTGACTTAGTCACAGTGACTTAGTACTGTGTGCTTAGTACAGCACATAGTAAGGGCTCAATAAATGTGATCGATTGTTTGATTAGGGAGGAGAGTGGCTTTGAGCGTCGTGATGAAAAACAGGGGAAGGATAAGGTTCGAGTGGGAAGAAGAGGAGTTCTGTTTTGGTTATGTTAAGTTTGAGGTAACGGCTTGACCTTCAAGCAGAGACATCCCGAAGCCAGGAGGAAATATGAGACTCTAGAGAAGGAAAAGTCAGGGCTGGAGAGGGCGATTTGGGGGTAGAGATAGAAGTTGAAGCCAAGGGAGTGAATGAGTTTTCCAAGGGAGCAGGCGTAGATGGAGAATCAAAGAAGACCCAGAAATGTGTCTAGATGGATTTCCACAGTTAGGGAGCAGGTGGAGGAGCTTCTGAAAGAGACTGGGAATCAGCAGCCAGAGAGATAATAATAATAATAATAATGGCATTTAAGCACTTACTATGTGCCAAGCACTGTTCTAAGTGCTGGGGGGGGATACAAGATGATCAGGTTGTCTGACATGGGGCTCACAGACTTAATCCCCATTTTTCAGATGAGGTAACTGAGGCATAGATAAATTAAGTGACTAGCCCTAAATCACACAGCTGACAAGTGGCGGGGCCGGGATTAGATAGAAAGAGAACTGAGAGAGGACAAGGACAGTGAAGCCCGTTAGAGAATGTTTCCCGGAGAAGAGGGTGCCATAGCATCAAAGGCAGATGAGAGGATCTGGATGAAGTAGAGGGTGTTGCATTTAGCAAGAAGAAGGTCGTGGGGGTCCGCAGAAAGGGCGCAGTCCGAGATGTGAAGAGGGTTAGGAACCACATTGGAGGGGGGCAAGGAAAGAAGTGGAGAAGAATTAGAGGCTTTCGGTGTAGACAACTTTCTTGAGGAGTTTGGAGAGGAATGGTAGGAGGGAGATGGGGTGATAACTGGAGGGAGCCGTGGGGCCAAAGGAGAGTTTTTTTTAGGATAGTGTAGATGGTGTAGGGGATAGAACATGGGCCTGGGAGTCAGAAGGTCATGAGTTCTAATCCCAGCTCTGCCACTTGGCTGCTGGGCAGCCATGGACAAGTCACTTCATCTCTCTAGGCCTCAGTTCCCTCAACTGGCAAATGGGGATTGAGACTGCGAGGCCCCACGTGGGCCGTGGACTGTGTCCAGACCGATTTGCTTGAATCTACCCAGGAACATAGTACAGTGCTTAGCACCTAGTAAGCACTTAAATACCACAATTATTATTATCATTATGGTTGAAAGCAGTGGAAAAAAAAAACATTGGAAAGTGAACAGCCAGGAAGGAGACTTACATTTTAATAAGGGGGAGGAGTCAGAGGGGCACATGGAGGGGGTAGATTTTAATAATTAACAATAATAATAATGCTAACGGTATTTGTTAAGCAGTCACTATGTGCCAAACACTGTTCTAAGTGCTGGGGTAAAGACAAGGTCATCAGGTTGGACACAGTCCACGTCCCACATGGGGTTCACAGTCTTAATCCCCATTTTCCAGATGAGGGAACTGAGGCCCCGGAGAAGTGAAGTGACTTGCCCAAAGTCACACAACAGACAAGTGGCAGAGCTGGGATTAGAACCCAGGTCTTTCTGACTCCCAGGCCCAGGCTCTAGCCACTGGGCAATTTCTATGCCCTATCTCAGTGGGAGTGGAGGCACAGTTCTTTTCTTAAAACACATTCCTACTCGGTCATTATCAATCCTTTTCACTGTATCGTGGACTTGTCCTCATGGAAATGTCAAGGTCCGCCATGAACTCTCACTCAACACCACAAAGTAAATTCCAGTAATAACCCGAGACGATGGAACCAATCATGTGAAACCTTAGAAATGTAGTCGATGGAACCAGAATCTGACCATTTGGAATCTAAAATTCATGAACACCTGCAGGGCTTTGAAGTTTCTGATTCTTTCAGCTCAATTTAGAATAACTCTCCCTAGCCTCTCAAAAAAATCTATGCTCGACTGACCTGTACTGAATTACCTTTCACATGTATATTATTCCATTTTAAAGGAGCACACAAACAGCTTGGCTCAAGTTATTCAAGTTGACAGTAGCTCATGCAGGAGGAAAATTTGGTCATCTACACCGGAATCTCCATAACAACAATAATAATAATAATGGTACACGTTAAGCGCTTATTATGTGCCAAACACTGTTCTAAGTGCTGGGTTTAGTACAAGTTAATCAGGTTGGACACAATCCAGGTCCCACGTGGGGCTCCACTCTAAGCAGTGTGGCTCAGTGGAAAGAGCCCGGGTTTGGGAGTCAGAGGTCATGAGTTTGAATCCCAGCTCTGCCACTTGTCAGCTGTGTGACTATGGGCAAGTCACTTAACTTCTCTGTGCCTCAGTTACTTCATCTGAAATATGGGGATTAAGACTGTGAGCCTCACGTGGGGCAACCTGATAACCCTGCATCTTTCCCAGTGCTTAGAACAGTGTTCTGCACATAGTAAGCGCTTAACAAATACCAACATGATTATCATTACTTTTTTTTCTTTTATAGATAAGGCCCAAGAAGTGAAATGACTTGCCCGAGGTCCCACAGTAGACATGTAAGTGGCGGAGCCGGGATTAGAATCCATGACCTTCTGACTCCCAGACCCGTGCTCTATCCACTACCCCATGCTCCTTTTCACAGTAGTACATCTTCTGCACAAAATACGCAGTCAAGCAATCAATCTTATCTATTGAGCACTTACTGTGTGTAGAGCATTGTACTAAGCATTTGGGAGAGTACACTATAACAATGTAACAGACACATTCCCTGCCCACGGTGAGCTAACAGTCTCTAGGAGAAGACAAGACATTAATAGAAATAAATCAATGTGTGTCATGGACATAAGGGCTGTGGGGGTTGGCCGGGACTGGGTTGTGAATAAAGGGAGCAAATCAGGGTGACGCAGAAGGGAGTGGGAGAAGAGGATATGATGACTTAGGGAAGATTTGGAGGAGAGGTGACTTCAATAAGGCTCAATAAATACCATGGATCGACTGACAGATTCCCAGGATTATAAGCTATTTGTGGGCAGGAAGTATGTCTGCCAACTCTGCTGCATTGTACTCTCCCAAGTGCTTAGTACAGTGCTCTGCACGCAGTAAACGCCCACTAGGTACTATTGATTGCTGGACCGAAGCCCGAAAGGCCTGAGGAAAAGAGCACAGGATTGGCAGTCAGGATACACAGGCAGCCGGAGCTCTGCCCCTTGGCTGCTGTGGGTGCTTGGGCAAGTCATTTAGCCTCTCTGGGCCTCTGTTTTCTCATTTGTCAAAGGGGATAAAAGACCCAGTCTCCCTCCCTCCTAGATAGTGACCCCTCATGGGATAGGAACTGTGACTAATAATAATTTTGGTATTTTTAAGTGCTCACTAAGTGCCTATCACTGTTGTAAGCTCTGGGGCAGATACAAGATAATCAGGTTGTCCCACATGGGGCTCACAGTCTTAATCCCCACTTTACAGATGAGGTAACTGAGGCTCAGAGACATTAAGTGGCTTGCCCAAGGTCACATAGCAGACAAGTGGCAGAGTCAGGATTAGAACCCACGACCCCTGACTCCCAAGCCTGTGCTCTTTCCACTAAGCCACGCTGCTTCTCGTCTAATCCGATTTCTATCCCACGAAGACGAATAATAATGGAATTTGTTAAGCACTTTTTATGTACCGAGCACTCTCCGAGGCCCTGGAGTAGGTACGATACAAGCAGATTGGACAAAGTCCCTGTCCCACATGGAGCTCACAGCCTACCTAAGGTGAAGAACAGGTATATAATCCCCAGATGAAAAACCTGGGGCACAGAGAAGAGATAAATGATTGACTGTCCTTTCCTACTTCTCCTCCTGTGTCTCTGACTGCTCCTTGTCAGACTTTTCACGGGTTCTGAAAAAAGTTCCAAGTCTCTCCCCTCCTCAAGAACTTCCAGGGGATGCCCATCCACCTTCACATCAAACAGAAGCTTCTCACCGTCGGCTTTAAAGCCGTCTATCCCCTTGCCCCCTCCGACCTCACGTCCCTTCTCTTCGTCTCCAACCCATCCCGCACACTCCGCTCCTCCAATGCCAACCTTCTCACTGGGCCTCCATCTCATCTGTCTTGCCGCCGACCTCTCGCCCATGTCCTGCCCCTGGCCTGGAGCTCTCTCCCCCCTCATATCATAATAATAATGATTAGGGCATTTGTTAAGCACTTACTATGTGCCAGGCACTGTACTAAGGGCTGGGGTAGATTGGGTTGGACACAGTCCCTGAACCACGTGGGACTCACAGTCTCAATCCCCATTTTACAGATGAGGGAACTAAGACCTAGAGAGGTAAAATGATTTGCCCGAGGTCGTGCCCAATCTCTCTCCCTCCACTTTCAAAGCCTGATTAAGGTCACATCTCCTCCGAGAGATCCCCTCTGAATAAGCCATCTTTTCCCCAGCTCCTTCTCCATTCTGCATCACCTAACTCCTCACTCTTGGCTTCCAAGCCGTCCATTCCCCGGCCCCCTCCTCCCTCCCCTCCCTCCTCTCCTCCTCCATCGCAGCCCGCACGCTCCGCTCCTCCGCCGCCGCTCACCTCCTCCCTGGGTCTCCCTCTCGCCTGTCCCGCCATCGACCTCTGGCCCACGTCCTACCGCTGTCGTGGAACGTCCACCCTCCTCACCTCCGCCAAACTAATTCTCTTCCCCTCTTCATAGCCCTACTGAGAGCTCACCTCCTCCTGGAAGCCTTCCCACTGAGCCCCCCTTTACCTCCCCTCCCCATTTCCCCCATTCCCTCCCTCTGCTCTACCCCTTCCCTGCCCCACAGCACTTGTTTATAGGTGTTCACATCTATAATTCTACCTATTCATATGAATGCCTCTTTACTTGTTTTGATGTGCATATAGCTATCATTTTTTGTTTATTTATACTGATGCCTCTTTACTTGTTTTGATGTCTGTCCCTCCCCTTCTAGACTGTGAGCCCGTTGTGGGCAGGGATCGTCTCTATCTGTTAATAATAATAATAATGTTGGTATTTGTTAAGCGCTTACTATGTGCCGAGCACTGTTCTAAGCGCTGGGGTAGACACGGGGGAATCAGGTTGCCCCACGTGGGGCTCACAGTCTTCATCCCCATTTTACAGATGAGGGAAGTGAGGCCCAGAGAAGTGAAGTGACTTGCCCACAGTCACACAGCTGACAAGTGGCAGAGTGGGATTCGAACTCATGACCTCTGACTCCAAAGCCCGTGCTCTTTCCACTGAGTCACGCTGCTTCTTCTTCTGTTGCTGAACTGTACTTTCCAAGCACTTAGTACAGTGCTCTGCACACAGTAAGCACTCAATAACTGTTGTTGGGCAGGGATTGTCTCTATCTGTTGCCGAATGGTACTTTCCAAGAGCTTAGTACAGTGCTCTGCACACCGTAAGTGCTCAATAAATATGATTGAATGCATGAATAAATTAGTATGAATGAATGAATAAATGAATGAGCTCCTTGCAGGCAGGGAACGTGTTTACCAACTCTGTTGTATTGTACTCTCCCAAGTGCTTAGTCCAGAGCTCTGCACAACGTAAACACCTAATAATCAATCAATCAATTGTATTTATTGAGCGCCTACTGTGTGCAGAGCATTGCACTAAGAGCTTGAGAGAGGACGATCCACGCAATAAATATGATTGATTGTTGGAGCATCTTTAAGATAATCAGTTCAGACACAGCCCCTGTCCTACACAGGGCTCCCAGTCAGAGCAAGTATCTTATCCCCATTTAATAGATGAGGAAATTGAGACCCAGAGAGGTTAAGCAACTTGCCCATGGTCACGCAGCAGGCAAGCAATAGAGGTAGGACTAGAACCCAGGTCTTTTGACGGTCAGTTCCCCTTCCACTCGGCCGGACTGCCTCCTTCCCCCACCATCAGCCTAGTGGTCAGAGCAGAGGGCCTGGGAATCAGAAGGACCTGGGTTCTAATACAGCTCTGCTATTTGTCTGCTGTGCGACCTTGGGCAAGTCGTGTGACTTCTCTGGGCATCAGTTACCTCATCTGTAAAAAAATGGGGATTAAGAATGTGGGACGCAGGTAGGACAGTGACTATGTCCAATCTGATGACCGCGTATCTACCCCAGCGCCTAGAGGGGTGCCTGGCTCCTAGTAAGTGCTCAATAAGTACCAAAATTATTACTAACCTAATGATCTTGAATGATGATGATGATGATGATGATGATGGTATTCGTTACACGCTTACTATGCATCAAGCACTGCTCTAAGCACTGGGGTAGATCCAAGGTCATCAGGTTGTCCCACGTGGGGCTCACAGTCTTTATCCCCGTTTTCCACATGAGGGAACTGAGGCCCAGAGAAGTTAAGCGACTTGCCCAAAGTCACAGAAATGACAAGTGGCAGAGCTGGGAATAATAATGATAATAATAATAATGTTGGTATTTTTTAAGCACTTACTAAGTACTGAGCACTGTTCTAAGCACTGGGGTAGAAACAGGGTAATCAGGTTGTCCCACGGGAGGCTCTCAGTCTTAATCCCCATTTTACAGATGAGATAACTGAGGCACTGAGAAGTGAAGTGACTTGCCCAAAGTCACATAGCCGATAGGTGGTGGAGCGGGGATTAGAACCCATGACGCCTGACTCCCAAGCCCAGAATCTACCCTAGAGTTTAGAACAGTACCTGGCACATTAATGTTGGTATTTGTTAAGCGCTAACTATGTGCCGAGCACTGTTCTAAGCGCTGGGGTAGATACAGGGTGATCAGGCCGTCCCACGTGAGGCTCATAGTTTTAATCCCCATTTTACAGATGAGGTAACTGAGGCACAGAGAAGTTAGGTGACTTGCCCACAGTCACACAGCTGACACGTGGCAGAGCCGGGATTCGAACCCATGACCCCTGACTCCCAAGCCCGGGCTCTTTCCACTGAGCCGTACTTAACAAACAACAGTGAAAAACAAAATCATCCCCTTACAATCTTTACCATTTCTTCCTCTGCTCCTCCAATCCATTTTCCACTTCTGCCTCTGACTCGAGCCTTCGCTCTCCTTGATTTCCCAAACCCGGACTTCCCCGGGGCCCTTCCTCTCCTGTCTCCGCTGGAGAAACAATAAACAGAGATTTTCATAACTCTCCATTTCCATTTCAGAAGGAATTAATTGTTGTCCTTGGCAAGGGACAAGAATAACCGCGAAGCCGTGTCCCTCGCATCAATTTCTAGTGCATAATTGAGTGGATTAAAATAATGAATTCAAATGACAAAAGATTACATCTTTCATATCAGCCCTCTGTGCTCTGATATCCTAGAGACTCGGCTTAGCCTGAAAGTGCCACTGTGGCCTAGTCGAGAGAACACAGGCGTGGGAGTCGGAGGACCTGGGTTTCAATCCCGGCTCGGCCGCTCGTCTGCCGTGTGACCTTGGGCAAGTCACTTCACTTCTCCGGGCCAGTTGTCTCGTCCGCAAAATGGGGATTGAGACCGTGAGCCCCCGTGGGACGGGGACGGTGTCCAACCTGATTAGCTTTTCATCTACCCCACTGCTAAAATACTGCCTCTCACATAGTAAATGCTAAACAAAAACAACAAAATAATCGATCATTTTTAATGGGTGTTTACCGTTTACAGAGTTGGTAGACACACTCCCTGCCCACAATGAGTTTATAGTCTAGAGGGGGAAACAGACATTAATAGTAATAAAAATAGAAATAGAACTCATACCTACTCCCCCGTTTAGTAAAGGACCCTGCACGTAACAAATACCGTAAAAAATAAAGAAGTCCAGCTGGGTTTTCGGTGTGTAGAAAGTGCATCAACAATGGGGCCCATCGGTATGCTTATAGTTTCTGGAAGGAGGTGACTACTAAAAACACAATCATACCCCGTAATTTGTTTATTTGTATTAATGTCTGTCTCCCTTTCTAGACTGTAAGCTCCTTGTGGGCAGGGAATGGGTCTACCAACTCTGTTTTATCGTTATACAAGAGAAGCAGCATGGCCTAGTGGCAAGAGGCTGGGTTTGGGAGTCAGAGCACGTGGGTTCTAATCCCGGCTCCGCCACTTAGCAGCCGAGCGACCTTGGGCCATCACTTCACTTCTCTGTGCCTCAGTTACCTCATCTGGAAAATGGGGATGAAGATTGTGAGCCCCACGTGGGACAACCCGATGACCTTGGATCTACCCCAGCCCTTAGAACAGTACTTGGCACAGGGTAAGCTCGTAACCGACACCGTTATTATTACTCTTTCAAATGTTTAGTAAAGTGCTCCGCACACAGTAAGTGCTCCGCTCCTCCGCCGCCCACCTCCTCGCCGTCCCTCGGTCTCGCCTCTCCCGCCGTCGACCCCCGGGCCGCGTCCTCCCGCGGTCCCGGAACGGCCTCCCTCCTCACCTCCGCCGAACCGATTCTCTTCCCCTCTTCGAAACCCTACTTCAAACTCACCTCCTCCGAGAGGCCTTCCCAGACCGAGCTCCTCTTCCCCCTCTACTCCCTCTACCGCCCCCCCCTTCACCTCTCCGCAGCTTAACCCTCTTTTCCCCCCATCTCCCTCTGCTCCTCCCCCCTCCCGTCCCATTCCCTCGGCACCGCACTCGTCCGCTCGACTGTATATATTTTCATCACCCTATTTATTTTGTTAATGAATTGTACATCGCCTCGATTCTATTCAGTCGCCATCGTTTTTACGAGACGTCCTTCCCCTCGACTCTATTCATCGCCATCGTTCTCGTCCGTCCGTCTCCCCCGATCGGACCGTGAGCCCGTCAAACGGCGGGGACCGTCTCTATCTGTTGCCGACTTGTTCATTCCAAGCGCTTAGTCCAGTGCTCTGCACATAGTAAGCGCTCAATAAATACTATCGAATGAATGAATGAATGAATGCCCAATAAATATGATTGACTGATTGATCGAGGGGAAAGGGAATGTTGCTGCTTGTTGTTGAATTGTACTTTCCCAAGTGCTTAGCACAATGGTCTGCTCACAGTAAGCGCTCAATAAATATGATTGAATGAACGAAAGGTCATGTGCGGGTGGGTGGAGGGGGGTGTCTCAGAAGAAGATGGCAAAGAGTGGGGGACCTTCCTCTACACTGTAAGCTCATTTAGGGCAGGGAGCATGTCTACCAATTCTGCTATATTGTACTCTCCCAAGCGTTTAGTACAGTGCTCTGACACAGTAAGCACTCAATAAATACGATGGACTGATAAAATGTGATTGCTTGAAAAGGGAAGCAGACAGCAAAGATCATGAAAA
This sequence comes from Ornithorhynchus anatinus, assembly GCF_004115215.2. Lineage (NCBI taxonomy): Eukaryota > Metazoa > Chordata > Mammalia > Monotremata > Ornithorhynchidae > Ornithorhynchus > Ornithorhynchus anatinus. The sequence continues at coordinate 131,494,789 of NC_041731.1, read as the reverse complement.
TGGACAGGGACCGAATCCAACCTGATTAGATTGTATCTACCCCAGTGTGTGGAACCATTCATTCATTCAGTTGTTTTTATTGAGCGCTTACTATGTGCAAAGCACTGTACTAAGCACTTGAGAGACTACGGTACAGCAACCAACAGACACATTACAGGCCCACATTGAGCTCAGAGTCCGGGGGGGAGACAGAGTTGAATAGAAATAAATAAATGACAGATATGTATAGAAGTGGCGTGGGGCTGGGAGGGAGGATGAATTAAGGGAGAAAGTCAGGGTGACGCAGAAGGGAGTGGGAGAAGAGGAGAGGAGGGTTTATGCTTGGCATATAGTAAGCACTTGACAAATACCATTTTTTAAAAAAAGATCACTGCTTTTCAAAGCCAGCATAATGGGAAAATAAAAGAAGGAAATTTTGGCTCTCCTAAAAGAATAAGAATTGTATTATTTGCAGCCTGTGGATGAGGTCCAATGGAAAAAAAAAATGAAACCCCATGAAATTGCAAAAAATCAGGACTGGGCTAACTCGCCTATCTACTGGCTCTCCCCTGGCCCTCTCGGTGTTTGGTGACCACGGGGCCAGTGGCTAATGACAGTTTCAGGTTAACGTGACTCTTTGGACAGCCAGATTTCCATCCTAGACAAGACAGAATTTAGACAATCCCAGGTACGTCCAACGTCTCTCACTGCCAATCCACCCCTGCGGGACGTTCGTCCGAGGTCGCTCAGCCGGCAAGAGGCGGAGCCGGGAAAATAATGGTATTTGTTAAGCGCTTACTATGTGCAGAACACTGTTCTAAGCGCTGGGGTAGCTACAGGGTCATCCGGTTGTCCCACGTGAGGCTCACAGTTAATCCCCATTTTCCAGATGAGGTAACTGAGGCACAGAGAAGTGAAGTGTCCGGCCCACAGTCCCACAGCTGACAAGTGGTAGAGCCGGGATTCGAGCCCATGACCTCTGACTCCCAAGCCCGGGCTCTTTCCACTGAGCCACGCTGCTCTAGAACCCAGGTCCTCTGACTCCCAGGCCCGGCCTCTTTCCAATGGGCTGCACATCTCCCTTCTGGCAGCGTTGACCGACTGACTGGGAGGAAAAAGGAAGACAGTGGATGTGTCAAATCGTTACAGTCCAATGCACCGGCAGTCGCCCATCAGTCATAGGTATTTACTGAGTGATTGTGCAGAGTACTGTATTTAGCACTTGGGAGAGTACAGCGCTTAGTACAGTGCCTGGTACATAGTAAGTACTTAAATACCATCATTATTATTAAAATATAATAACATAGATGTAATCCCGTGAAGTGTTTTCTTTGTGTTCAAAGCGGGTAAAAAACACAGCTGTAATAATAATTATGGGATTTGTTAGGTAGTTACTACGTTCCAGGCACTGTACTAAGCGCTGGGGTAGATCAAAGCAAATCGGGTTGGACACAGTCCTTGTCTCCCGTGGGGATCACAGTCTCGATCCCCATTTTACTAATCTGAGGCCCAGAGAAGTGAAGTGACTTGCCCAAGGTCACCTAGAAGACAATTGGAGCAGCTGGGATTAGAATCCAAGACCTTCTGACTCTCAGGTCCCTGCTCTAACCACTACCCCGGCAGATAGGGCACAGTCCCGGTCCTGCAGGGAGTTCACTATCCTATCCCCATTTTACAGATGAGGAAACTGAGTACCAGAAAGGTCAAATGACTTGTCCAAAGTCACACAGCAGGTGAGTGGAGGAGCCGGGATGAGAACCCAGGTCCCCTGACTCCCAGGCCCAGGCTCTTTCCGTTAGGCCACACCCTCTCTCCTGCAATCTTGGTATTCCTACGTAATCTATAGCGGGGCGGAGTCGAGGAGTACTCTCATTCATTCATTCAATAGCATTTATTGAGCGCTTACTATGTGCAGAACACTGTACTAAGCGCTTGGAATGTACAATTAGGCAACAGATAGAGACAATCCCTGCCCCTTGACGGGCTCACGGTCTAAACGGGGGAGACAGAAACAATAGCAATAAATAGAATGAAGGGGATGTACATCTCATTAACAAAAATAAATAGGGTAAAGAAAAATAATATACAAATGAGCGGACGAGCACAGCGCGGTTACACATCAACCGTTCAATACCATGTTAAGTCCTGGCCCACAAAAGGATTCGGGCTGAAATCGTCTTTGAAAAGCAAGAGGAACGGGCAGATAGCAACAGGATTAATTTTAATCCTACAACTAAAGGAAAACTATAAAGGGAGCGGCATAGAATAGTGAATATAAAATGGGTGGAAAGAGATCCGAAGACTTCAGGCGGCATAAAGCGGAACACAGTCAGAAATGCAGGGCCCCAGTGGACAACTGGCAAACGTTTAGGACTTTCAATAGAAGAGATTCGAGCGCTTAGTACAGTGCTTTGCACACAGTAAGCACTCAATAGATACAACTGAAGGAACAGATGAAACTCTGGCAGGAGAATCAAGTGTTTCCGACCAGTTAATCTATTGGTGGTATTTCCTGAACACTTAGCGTGATTACTGTTCTCGTCCACCTTAACAAAATTCTTAATCTATGGCTTTCTGGCTGTGTCCCAACTCTCTTCTCTTTATCTACCTGTGCTTTTCACTCCCTCCTTCCTAATAATAATAATGGTATTTGTTAAGTGCTTACTGTGAGCCGAGCACTGTTCTAAGCGCTGGAACAGATACAAGGTCATCAGGTTGTCCCATGCGGGGCTCACAGTCTTAGTCCCCATTTTCCAGATGAGGTAACTGAGGCCCAGAGAAGTTAGGTGGCTTGCCCAAGGTCACACAGCAGACAAGTGGCGGAGTCAGGATTAGAACCCACAACCTCTGACTACCAAGCCCCTGCTGATTCCCTAAATCTCATTAATCAATCGATGGTAATTATTGAGTGCTTACTGTGTGCCGAGCACTATATTAAGCGCTTGGGAAAGTACATTATGACAGAGTTGGTAGACACGGTCCCCACTCACGAGAGGCTGACATTCATTCAATCATAATTATTGAGCGCTTATTATATGCAAGGCACTGTACTAATACAATTCGGCAACAGATAGAGACGAACCTTGCCCAATAACGGGCTCGCATGGCTCAGTGGAAAGAGCCCGGGCTTGGGAGTCAGAGGTCATGGGTTCGAATCCCTGTTCTGCCACTTGTCAGCTGTGTGACTGTGGGCAAGTCACTTCACTTCTCTGTGCCTCAGTTACCTCATCTGTAAAACGAGGATTAACTGTGAGCCTCATGTGGGACAACTTTATTAACCTGTATCTACCCCAGCGCTTAGAACAGTGCTGTGCACACAGTAAATGCTGAACAAATACCAACATTATTATTAAACAGGGGAGACAGCAAAACAAAACAAGTAGTCACTACTTAGCAGCGTGGCTCAGTGGAAAGAACACGGGCTCTGGAGTCAGAGGTCACAGGTTCGAATCCCGGCTCGGCCACTTGTCAGCCGTGTGACTGTGGGCGAGTCGCTTCACTTCTCGGTGCCTCAGTTCCCTCATCTGTAAAATGGGGATTAAGACTGTGAGCCCCACGTGGGACAATCTGATTCCCCTGTGTCTACCCCAGCGCTTAGAACAGTTCTCTGCACATAGTAAGCGCTGAACAAATACCAACATTATTATTACTTACCTGCAGGTACAAGGTAAGCACTTTGTCCCACGTGGGGCTCACAGTCTTAATCCCCATTTTCCAAAGGAGGTAACTGAGGCCCAGAGAAGTGAAGCGGCTCGCCCAAGGTGACCCTGCAGACGAGTGGCGGAGCGGGGATTAGAACCCATGTCCTCTGACTCCCAAGTGCGAGCTCTTGACATTAAGAAACCGTGAGCTTCTGAGTCTCAGGCCTGTGATGGAGGAGGTCACGGTGGCGGTCCACAACCAGGCCGTTCAGCAAAGCTTCAGTCACCCTTTCCATCAGTCCCTTTTCCATGGTATGTTCGTTTTCCACTAACCCACTGCCCTTCGATCATTCCCTACTTAAAGCTCACCCCCTCCAAGAGGCCTTCCCAGACTGAGCTCCCCCCTTTTTCCCTCTGCACCCTCTACCACCCCCCCGTCACCTCCCCGCAGCTAAACCCTCTTCTCCCCCCTTTCCCTCTGCTCCTCCCCCTCTCCCTTCCCCTCCCCTCGGCACTCTACTCGTCCACGCAACTGTCTATATCTTCATCACCCTATTTATTTTGTTTATTTTGTTTAATGAGAGGTACATCACCCTGATTCTATTTAGTCGCCATCGGTTTTTACGAGACGTCCTTCCCCTCGACTCTATTTATCGCCATCGTTCTCGTCTGTCCGTCTCCCCCGATCAGACCGTGAGCCCGTCACAGTCCCTGCCTGTCCATTCCAAACGCTTAGTACAGTGCTCTGCACATAGTAAGCGCTCAATAAATACTATTGAATGAATGAATGAATTCCCCCTCTGGACCCTCGCTCTCTCTCTAGCGCTTAAAACGGCGGTCGGCACATAGTAAGCGCTCAACAAGCACTATCATAATAATAACGATATCTTTCTTTCTCTCCTTTCCTCCCTTCCTCCCTATTCATAGCTCTTTTCTTTTGCCTTTTCTCAAAGGTACTTGTTAAACACTAATGAGGCCGGCGCTGGTTTCAGCCCTCATCTAGCTTTCCAGTCGCACTTTCCTCCTCTCTAAATCATTTCTGATTTATGTAAATCATTTTCCATAAAGATCAATCGATGCAAATCCTCCTCTGGAAATCATTTGGCATTTGTGACCCTTGGGACAAGGGTTAGCCTTGTGGCGGGAGAAGCAGCGTGGGCTCAGTGGAAAGAGCCCGAGGTTGGGAGTCAGAGGTCGTGGGTTCTAATCCCGGCTCTGCCACGTGTCAGCTGTGTGACTGTGGGCAAGCCACTTAACTTCTCTGGGCCTCAGTTACCTCCTCTGTAAAATGGGGATTAAACTGTCCCCGTGTGGGACAACCCGATCACCTTGTATCCTCCCCAGCACTTAGAACAGTGCTTTGCACATAGTAAGCGCTTAACAAATGCCATCATTATTACTAATTATAATTATTATAATCTGATTATTATAATATAAGAGCTCAGGCCTGGGAATCAGAATCAGAATGCCACCTCCACCAGTCGGTCAGTCGCATTTATTGAGCACTTACTGGGTGCAGAGAACTGTACTGAGTGCTTGGGGGAGTACAATATAATAATAAACAGACACACTCTCTGGCCACAGTGAGCACATGTCAGCTGTGTGACCTTGGGCAAGTCGCTTCACTTCTCTGGGCCTCATTTCCCTCATCTGTAAAATTGGGATTAAGACTGGGAGCCCCCTGTCTCCAACCTGATTAGCTTGTATTCATTCAATCATTCATTCAATCGTATTTATGAAGCGCTTACTGTGTGCAGAGCACTGTACTAAGCGCTTGGGAAAGTACAATACAACAATACACAGCGACAATACCTGCCCGCAACAAGCTCACAGTCTAAGGGGATCTACCCCATCACTTAGAACGGGACTTGATGCATAGTAAGTGCTTAACAAATACCATCATTATTATTATTATCATCATCATTGCTATGAACTGAGGTGGATACGTCATCCCATGGCATTGACAACCTAAGTCAGAGGGAGGAGGACTTAATCCCCATCTCTACAGAAGAGGGAATTGAGGTACAGAGAAGTTAAGTGACTTGCCCAAAGTCATTCAGAAGAACAGGGCAGAAGCAGGATTAGAACCCTGGTCCTCTGACTCCCAAGTCTATGCTCTTTGCACTAGGCTATGCTGCTTCCCAGACCTTTGCTCTTCCATTCAATCGTATTCAATCATATTTACTGAGCGCTTACTGTGTGTGCAGAGCACTGTACCAAGCACTTAAATAATAATGGTATTTATTAAGCTCTTACTAAGTACCCGGCATTGTACTAAGCGCTGGGGTGGATACAAGCAAATCGGGTTGAATACAATCCCTGTCCCACATAGAGTTAATAATTTGGTATTTGTTAAGCGCTTACTATGTGCAGAGCACTGTTCTAAGAGCTGGGGTAGATACAGGGTCACCACGTGGGACTCACGGTCTTCACCCCCATTTTACAGATGAGGCAACTGAGGCCCAGAGAAGTGAAGTGACTAGCCCACAGTCACCCAGCTGACAAGTGGCTGAACTGGGATTTGAACCCATGACCTCTGACACCCAAGCCCATGCTCTTTCCACTAAGCCACACGAGTTCACAATCTTATTCCCCATTTTCAGACGAGAGAACTGAAGCACTTAGAAATTACTATGCTGGTATTTGTTAAGCGCTCATTAGGTGCAGAGCACTGTTCTAAGCGCTGGGGGAGATACGGGATAACCAGGTTGTCCCCCGTGAGGCTCACCGTTAAACCCCATTTTGCAGATGAGGTAACTGAGGCACAGAGAAGTGAAGCGACTTGCCCACAGTCACCCAGCTGACAAGTGGCAGAGCTGGGATTCGAACCATGACCTCTGACTCCCAAGCCCGGGCTCTTTCCACTGAGCCACGCTGCTTCTCTAGAAATGACTTGCCTAAGGTCTCCCAGCAGACAAGTGGCAGAGCCGGGATTAGAACTCATGGTCTTCTGACTCCCAGGCCTCTGCTCTATCCACTACACCATGCTGCTTCTTTCTTGTGCTGTTCCCAGAGGCAGAGATTTAATTTGCCAAATACTTAAAATATTGTATTAAGATTTTTCTTAATCTTAATCTTTTCTTAATCTTAATAAGCTTGCTACGCTGATCTATCCTTCACTAGCCATTGGGAGGGCCTGTGGAGAGCAATAAGTGAGAAAGTGAAATTTTAAAATTATTTCTCCACCTCTCGCTCTCTCTCCACTCCCTTTTTCCCTCCCTTTCCTTTCTGCCCCTTCTTCCTCTCTCACTTCCCCAGATTTCCCTCTCCCTCCTCGCCTTTTTCCTTCTCTCTACCTCCCACTTTTTAATAATAATAATAATAATGTTGGTATTTGTTAAGCGCTTACTATGTGCCGAGCACTGTTCTAAGCGCTGGGGTAGACATAGGGGAATCAGGTTGCCCCACGTGGGGCTCACAGTCTTAATCCCCATTTTACAGATGAGGGAACTGAGGCACAGAGAGGTTAAGTGACTTGCCCACAGTCACACAACCGACAAGGGGCAGAGCTGGGATTCGAACTCATGAGCGGATTCGAACTCATGAGCCCTGACTCCAAAGCCCGTCTCCCTCGTTTTCTCCCTCTCACCCTCCCTCCCTCATTTTCATCTGTGGATGTCAATAGAGTGACAACCACCGGAAGACTTTTCGACCAATTTTGACAGCTTCTACCCCGAGTTTCCGAAGTAACAGAAACGAAGGACTGGAAACGATTCTGTGAATTCAATTTTCAGCAAACGTCAGGACTTCTCCGGTGGCTCTCGGCTCCCGGTTCCCACTGTCATCATTTCTGCCCCTCAAAGACAGGACCGAAAATTGTCATAATGGGAAGACCGAGAGAGAAGCTTTTAAACAATTGAATGTACAATGCTTAAAAATAACTTGAAGTTGCCCTGCGTCGCTATTAGGCTGGAAGTTTGGTCCGGCCAAATTGAGATTCTCTTGGAGGCCAAGATGATTGGCGGAGGAGAGGAAATTAAAAGAAAATGACTTCAAGGAGAGTAAGAGAAGCAGCATGGTCTAGCGGCAAGAACACGGGCTTGGGAGTCAGAGGTCGTGGGTTTTAATCCTGCCACTTTCATTCATTCAGTCATTCGATCGTATTTATTGAGCGCTTATTGTGTGCAGAGCACCATACTATGCGCTTGGAAAGTAAAATGCAGCAATAAAGAGAGACAGTCCCTGCCACAACGCTTACAGTTTAAAGGCAGTGGAGACAGACAATAAAACAAGTAAACAGGCATCAATATAAATTAAGAGAATTTTAGCTATATACATAAGTTCTGTGGGGCAGGGAGGAGAGAGAAGGGCAAAGGGAGCAAGTCGGGGCGACGGGGAGAGGAGGAGGAGCTGAGGAAAAGGGGGGCTTAGTCTGGGAAGGCCTCCTGGAGGAGGTGACCCTTCAGCAGGGCTTTGAAGGGGGGAAGAGTGATGGTTTTGTGGATTTGAGGAGGGAGGGCGTTCCAGGCCAGGGCAGGACTTGGGCCAGGGGTCGACGGCGGGACAGGCGAGAAGGAGGCCCAGGGAGGAGGTGAGCGGCGGCAGAGGAGCGGAGCGTGCGGGCTGCGATGGAGGAGGAGAGGAGGGAGGGGAGGGAGAAGCTGTCCAGGGGATGGACAGCTTGGAAGCCAATACATATATGCTATGTATATCATATATAACATTATAATATATATATTTTAATATATATTCTTGTATCATACCATAGACACATTCCCTGCCTACGATGAACTTACAGTCTAGAGGGTGACACGGTGTGAGGGTGATGTAGAAGGGAGAGGAAGTAGGGGAAATTAAGGCTTTGTAGGGGAAAGGCCCTAGGAGGAGATGAGATTTTAATAAGACCGTGAAGGAAGGGATAGGGGTCGTCTGTTGGCTGTGAAGCGGGAGGGACTTCCAGACCAGAGGCAGGACGTGGGAGACGGGGGTCGGCTGCAAAACTCAATCGTATTCATAGATGAGCTATGTAAGCTCGTTGTGGGCGGGGAACGTCACTGTTTATTGTTGTGTCGTACTTTCCCAAGCGCTTAGTACACTACTTTGCACTCAGTGAGCGCTCAGTAAATGTGACTGACTGAATGAATGAATGAATGAAACCAGAGCATCCAATGCAGGGAACTAAAATACCAGGAAATTGTCACACAGAATGGGTGTTTTATTTCATTACACTCATCCTCTCGTTCTGATTGCTGCAAGGGAACTCGATCTTCCTAATTAACAAATCTCCCCAATAAAACCTTGATTAACTTCTTGTATTATTTTCCAGTACCATGTTGGGTCTGGTTTTTTATTGCGCAATTAAATATATATGTCAAACACGGCGCCTTGCCTTTATTAGGTCTCTGGGTTTTTTCGACGATATTTGTTAAGCGATTACTATGTGCTAGGCACTGTATTAAGCGCTGGGGTAGGTACAAGCTAATCTGGTTAGCTCCAGTCCCTGTCCCGTATAGGGTTCACAGTCCCAGTCCCCATTTTACAGATGCTGTAACTGAGGCACAGAGAAGTGAGGTGACTTGCCCAAGGCGACACAGCAGAAAAGGAGCCGAGCCGGGATTAGAAGCCAGGTCTTTCTGACTCCCAGGCCCGGGATCTATCCATTAGGCCATGCTGCTCCCTTTGGGATAAATTGCCTAATCCAGTTCGAGTCTTCCAAGCATGAAAAAGATCGGGCAATCAGTGGTATTTATTGAACACTTAATGTGTGCGGTGCACTGTTCTAAAAGTGCTTGGGAAAATACAATACAACGAAATCGGTAGACATGATCCCTGACCACAATACAAATTACTGGAAACAGATTCCGGCCACGAGCCATTATGAAAGAATAACAATTATTATTATAATCACCTAAGTTCTTATTCCTAAACCTTGGGGACGGCTTCATCAGCGTAACGGGCCATCATTCCCACCTCCAGACGTCTGCCTTGTGTTTATTAGTAAATCACCCTTCCCATTTCTGGGGCTCAGCCTGATTTAATTCATACCGGTAATTTCCTTGCTGCTGCTAATAATGTTGGTATTTGTTAAGCGCTTACTATGTGCCGAGCACTGTTCTAAGCGCTGGGGTAGACATAGGGGAATCAGGTTGTCCCACGTGGGGCTCACAGTCTTAATCCCCATTTTACAGATGAGGGAACTGAGGCACAGAGAAGTTAAGTGACTTGCCCACAGTCACACAGCCGACAAGTGGCAGAGCTGGGATTCGAACTCATGAGCCCTGACAGTATGGTCTAATGGAGAGAGCACCCGCCTGGAGTGAGAAGGACCTGGATTCTAATTTCCTCTCTGCCAATTGCTTGAGGTGTGACCTGGGGCAAGTCATTTAACTTCTCTGGGCTTCTCAACTGTAAAATGTTGGTATTTGTTAAGCACTTACTATGTGCAGAGCACTGTTCTAAGCGCTGGGGTAGATACAGGGTCATCAAGTCGTCCCACGTGAGGCTCACAGTTACTCCCCATTTGACAGATGAGGTCACTGAGGCACAGATTCATTGGGGAATCATTACCTGTTCTTCCTCCTACTCAGACTGTGAGTCCCATGAGCGACAGGGATTCTGTCCAACCTAATTAAATTGTACCTTCCCCAGCTCTTAGAACAGCGTTTGATACATAGTAAGTACGTAACAAATACCATAATCAACTATTAATAATAATAACGGTAATGATGACATTTGTTAAGAACTTACTGTGTGTCAAGCAATGCTCTAAGCCTTGGGGTACATACAAGGCAATCAGGTTGGACAGAGCCCCTGTCCCACATGGGGCTCACAATCTCAATCCCCATTTTATAGATGAAGTGAATGAGGCACAGAGAAGTGAATTGACTTGGTCAAGGTCACACAGCAGACAAGTGGCGGAGCCGGGATTAGAACTCACAACCCCTGACTCACAAGTCTGGGCTCTTTCCACTAAGCCATGCTATTTCTCAATGCTTTAGTAAGCGCTTACTGTGTGCAGAGCACTGTACTAAGCACTTGGGTGAGTACTATAGAACAGTAAACAGACACATTCCCTGCCCACAGTGGCCTTACGGTCTAGAGATGAGCATTACCTTGGAGGAAAAAGAGCAGCACTGCCAAACGTCTAGAGCCCGGGCCTGGGAATCAGAAGGACCTGGGTTCTAATCCCGGCTCCGTTACTTGTCTGCAAGGTGACCTTGGGCATGTCACTTCACTTCTGAGGGTCTCAGTTTCCTCATCTGTAAAATGGGGACAAAGACGGTGAGCTCCGCGTGTGTCCAACCTGATTAGCTTGCATTCATCTATTCAATCAATCGCATTTATTGAGCGCTTATTGCGAGCAGAGCAGCATGGTGCAGTAGATAGAGCCCGGGCCTGGGAATCAGAAGGTCCACGGGTTCTAATCCTGGCTCTACCACTTGTCTGCTGTGTGACCTGGGCAAGTCACTTCACTTTTCTGTGCCTCGCTTCCCTCATCTGTGAAGTGGAAATTGAAACTGCGGGCCCCATACGGGGCAGGGACTGTGTCCGATCCGATTTGCTTGTATCTGCCTCAGTGCTTAGTACAGTGCCTGGCACATAGTAAGCGCTTAACAGATCCATAACTAATTAATTAATTAGAGGGGGAGACAGACATTAATAGAAATGTCTGCTCCTTTCCAAATTCAGCACCAGAAATGGGAAGAGCCCAATCTCTAAGCCTACGAGGCGTGGTCACCCTCCGGGATCTGAGCCGAGGTTTTCAGCACAAAATGTCAGCAGAAAGAGCCCCCCACTCTACAAAATCCCTCCCACCCAAGTCAGCCTTTGCTGAAGCCCTCCAAACTTCCCTTTTCTTTGTCGTGGTATTTGTTAAGTGCTAAACCCTGTGCCAGACACTGTCCTAAGCCTAAGAGTAGATCACTCGATCAGTCAGTGCTATTCAGTGAGGACTCATTACGTATAGAGCACTGCATTAAGCGACTTGGGAGAGTACGACGCCCCAGGATTAGCGGACATGCTCCCTGCCTATAACGAGCCCACGCTTGAGGAATAATAATCGTTCTGGTATTTGTTAAGCGCTTTACTATGTGCCAACCACTGTTCTAAGCGCCGGGGTAGATACAAGGTCAGCGGGTTGTCTCACGTACGGCTCAAGTCTTCATCCCCATTTTACAGATGAGGAAACTGGGGCCCAGAGAAGTAAAATGACTCGCCCAAGGTCACATGAGAGACAAGCGGTGGAGTCGGGATCAGAACCCACATCCTCTGACTCCCAAGCCTGTTACAATAGTAGATACCAAGTAATCAGATTGGACACAGTCTCTGTCCCACGTCGGGCTCACAATCTTAATCCCCTTTTTCCAGATGAGGAAACTGAGGCACAGAGAAGCGAAGTGACTTGCCCAAAAGAGCCGAGTGGCGGAGCCAGGGTCAGAACCCAGGGTCTCCGGTTCCCAGGGCCGGGCTCTTTCCACTAGGCCATGCCGCTTCCCGAAACTCTTTATTGGCTGGAAAGTTAGCTTTCATTTTCAAGAAGAGCCATAGCCTTGCTCGGTGAGATGGGATTCTTGGCTCTATTTTCCTCGCGCTAAGGAAAACCTAGAAATTCAGAGGCTACAAGCCACATAATCATCCATTTTATATAAATGAATGTCATTTAAAAGCATAAGAGAATGAATTATTTAAAGGCATTCGAAAACACTTCTGAACTGCTTAAAACTATGAACCGATGCAAATACGGCGATGAATATTTATGAGGCCGTTCTTTGGAATCAGGCGAGAGAACCAATATGGGGTTGCCTTAGAGACTCGAAACCCTTAACTACCAAATGTCCACTGCATAGGGAAACGGTGTTGTCTAGTGGTTAGAGCCTGGGCCTGGGAACTTGACGTGGGACCTTGGTCAAGTCATTTAACTTCTCTGGGCTTCTCAACTGTAAAATGTTGGCGTTTGTTAAGCGCTTACTATGTGCGCAGCACTGTTCTAAGCGCTGGGGGAGATACAGGGTCATCAGGTCGTCCCACGTGAGGCTCACAGTTACTCCCCATTTTACAGATGAGGTCACTGAGGCACAGATTCATTGGGGATTCATTACCTGTTCTTCCTCCTACTCAGACTGCGAGCCCCATGAGCGACAGGGATTCTGTCCAACCTAATTAAATTGTACCTTCCCCAGCTCTTAGACCAGTGTTTGACACATAGTAAGCGTGTAATGAATACCGTAATTAATTATTAATAATAATAACAGTAATAATAGCATTTGTTAAGAACTTTCTATGTGTCAAGCATTGCTGTAAGCCCTGGGGTACATACAAGGCAATGAGGTTGGACAGAGTCCCTGTCCCACATGGGGCTCACAGTCTCAATCCCCATTTTATAGATGAGATAAATGAGGCACAGAGAAGTGAGCCAGAAGGACCTGGGTTCTAATCCCCGCTCCTCCACCTGTCTGTTCGGTGACCTTGGGCAAGTCACCTCGCTTCTCTGGTCCTCAGTTCCCTCCTCTGTAAAATAATAATAATAATGTTGGTATTTGTTAAGCGCTTACTATGTGCAGAGCACTGTTCTAAGCGCTGGGGTAGATACAGGGTCATCAGGTTGTCCCACGTGAGGCTCACAGTTAATCGCCATTTTGCAGATGAGGTAACTGAGGCGCAGAGAAGTGAAGTGACTCGCCCACAGTCCCACAGCTGACGAGTGGCAGAGCCGGGAGTCGAACCCATGACGTCTGACTCCCAAGCCCGGGCTCTTTCCACCGCGCCTGTGAACCTCATGTGGGACAGAGACTCTGTCCAACCCAATTAGCTTCTATCTGTCCCAGCGCCTAGTAAAGTGCCTGGCACATAGTAAGTGCTTAGTGATTACTACAGTTATTATTATTATATAAATGAGATTCTATGATTGGAATGGATTTAGTCAATTAATAAATCTCCCAAACTCACACACACACACAATTGCTACTATGTTGTACCTCTTTTTTCCCCAAGCTTTCTGTCATACAACAGACCCCCTCCAAAGGGGTTGGGATAATGAATAAAAATACATCTAAACTGTACCAATACCTTGAACTGGAAATATTTCTAAATCTCCAAACAATGAAAAAATGAAAGCCATCACCTCTGTATGGATTTTATTTCTGCCATAAATGTATTTCATTCAGTCATCCATATTTATCTGGTTCCTCTACATCAAGCGTATTCGCTCAGCACCTACGCGATATTAGCAGACAGAATCATCAATTCATTCATTCAATAGTATTTATTCATTCATTCAATAGTATTTATTGAGCGCTTACTATGTGCAGAGCACTGGACTAAGCGCTTGGAATGGACAAATCAGTAACAGAGACAGTCCCTGCCCTCTGATGGGCTTACGGTCTAATCGGGGGAGACAGAATCCCCTCCTTGAAGGAGCTGAAGATCTACTCTGTGAAAAGCACTGAACCGAGACCTTGGAAGAAGACTTTCATTCATTCATTCATTCATTCATTCAGTGCAGCAGCATGGCGTAGTGGCTAGAGCCCAGGCCTGGGAGTCAGAAGGCTCACAGTGCTCTGCACACAGTGAGCGCTCAATAAATACGATTGAATGAGTGTAAAGCTGGCTCTGCCACTTCTCTGCTATGTGACCGCGGGCAAGTCACTTTGCTTCTCTAGGCCTCAGTTTCCTCATCTGTAAAATGGGGATTGAGACCTGAGCCCCACTTGGATCAGGGATTGTGTCCACCCGATTTGCCTGGATCCACCCCGGCGCTCAGTACAGTGACTGGCACAGTAAGCACTTAACAAATACCACAGTTATCAGAGAGAAGCAGCATGGCGTAGTGGACAGAATACAGACCCGGGAGTCAGAAGGTCATGGGTTCTAATCCCAGCTCCACCACCTGTCTGCTGAGACCTTGGGCACATCACTTCACTTCTCAGTGCCTCAGTTACCTCATCTGTAAAATGGGGATTGAGACTGAGACTGAAACCCTCAAGTAGGATAGGGACTATACCAATCTGATTTGCTCGTACCTGCTCCGAGGTTTAGTATTCATTCATTCAATAGTATTTACTGAGAGCTTACTATGTGCAGAGCACTGTACTAAGCGCTTGGAATGAACAAGTCGGCAACAGATAGAGAGAGACGGTCCCTGCCCTCTGACGGGCTCACGGTCTAATCGGGGGAGACGGGCGGACGAGAACGATGGCGATAAATAGAGTCGAGGGGAAGAACATCTCATTAGTACATTTCCTTGCACATAGTAAGCACTTAATAAGCTCACTGTGGGCAGGGAACGTGTCTGTTTATTGTGTTATTGTACTTTCCCCAGCACTCAGTACAGGTCTCTGCACAGAGGAAGTGCTCAATAAATACGATGGAGTGAATGAACCCTGATCACTGACTCTCAGAGCCAGACCCTTTCCCTGAGGCCGAAAGCTGGGATTGGAACATCAACTAAGCAATCAATTGTATTTACTGAGCCCTTACTGTGTGCAGAGCACTGTGCTAAGACCTTGGGACACTACGATTTGGAATCCACATGTCAAAATAGAAATAGCTTGTGGGGGGCGGGAAATGTGTCTGCGACATATCGCTATATTGTACTCTCCCAAGCAGTCGATACAGTGTTCCGCACACTGTAGACGCTCAATAAATCCCACTGATTGATCAATATTAATGGGATCAGACTGTAGAGTCTAGACTGTCAGCTCCCTGTGGATAAGGAATGTCTTACCAATTCTGTGGCATCATACTTTACCAAGCATTCGCGTCTTAGTGGAGAGAGCACAGGCTCGGGAGTCAGAGGTCGTTGGATTCTAATCCTGTCCTCCAGCTGTCAGCCCATGTGACCTTGGGCAAGTCACTTCACTTCTCTGTGCCTCAGTTATCTCATCTGGAAAATGGGGATGAAGGCTGTGAGCCCCACGTGGGACCACCTGATTACCTTGTCCCTGCCCCAGCGCAGGGAACGGGGCTCGGCACATAATAAGCGCTTAACAACTGTCAACATCATTATTATTATTATGGTATGATTATTATTATTAGAGAGGCAGCGTGGCTCAGTAGAAAGAGCCCGGGCTTGGGAATCAGAGGTCATGGGTTCGAATCCCAGCTCTGCCACTTGTCAGCTGTGTGACTGTGGGCAAGTCACTTGACTTCTCTGGGCCTCAGTGACCTCATCTGTAAAACGGTGATTAACTGTGCCTCACGTGGGACAACCTGATTACCCCGTATCTACCCCAGTGCTTAGAACAGTGCTCGGCACATAGTAAGCGCTTAACAAATGCCGGCATTATTATTACCATTACACCGTTCCGCACAGCGTAATTGCTCGATAAATACCACTTATTGATGGGCATTTTTCAAATGCTTATTGTGTTCCAAGCATTGTGCTAAGTGCTGGGGTGGATGCAATATAATAATAATAATAATAATGTTGGTATTTTTTAAGCGCTTACTATGTGCCGAGCACTGTTCTAAGCGCATGGGTAGACATAGGGGAATCAGGTTGTCCCACGTGGGGCTCACGGTCTCAATCCCCATTTTACAGATGAGGGAACTGAGGCACAGAGAAGTTAAGTGACTTGCCCACAGTCACACAGCCGAAAAGTGGCAGTTTATTTGGCTAGGAATCAGTCCCTGTTCCCCATGGGGCTCACATATGTAGTATTTAGTAGCATCCACCCCACAACATTGTAAGTTTGAACTAGAATCACCTATGTTGCTCTAAGCTCCTTATCCTATCTTCCAACCCTGTTTCATTGCACCCTCCCAAGTGCCTAGTACAGTGCTCTGCACAAGGTAAGTGCTCAACAAATCCCATTGATTGACTCACCGCTATTTCCTCATGTAAGCTGCATTTTACTTCAATTTCCTCCATGCCCGTCTCTCTGCCTGGTTGGTTGGAGACAGTTACCAAATTGGAACTGGCAGAAGAGTTGCAATCATCCATAAATGACCTCGAACAGAAATACAATATTTCTCCCAAATAAGAACCAATATAATGATATGACTCACCCATTTGGGACTGCTTTACAAAACAAGGAGAACACCGCATCCTCTGCCTTAGAAGCCAGTCACTTTTTTAGACGAATGATTTGCGGGGAGAGGGCTGACAAGTTCACTGGTGTCTGACTGAAGTGTGTGGCAAGCGGCTGGAGGGAAGTTAAGAGGGCCACTGGGTTTTCTACCCTCCCGGTTGCATAAGGCTTTTTCAGTTCATTAGCAGAAAAATCCAAAATTCGCCTCTATCTGCAAACTGGAAACCAGATCAGGAGGGCTGAGATCGGAAGAGAGTTTCAAATGACTCTCAGCTTCAATGAGCCGGGCCCATTGACTTTCCATCCATCATTGATATTTATTCCTTCATTCAGTTGTATTTATTGAGCGTTTACTGTGTACAGAGCACTGTACTACGCTCTTGGAAAGTACAGTTCAGCAACAGAGACAATCCCTGACCACAAAGGGGTCACAGTCTAGAAGGGGGGGAGACAGGCAACAAAAGAGGTAGACAGGCATCAATAGCATCAATATAAATAAATGATATCATAGCTATATACACGTCATTAATAAAATAAGTAGAATAATAAATATATGCATATATATTTATTATTCATTCATTCATTCAATAGTATTTATTGAGTACTTACTATGTGCAGAGCACTGTACCAAGCACTTGGAATGGACAAATCGGTAACAGATAGAGACAGTCCCTGCCCTTTGATGGATTTACAGTCTAATCGGGGGAATTAAGTGCTCCTTGGGTGCAGAGCACGGTACTAAGCATTTGGGAGAGCACAATATCACAGAGTGGGTAGACAGTTCCCTGCCCATGAGGAGCTTACAGTCTAGAAGGGGAGACAGATTAATAGATATAAATAAATAACAGATAAGTGTTGCAGGGCTGGGAGGGTAGTGATATCAGTGCATTCATTCAATCATATTTACTGAGCATTTACTGTGTGCAAAGCACTGTACTAACCTCTCGGGAGAGTATAACATAACAGTAAACAGACACATTCCCTGTCCACAAGGAGCTTACTGTCTAGAGTGGGAGATAGACATTTATAGAAATAAAGAAATGACAGATATGTATATAAGGGGTGTGGGGCTGGGAGGGTGTGGGGATGAATAAAGGGAGCAAGTCAGGGTGACGCAGAAGGGAGTGGGAGAAGAGGAAAGGAGGGGCTTAGTCAGGGAAGGCCTCCTGGAGGAGATGGGCCTTCAATAAGGCTTTGAAGTGGGGGAGAGTCATTGTCAGATTGGAGGAGGGAGGGCGTTCCAGGCCAGAGACAACTGCAGAGGCAAGTGCTTAGACTGTGAGCCCGGTGTTGGGTAGGGATTGTCTCTATCTGTTGCCAAATTGTACTTGCCAAGCTCTTAATTCTGCGCTCTGCACACAGTAAGCGCTCAATAAATACAATTGAATGAATTAATGAGAAGAGGGGAAATGAGGGCTTAGTCGGGGAAGGCCTCTGGGAAGAGATATCATTTTCCTAAGGCTTTGGAGAGGGAGAAAGTGGGGGCCCTATTTCCATCCCTCTTGTGCTTCCGGGAGAGACTTCCTTGCAAGCGTACAGGAAAATATTCAACAGATATCATTCATTATCATTACCAACTGCAAGGAAAGCCCCAAAATATAACAAAACAGGAGGATAGTGTGGATAATAAAAATCCTTATGGTATTTATTTAGCACGTACTGTGTGCTATGAGATTGAACACAGTCACAAGTTTCAATATTTAATTCTCATTTTACAAATGAGGAAACTAATGCCAATCCAGTGGTTGCCCATCCATCTCCACATCCAAAAAAAAAAGTCCTCTCCACTCCTCACCATTGGCTTTAAAGCACTCCCACACCTTGGCTCCTCCTACCTCCCCTCCCTTCTCTCCTTCTCCAGCCCAGCCGCACACTCCACTCGTCTGACGCCGCTAACCTTCTCCCTGGGCTTCGTTCTCACCTGTCTTGTCGACGACTCCTGGTCCACGTCCTGCCTCCGGCCTGGAACACCCTCCCTCCTCAAATCCCACAGACGATCAGTCTCCCCGCCTTCAAAGACTCATCGAAGACACACTTCCTCCAAGAAGCCTTCCTGGCGTAAGCCCTCCTTTCCTCTCCTCCCACTCCCTTCTGCATCTCCCTGACTTGCTCCCTTTGCTCAACCCCCTTCTCAGCCCCACATCACTCATGTCCGTATCTGTCATTTTATTTATTTATATTAACATCCGTCTCCCCTTCTAGACTGTAAGCTCACTGTGGGCTGGGAATGTGTTTATGGTTATATTGTACTTTCCCAAGTGCTTAGTACAATGCTCTGCACACAATAAGTGCTCAATAAATACGACTGAATGAATATCGTTATTTTCTAC
The DNA here is from genome assembly GCF_004115215.2 of Ornithorhynchus anatinus. Classification (NCBI taxonomy): domain Eukaryota; kingdom Metazoa; phylum Chordata; class Mammalia; order Monotremata; family Ornithorhynchidae; genus Ornithorhynchus; species Ornithorhynchus anatinus. Next base: position 131,475,871 of record NC_041731.1, on the reverse strand, counting down.
TCTCCCAACCTCCCTGTGTTCAGCGCTCAATAAATGTGATTGAATGAATGAATGAATGACGAATTATTGAATGAATCAAAGAGAAGCTGCGTGGCTTAGTGGCAAGATCCCGGGCTTGGGAGTCAGAGGATGTGGGTTCTAATTCCGCATCCGGCACTTGCCTGCTGTGTGACCTTGGCCAAGCCACTTAACTTCTCTGTCCCTCAGTTTCTTCATCTGTAAAAGGGAGGTGAAGATTGTGAGCCTCACATGGGACAGCCTGACTACCTTGCATCTACCCCAGCACTTCGAATGGTGCTTGGCACATAGTAAGCGCCTAACAAATCCCATCATAATTATTCATTCATTCAATCATATTTTTGTGACCGCTTACCATGTGCAAAGCACCGTACTAAGCACTTGGAAAGTATAATTCAGCAGTAATGAGAGACAATCACTGCCCACAGCGGGCTTCCAGTCTAGAATAATGCCCAGAGAGGTGAAGTGATTTGCCCAAGGTCACACATTCATTCATTCATTCAGTAGTATTTATTGAGTGCTTACTATGTGCAGAACACTGTACTAAGCGCTTGCAATGTACAAACCGGTAACAGATACAGTCCCTGCCCTTTGATGGGCCTACGGTCTAATCGGGGGAGACGGACAGACAAGAATGATGGCAATAAATAGAATCGAGGGGAAGAACATATTAAAACAATAGCAAATAAATAGAATCAGGGTGAGGTACATCTCATTAACAAAATAAATAGGGTCATGAAGATATCTACAGTCGAGCGGACGAGTACAGTGCTGAGGGGATGGGACGGGAGAGGGGGAGGAGCAGAGGGAAAGGGGGGAGAAGAGGGTTTAGCTGCGGAGAGGTGAAGAGGGGGATAGAGGGAGCAGAGGGAGAAGGGGAGCTCAGTGTGGGAAGGCCTCTCGGAGGAAGTGAGCTCTCAGTAGGGCTTTGAAGAGGGGAAGAGAATCAGTTTGGCGGAGGTGAGGAGGGAGGGCGTTCCGGGACGGCGGGAGGACGCGGCCCGGGGGGTCGACGGCGGGATGGGCGAGAACGGGGGAAGGTGAGAAGGCGGGCGGCGGAGGAGCGGAGCGTGCGGGACGGGCGGTAGAAAGAGAGGAGGGAGGAGAGGTAGGAAGGGGCAAGGTGATGGACAGCCTCGAAGCCTAGAGTGAGAAGTTTTTGTTTTGTGCAGAGGTCGATAGGCAACCACTGGAGGTTTCTAAGAAGGTGTGACATGCCCAGACCGTTTCTGCGGGAAGATGAGCCGGGCAGCGGAGTGAAGAAGACAGACCGGTGGCAGAGCCGGGGTTAGAACCCAGGTCTGCAGATCCCCCGTTTTCCCAGCAGGCCAAAGAGTTCAGGTGAGAGGGAATAGTTCGTGGCTTCTCTGTTCAGCTCCAACCCAGCAGGGACAGGACTTATTCAAGGACAGACTGGATGTCACGCACGAAAAAGCTCCCCACCCCCCAGGCTAGGAAACATGACCAGCTGCCATGGACAAAGTCAAGCCCAGCCCTCTCCCAGGAAGTCTGTAAAATCAGTTTACATTTGGTTGTTTTTAAAAAGGTGTTTGTTACACTCTACTATGTGTCAGACACCGCACTAAACGCTGGGGTAGTTACACTATGCCATGATGCATAATCGATAAAATGGGGATTGAGATTGTGAGCCCCATGTGGGAACAGGGACTGTGTCCAACCCGATCTGCTTGCATCCACCCTGTTGCTTAGAACAGTGCCGACACATTCTTTCAATCGTATTTATTGAGCATTTAATGTGTGCAGAACCCTGTACTAAGCACTTGGGAAAGTGCAATAGAGCAGTAAAGAGAGACAATCCCTGCCCACAACAAGCTCACGGACTAGAGGGAGACAGAGCCTGGGCCGGGGAGTCAGAAGGACCTGGGTTCTAATCCCAACTCCCCACTTGTCTGCTGTGTGGCCTTGGCCAGGTCACTTCACGCAGAGAAGCAGCGTGGCTCAGTGGAAAGAGCCCGGGCTTTGGAGTCAGAGGTCATGAGTTCAAATCCCGGCTCTGCCACTTGCCAGCTGTGTGACTGTGGGCAAGTCGCTTCACTTCTCTGTGCCTCAGTGACCTCATCTGGAAAATGGGGATGAAGTCTGTGAGCCCCACGTGGGACGACCTGATTCCCCTGTGACTACCCCAGCGCTTAGAACAGTGCTCTGCACATAGTAAGCGCTTAACAAATACCATCATTATTATTCACTTCCCTGGGCCTCAGTTTCCTTGACTGTCAAATGGGGATGAAGACTATGCACCTCATGGGGGGACAGCGACTATGTCCAACTCAATTTGCTCGTATCCACCCCAGGGCTTAGTACAATGCCTGGCACATAGTAAGTGCCTAACAAATACCACGGTTATCACTATCATCATTATCGTTATTATTATCATCCTTCCCATCCACATCTATTCCAGTTCAGGCCAGCTCAGGCCGAGACCCCGGCGATAATTGAGAACGATTCTTGTTCTAAGCCAATCCGTTTCGGTCTCAGTCTCTGTGTGAATTCCAAGCACATTAATCAATCCATCCATCACTCAAGGGTATTTATTGAGCACTTTCTGTGTGCAGAGCTCTGTAATAATAATAACGATGGTGATATTTTTTAAGTGCTTACTATGTGCCAAGCACTCTTCTGAGCACTGAGGTAGATACAAACTAATCAAGTTGTCCCACATGGGGCTCACAGTCTTAATCCCCATTTTACAGATAAGGGAACTGAGGCCCAGAAAAGTGAAGTGGCTTGCCCAAGATCACACAGAAGACAAGGGGCGGAGCCGGGATTAGAACTCACGTCCTCTGACTCCCAAGCCTGGGCTCTTTCCACTAAGCCACACTGCTTCTCAGTACTGTATTAAGCGCTTAATAGATACAGCACAGGCCTGGGAGACGGAAGGACCTGTGTTCTCATCCCGGCTCTCCCACGTGTCCGCTGCGTGACCTTGGGCAAGTCACTTCACTTCTTGAGGCTCAGTTCCTTAAAATGTCAAATGGGGATAAAGACTGTGAGCCCCATGTGCGACAGAGATTGGATTTGTCTGTATCCACCCCAGCACTTAATACAGTGCCGGGAACATAGTAAGCACTTAACAAATACCATTATTGCTATTATTATTATTGTTAGGGGAAGCAGCGTGGCTCAGTGGAAAGAGCTTGGGCTTCGGAGTCAGAGGACATGGGTTCGACTCCCGGCTCTGCCGCTTGTCAGGTGGGTGACTGTGGGCAAGTCAGTTCACTTCTCTGTGCCTCAGTGACCTCATCTGGAAAATGGGGAGTAACTGTGAGCCACAAGTGGGACAACCTGATTACCCTGTATCTACCCCAGTGCTCTGCACATAGTAAGTGCTTAACAAATACCAACATTATTATTATTATTATAAACAGACATCAATATAAATAAATAAAATTACGGATATATACATGTGCCATAGGGCAGGGAGAGGGGGGAAGAGCAAAGGGAGTAAGTCAGGGTGATGCAGAAGGGAGTGGGAGATGAGGAAAAGTGGGGCTTAGGCAGGGAAGGCCTCTTGGAGGAGATGGGCCGTCAGTAGGGCTTTGAAGGTTGGGGAGAGTCATTGTCTGTGGGATTTGAGGAGGGAGGGCGTTCCGGGCCAGAGGCGGGACGTGGGCCGGGGGTCGACGGCGGGACGGGCGAGATGGAGGCCCAGTGAGGAGGTGAGCGGCGGCAGAGGAGTGGAGTGTGCGGGCTGCGATGGAGGAGAGAAGGGAGGTGAGGTAGGAGGGGGCCAGGGGATGGACACCTCTGAAGCCAAGAGTGGGGAGCTTTTGCTTCATAAGGAGGTGGACGGGCAACCACTGGAGATTTTCTAGGAGGAGGGTGACATGCCCAGAACGTTTCTGTAGAAAGATGATCCGGGAAGTGGAGTGAAGGATGGCCTGGAGTGGGGAGAGGCAGGAGGTTGGGAGGTCAGAAAGGAGCCTGGTGCAGTAATCTAGGTGGGATAAGTTCTCCAAGGGTCAGAGTGTAGATGAAGAATAGAAGGGGACTGAGAACTGACCCCTGAGGAACCCCCACAGGGGGTGGGAGAGGGAGGAGGAGCCACGAAGGAGACCGAGAATGAACGGCCAGAGAGATGACGAGAACCAGGAGAGGACAAGTAAGCACTTAACAAATACCACAGTTATCATTATGATAAAAAGCAGACTGTACAGCATGAAACAAGGGTCGTAGCCCCCTTTCTCTCAGAGCCTTGAGACGGTTCATTCTCAAGAGGGCAACAAGACGATTCTCCTGTTCCCAGGCCGAAGAGGAAGTCCGAAGGCCAGAGGAGATTTTTCTCACCTGTGCTCTTTCACTCATTCATTCATTCAATAGTATTTATTGAGCGCTTACTATATGCAGAGCACTGTACTAAGCGCTTGGAATGAACAAGTCGGCAACAGATAGAGACGGTCCCCGCCCTTTGACGGGCTCACGGTCCGATCGGGGGAGACGCACGGACGAGAACGATGGCGATGAATAGAGTCGAGGGGAAGGACGTCTCGTAAAAACGATGGCGACTGAATAGAATCGAGGCGATGTACATTTCATTAACAAAATAAATAGGATGATGAAAATATATACAGTCGAGCGGACGAGTGCAGTGCCGAGGGGAGGGGAAGGGAGAGGGGGAGGAGCAGAGGGAGATGGGGGGAAAAGAGGGTTAAGCTGCGGAGAGGTGAAGGGGGGGTGGTAGAGGGAGTAGAGGGAGAAGAGGAGCTCGGTCTGGGAAGGCCTCTCGGAGGAGGTGAGTTTGAAGTAGGGTTTCGAAGAGGGGAAGAGAATCGGTTTGGTGGCGGTGAGGAGGGAGGGCGTTCCGGGACCGCGGGAGGACGTGGCCCAGGGGTTGACGGCGGAGATTTCACAGAACCAACAAAGGATGCTCGCTGAGATGGCAGCAGGGGCTCACGGGGTGATCAAGGGGCTGAGGCTCAGGACACATGGTTTGGAGTCCGGAGCCAGCCACCTCAGTCAGTCAGTTGTGGTTACTGAGCACTTATTGTGTGCAGAGCACCGTACTAACTGCATGGGAGAGTACAGTACAGTAATAAACAGGCACATTCCCTGTCCATTATGAGCTAACAGTCTAGAGGGGGAGATAGACATTAATATGCAAAAGGAAATAAATGACAGATATGGACATTCATTCATTCATTCATTCATTCAATGCTATTTCTTGAGCGCTTACCGTGGGCAGAGCAGACGTAAGTACTGTAGAGCTGCGTTGAAAACAGGGAGCAAGTCAGGGCAACACAGAAGGGAATGGGAGAAGAGGAAAGGAGGGCCTAGTCAGGGAAGGCCTCTTGGAGGAGCTGGGCCTGCTGAATGACCTTGGGCAAGTCACTTAACACCCCCGAGCCTAAGTTTCCTCATCTGTCCAATAGTAATAATATTAAGTACTTATTTGGGGCAGATCATCAAGCTAAACGCTGGGAGAGAATAGACAAGTGAGAATTAAATATGGCCTAATAGAAAGGGCACGGGCCTGGGAGTCAGAGGACCTGGGTTCTAAACTTAGCTCAGTCAATCGCTTGCCGGGTGAACTTGGACAAGTTACTTCACTTCTCTGTGCCTTAGTCTCCTCAACAGTAAAATGAAGATTCAACCCCTGTTGTCCTTCCTCCTGAGACTGTGAGCCCCATGTGGGACAGGGACTGTGTCCAATCTGATGAACTTCTATCTATCCCAGGCCTTAGAATAGTGCTTGGCACATAGTAAGCGCTTAACCAATGCCATAATCATCACGGTCCCCGTTCCTTGGGGGTGAAGGGGAGGGTTGGGTGTGTCGGGCGCAGGGGGGGCAGGTAGGTGCTTGTAAACTGTGAGGCCCATTTGGAACAATAACCTTATCCAATCTGAGGACCTGGGTTCTAATCCCAGCTCTGCCACTTGTCTCCTGTGTGACTTTGGGCAAGTCATTTCACTTCTCTGTGCCTCAGCGACCTCATCTGTAAAACGGGGATCAAGACTGTGAGCCCCACAGGGGAGAGGGACTGTTTCCAACCCGATTTGCTTGCATCCATCCCAGAGCTGGCACAACACTGTGCCCGGCACATAGCAAGTGCTTAAAATACCACTGTTATTATTATTATCTACCTCTCTACTTAAAGGTTGTGTCTTAAGCATGTTGAGGTGCCTCGAAGTAGAAACCCTGTATTTTGGCTCAGTATGGATGACATCCATTGTTTCTAATGGGGGATATTGTATTCCTTAATACTTTTTAACCACGCCCTGTATAGAAAAGAGTTTTTTGGGGTTTGCAATTTTTTTTTGGCTGGGGTAGGGTGTGTGGGGGGGATGGTTTGGGTTTCTTTTGTCTTTTGGTTTTGTTTTTTGTTTTTTTGGCCTTTCCTCTCTTTGTCTTTTCATGTAGACCAGATATTTGAAAGGGCAGACGAAGGGTAAATAATAATGTTGGTATTTGTTAAGCGCTTACTATGTGCTGAGCACTGTTCTAAGCGCAGGGGTAGACACAGGGGAATCAGGTTGTCCCACGTGGGGCTCACAGTCTTAATCCCCATTTTACAGGTGAGGTATCTGAGGCACAGAGAAGTTGTGACTTGCCCACAGTCACACAGCTGACAAGTGGCCAAGTCGGGATTCGAACCCATGACCTCTGACTCCAAAGCCCGTGCTCTTTCCACTGAGCCACGCTGCAGTGTGCAACCTGTTTATATATATTTTGGAAACTATTTTAACTTTGATTGGAAACTAGCAGCGTGGCTCAGTGGACAGAACACGGATTCACGAGTCAGAGGTCATGGGTTCGAATCCCGCCTCTGCCACTTGTCAGATGTATGACTTTGGGCAAGTCACTCAACTTCTCTGTGCCTCAGTTACCTCATCTGTAAAATGGGGATTAAAACTGTGAGCCTCGTGTGGGACAACCTGATTACCCTGTATCTACTCCAGTGCTTAGAACAGTGCTCTGCACATAATAAGCGCTTAACAAATACCAACAGTATTTAGAACAGTGCTTGACAAATGGTAAGTAGTTAATAAATTTATTCATTCAGTTGTATTTATTGAGCACTTACTATGTGCAGAGCACTGAACTAAGGACTTGGGAGAGTACAGTTCAACAATAGGCAGACACATTCTCCGCCCACAACGCGCTTACAGGCACAATCATCCTCTCCCTTGAGATTCATGTGGGACACGGGCTCTGCTCTGACTACCTCATGTCTACCCAAGCTTGACACAGTGTAAACACTTAATATAAATAAAATTTAAAGTGGTTTTCTCCTCCTTACTTTTAGGCTATTTAAATCTCTCCTAACCTTGATGTAAAATGTGGGTCAGGCAAGGAAATTTGAAATTCAAATATCATTTCCTGGAATCAAAGGGAGCAAACATTACTTAAGATTAAATTTGAATCGGGAGTTTATCAATAATAATAATAATGTTGGTATTTGTTAAGCGCTTACTATGTGCCGAGCACTGTTCTAAGCGCTGGGGTAGACACAGGGGAATCAGGTTGTCCCACGTGGGGCTCACAGTCTTAATCCCCCTTTTACAGATGAGGGAACTGAGGCACGGAGAAGTCAAGTGACTTGCCCACAGTCACACAGCCGACAAGTGGCAGAGCTGGGATTCGAACTCATGAGCCCTGACTCCAAAGCCCGTGCTCTTTCCACTGCGCCACGCTGCTTCTCAATCAATGGTACTCACTGAGCGCTTACTGTGTGCAGAGCACTGCACTAAAAACTTGGGAGAGTACGATGCAACAGAGTGGGAAGACACATTCCCTGCCAACAAAGAGCTTGCACTCTAGAGGGAGAGAAAGACATTATTATAAACAATTTATGGACATGAGGAGAGGAAAAAGGAGATTAGAGTTTAGGCAACCACAGAAAAGCAACTGTAAGTCTGTCGTGGGCCGGGAATGTGTCTGTTTATTGTTGCGTGGGAATCTGCCTAGCTCTTAGTACAGTGTTCTGCACATAGTGAAAGCTCGCTAAATATGATTGAATGAATGAAGGATTGGAAAAGAGGTACTAAGAAGCATTAGCAATGAAGCATTTATGTTTGTCTTCTGCCCTGCACGCAGTAAGCGCTCACTAAATACCACTAATTGATTGATTAACGTGGGCATTTTCCCTTAGAGATTCAGTGAAGAGCAGAAGGTGGTATAGCAAAAGCACACGTGGACCGGGTTAGCCTGTACTGAAAAAAATAAGTCTCTGGGCAAAATGAATTTGCAAGCTGAAATATGGAATTCCAACAATCCACCAGAATTGATGCAATCAAGATGACAAAAATGGGAGTTTTATTATCATTTTGAGGGCTATTACCAATGAAGGAAAATTAAACCTTCAATTCAGATGATTATACAACTTCAATTTTAAAGTATCCTCTCTTTTAAGAGTGGAAAAATCAGCCCTACAAAAACTGGAAAAATTAGTCTACCATAAACTTCACTCACTGAAAGTATAAAAAAAAACAGCCGTATTCAAAAGAATGCTTTCACAGATGGCACGAAGGGACATCTTGTTTCAGTTTATGTTAAGGAAATGATTTCAGCCTTTACATTTATTCACAACTTTTACATTTCAGCTTCTCTATAGCATGTTCCAGTGGGTAACACTTCAAATTTAAATTGACTCCTTAAGAAAAACCTGCAGCATTTGATTTGCTTTTAATCTTGTTTCTCCTTGTCACCTTTCAACTTTATATGACAAGATTAAATAATACTTGGACGACTGATGTTGCGTCTTGGTTTTCTCCCCTATTTTCAAAGTTGACAAATAAATGCTTCACTAAAGAAATTGGTTTGTGAGGATGTAGAAAACAATTTATTCCAAAATTCTGAATTGTCATCCTACATTTTTAAATATATTTTTATGGGATTTGTTAAGCACATACTATGTTCCAGGCAATTTACTAAGCAGTGGGTAGATACAAGCTAGTCAGGCTGGACCCCGTCCCACATGGGGTTCACAGTCTTAACCCCCATTTTACAGATGAGGGAACTGAGGCATGGAAGAGGGGAAGAAATCTCCAAAGAAAGAATGCCTTGTTAGGACGAACTCTGATTCAGCTCTGAGAAAGCAAGGGACTCAGTCATTCATTTCTTCATTCATTCATTCATATTTATTGAGCACTTACTGTGTGCAGAGCACTTGGGAGAGTACAATGTAACAAAAACAGACCCATTCCCTGCCCACAATGAGCTTACAGCTTGGAGGGAAAAGATGGTATTTATTAAGCACTTTTTTGCTCCAGGAACTGTAATAAGCTCCAGGATGGATACCAGCAAATCCAGTTGGACACAGTCCCTGTCTCACGTGGGACTCACAGTCATTCATTCATTCAATCGTATTTATTGAGCACTAACTTTGTGCAGAGCACTGTACTACCTGCTTGGGAAAGTACAATACAGCAATAAAGAGACAAAATCCCTGCCCACAACAAGCTTAGCGTCTAGAGGAGGGGAGACAGATATCAATACAAATAAACAGATATCAATCTCAATCCCATTTTACGGATGAGGTAACTGATTTTCAGAGAATTGAAGTGACTTGCCCAAGGTCACACAGCAGACAAGTGGTGGGGCTGGGATTAGAATCTATGACCTTTGACTCCCAGGCCCGGGCTCGATCACTACACCAGGCTCCTTCTTGGACTCCTGAACAGAAATTGATCTGCCTTGTTCCGTCTGAAATATCCATCTCCTATTCAGTGCTTTAGGCTTGGCAGGTATTCAACAAACTTTAAGTTAAATACTAGCAAAATCCATTCAGTGTTTTCTATGTGCTACACACTAGGTTTAAAACAAGATGAGACTGCATCTGATCTGGTCATGTTGTGCCTACCCCAGAAGGTCAGTCAGTCAGTCATATTGACTGAGTGCTTACAGTGTGCAGAGCACTGTACTAAACACTTGGGAGAGAACAATGTAACAATATAATGGACACATTTCCTACTCCCAGTGAGCTTCCAGCCTAGTCTAGCACACATAAGAGTGTGCTATTCACCCTATTTATTTTGTTTATTTTGTTTAATGAGATGTACATCACCCTGATTCTATTTATTTGCCGTTGTTTTTATGAGATGTTCTTCCCCTTGACTCCATTTCTTGCCACTGTTCTTGTCTGCCTGTCTCCCTCGATTAGACTGTGAGCCCATCAAAGGGCAGGGACTGTATCAGTTGCCGACTTGTACATTCTGAGCGCTTAGTACAGTGCTCTGCACATAGTAAGCGCTCAATAAATACTACTGAATGAATGAATAAGAGCTTAAAAACATCCCACAATTTTCACAGAGATGATCACCTCAAAGATAATAATAATAATAATAATGGCATTTGTTAAGCATGTACTATGTGCCAAGCACTGTTCTAAGTGCTGGGGTAGATACAGGTTAATCATGTTGTCCCACGTGGGGCTCACAGTCTTAATCCCTATTTTACAGAGGAGGTCACTGAGGCCCAGAGAATTTAAATGACTTGCCCAAAGTCACACAGCTGACGCCAGGGGCTTACAATGTAAGAGGAACACACAGTAAGTGCCTCGTGACCATTTTGCAGCGGGGGCAAGCTGGGACAGGGAGATTAGTTACCCAAGATTAACAGCTGCAATTCCAATTTGGAATCACAGAACCATTGGGAAAATTCTTGATCACTTGTTACTTTCTGAAAATTTAAACACAAATGCTGAACAAAGCAGGGCGAGAGTAGTGTAGCTTAGTGGAAAGGGCACAGGCCTGGGAGCCAGAGGACCTGGATTCTATTCCCAGCCCTTCCAGCCACGTACCGGTGTGCCCTTGGGCAAGTGACTTCACTTCTTTGGGCCTCAGTTACCTCATATACATTTTGTGAGACATGGACTGGGTCCTACCTTTCATTCAGTAGTATTTATTGAGCGCTTACTATGTGCAGACCACTGTACTAAGCGCTTGGAATGAACAAGTCGGCAACAGATAGAGACGGTCCCTGCCGTTTGACGGGCTCACGGTCTGATCGGGGGAGACGGACGGACGAGAACGACGGCGATGAATAGAGTCGAGGGGAAGAACGTCTCGTAAAAACAATGGTGACTAAATAGAATCGAGGCGATGTACATTTCATTAACAAAATAAATAGGGTGATGAAAATATATACAGTCGAGCGGACGAGTACGGTGCCGAGGGGATGGGAAGGGAGAGGGGGAGGAGCAGAGGGAGATGGGGGGAAAAGAGGGTTAAGCTGCGGAGAGGTGAAGGGGGAGGTGAAGCTACCTGATTAGCTTCTATCTTCCCCAGTGCTTAGTTCAGTGTCTGACACCTAGTAAGCACTTAAATATCATATTAAAAAAAGAAAAGATCCGGGCAGCAGAGTGAAGTATGGACTGAAGTGGGGAGAGACTGGAAACAAGAAATCTGATGCAGTAATCCAGGCCTGATAGGGCAAGTCTTTGCATTAACATGAAAGCAGTTTGGATGAGAGGAAAAGGAAGATTTTAAAGATGCTCCTATGTTAAGCATGGCTCTAAGCTCTGAGGGAGATCTGAGAAAATCAGATCATACTGTCCCTGACCCACACAGGACTCACAATCTAAATAGGAAAGACAACAGGAATTAAATCCCCATTTTACAGAGGTTGTATCTGAGTCACAAAGAAGTTAAGGGACTTGCCCAAGGTCAGACGGCAGAAATGTATCAAAGTTGAGGTTAGAACCCAGGTCTTCTGAGTTACCTATCTTGAAAATAAAAGGGTACTTCTTAAGCACTTACTTAACCATTGTACCAGGCACTAGGGCAGAGATAAGATAATCAGGGTGGACGCAGTCACTGTCCCATATGGGGCTCACAGTCTAAGGAGGAAGAAGAATTTAATCCCCATTTTACAGATGAAGTAACTGAGGCATTCATTCATTCATTCAATAGTATTTATCGAGCGCTTACTATGTGCAGAGCGGTGTACTAAGCGCTTGGAATGGACAATTCGGCAACAGACAGAGACAATCCCTGCCAAGTGACGGGCTTACAGTCTAATCGGGGGAGACAGAGGGACAAAATAGCAATAAATAGAATGAAGGGGATGTACATCTCATTAACAAAATAAATAGGGTAATAAAAATGTATACAAATGAGCGGACCAGGATCTGGGTTCTCATTCCAGCTCTCCCACTTGTCTGCTGGGTGACCTGTCCTAGGCCTCATTTACCTCATCGGCAAAACGGTGATTAAGACTGTGAGCCCCATACGGGACCTGGCTACCCCAGTGCTTAGAACAGTGCCTGGCACATAGCAAAGGCTTAACAAATACCACTCACACACAAAAAATGCTCAGGTAGGCACCGGATCCCTTATTCTATCTGGCCCAAAGCTACCTCATACGTATGGGGCCCTGCAGAGAGTGGGGCACTCAGCCAATACTGTTGACAATAATAATGATAGTATTTGTTAAGCGCTTACTATGTGCCAAGCACTGTTCTAGGCGCTGGGGAAGACACAGCTAATCAGGTTGAAGACGGTCCCTGTCCCACATGGGGCTCACAGTCCCAATCCCCAGATGAGGTAACTGAGGCACAAGACTTGCCCAAGGTCGCATAGCATATGTGGGGGAGGTGGGATTCGAACCCACATCCTGTGACTTCCAGGCCCACTTTGATGAGGTTTTTGTTCTTACTATGTCCAGGAACTTTTGAAATGAGGCTCCCTGTCTTCTATCTGAAAGCTCAGCATCTTTAATCTTTAAAAGGCCCATAAATATTCAAGATACCCTCCATTTGGTTTCACTGTAAGCCCTTCTTGTCAACCCGAATAAGAATCACATTAAAATACTACACTTCGATCCTTTGTCCCTTAGCTCTATTTGCGGCTCAAAAGATGTTCAAAAATAAGAGATAAAAATAATAATTGCTGTATCTTTTAGGCACCTACTCTGTGCCAAGCAATCCAATCAGTGGAATTTATTGAGCACTTACTAGGAGCAGAACACTGTACCAAGTGCTTGAGAGATCGATAGATCAATAGCATTAAATGAGCACTCACTCTGTGAAGAGCACTGTATTAGGCTCTTGGGAAAATAGAATTGGTAACCTGTCCACAAGGAACTTAAAATCTTGGTACAAATACTGTTCTAATCAACGGTGTAGTTGCAAAAGAATCAGCTCGGGAGCGGTCCGTATCCCACAGTCTAAGGGGGAAGAGAGAACGTGTATCCAATTCCCATTTTACAAATGAAGAAACTGAGCCCCAGAGAAGTTAAATAACTCGTCCAAGGTCACCCAGAGGGAAGTGGCAAAACTGGATTTAGAACCCAGGTCTTCTGACTTCCAGTCCAGTGCTCTCTCCATTAGACTGCTTCGCTTCGCTCCGTGTTCATTTTATTTAGAATCCAATTTAACACATTAAGCTAAATAATTTTATTGGATTTTATGCAATTATTGATAGCATTTCAAGACTTCTCTTGCTAAAGTCTAACTGATTTGCTAGACTGTGATTAAATGTTTACATAGCTGTGCTAATTACTGCTATTTATTGCACTTGAAAAACACTTTTAATCTATGAAAAAGCTAATAAGCAGATATTTTTTAAAACCAAATCAGAATCACAGAGCTTATTATTTCTCACCCTCATATTTTAAAAGTTACTCAATAATGAGTTCACCTTTATGAAAAGTATTTATGATGGATTAGAAAACCTAATTTGCTATTAGGTTTAAAAGAGAAGGTCTCAGTCAAGCAAAATAAGTATTTTTCAAGTAGCTTCAGGGAGGGATGAAATTTTTATCCAAGTTTTGTTGTAATTGTCTCCAAAACAGATTTACTTTAATATGCAAGTATAATTGACTTCGGGTGAATTTTGTTTGCCCATTTTCATGGTATAAGTTGCCCCACAGAAATCTAGAACTTTCCTAAAGCCGCTCAGTAAATACTTCTAAATGAAGTTGGACACCGCTTTATTGGAGGGGTCAGAATATAAAATAGGGTCAAATTATTCATTTCTTATTTTAAAGCATTCATTCAACATCAAAGCTCTTAAATACTCAGACCCTGGAGGTACATCTCTTCATGATCTATTACTCTCTTCTACCTGTATCTTACCCCTCTCAGGGTGACACCTGGAGGGTTTCCAGTCCTCTACCAGTCTTGGCTACGGAAAGGAGTGTGAAGCACAGGGCCTGTCCAGTCCATTCCGAGCTCGGGCAGTGACTAGCGAGCGGCAGACCAACTGCTACAAGTCAAAACTCCCCCGTGCCGGGCAGCAGTGGCACAGGAGACAGTCGAGGGCAGAGACTCGAGTCGACTGCGCGGAAAGCGGCAATGGTCAACCACTTCCATTTTTTACCAAGAAAACTCTATGGATCCACCGTCAGAACGATCGCAGTTGGAAGTGGCACGTTGTGGGAGAGATGTGTCCGTGGTGCCGCTGTGGGTCGGAAACGACTTGGCGGCATAAGACAAGACCTGTATCTTATTTTAATTTGTGTCTCCTCCACTAGATTGTCTACCCTTTGACAGAAAATTGCTCTCCCCCTTCTAAGCGTTATTGGAAGCATACCTCCTCCAGGCCTTCTCTAAGCCTCACTTTCATCTTCTCCCGCTGCCGTTATTCATCTCCCCTCCCAGCCCCACAAGCACTTGTCCATAGCTGTCATTTATTTATATTTATTTATATTAATGTCTATTCCCCCCTAGAGCTTATTGTACTCTTTGTGGACAGGGAATGTGTTTATTGTTGCATGCTACTCTCCCAAGCACTTAGTACAGTGCTCTGCACACAGTAATCATGCAATAAATAGGGTTGACTGACTGACTGATATATTCCTAATATTTTCCTTGGGCTTTCTACTTTTTTCATTTCTTAGGCTTGGCATAATTCTTCCTTCGTTTTCAGGCCCAGGTAAGTGTTTATATACTTCAAAGCTGCCTCGAGGAAAAAATGGAAGTTTTCAGGGACGCGACCATGAATGACACTTTGTCCAAGCCATGGAAAAAACAGTCACTTAAAAAGTAATAAAAATTCCTGAAACCTGCTTTCTCCCTGGCAGCAGTTTCTTTACTTGAGTGAGGGAAAAAACAGCTGAACATTCCTCTTCATTATGTCTCTTTCCAGAAAAAATCATAAGTAGTCCTCCTAGAGTAGCGGTGTGTCCCAGGCATCAGAAGAACCTAGGTCCTACTCCCTGCTATGCTACTTGTCTGATGAAGGACTCTGGACAAGTCATTTCACTTCTCTGGGCCTCAGCTACCTTATCTGAAAGAGGGATTAAGATGGTGAGCCCCACGTGGGACATGAGCTACGTCCTGAAGGCCGAGAGAAATGTAAGACTGCAGAGAAGGAGATATATCCTGAAAGCCCTGATCTCTCTCCCTGTCTGCATTCTTGCATTTCCTCTTGCCTTCGAGACATCTCTGCTTGGATGTCCTCCCATTACTTCAACCTTAACATGTCTGAAACAGAGCTTATCATCCCACCCAAATTCTGTTCTCCCTCATCTTTCCCAGTATTATAGACAGCACCACCATTCTCCCCGTCTCACAAGCCCGTAACCTTGGTGTTACCCTTCACTCCTCTCTCTCATTCAACCTACATATTCAATCCATCACTAAATCATGTGTTTCCCCCCTTCACAACATCTTTAAAATCAACCTTTCCTCTCCATCCAAACTGCTACCATGATTATACAATCACTCATCCTATCCCACCTGGATGACTGCATCAGCCTTCTTGTTGACGTCCCAGGCTTCTGCCTCTGGCCTAAAATGCCCTCCCTCCTCTAATCTGACAGACAATGACTTTCTCCCTCTTCAAAGCCTTATTTAAGGCCCATCTCCTCCAAGAGACTTCCCTAAGTCCTCATTTCCTCTTCTCCCACTCCCTTCTGCATCATCCTGTCTTGCTCCCTCTGTTCTTCCCTGCTCCCAGCCCCAAACCACTTACGTACATATCTCTCATTTACTTATTCCTATTAATGTCTGTCTCCCCACCTTCTAGACTGTAAATTTGTTGCGGACAGGGAATGTGCCTGTTTATTGTTGTATTGCATCGTTCCTAGCTCTTAGTACAGTGCTCTACACTCAGTAAGTGCTCAATTAATATGATTGAATGATTCAATGAATGAAGGCAGGAGAAAATGTAATATGGCAGAGAAGGAGAGATGTCATCCAAGTAGAGAGGCTCTGAAGGGTGCAGGAAATATAAGTCTGCAGAGAGGGAGAGAGATCAGGTCTGGAGAGGTAGATTTAGGAATCACCCACATAGAGATGGTAGTTGAAGCTGAGGGAGAAAAGGAGCCATGAAAATCCTCAAACCAACATTGAGCCAAAAATTAGCCCCGGTTGGTTTTAGGAATAAGAACTTCCAGATGCAGAAGATGGGATTAAAGTTTTCGTCAGCTTCATCTTTGGCAATTGCACTTAGTAGTCCGGGGTAGATCATTCCCCGATTCGGGTTTCGATTCTCAACGTTTCAAAAACAACAATAACTTAATGGACAATAACCTGAGCCCCGAAGAGCATCTGTGGTTAGAACAAACACATCTCATTGGCTGGGCCGGAACGTTTTGTCTACTCCTGTTGGAAAATGGGCTTTCTGGAGGCTGAAAGATTGAATGACTTAAAAGCTTTCCGAGTCCACGTCTCTCTGTGTACATGCAAAAACACTTCCTTTTCTCCTTTCCTCCCCTCTCTCCTCACTCAATCAAACAGAAACTCCTCGCCATCGTCTTTAAAGCACTCAATCACTTTGCCCCCTCCTACCTCACCTCGCTACTCTCCTCCTTCAACCCATCCCGCGCACTTCACTCCCCTAATGCCAACCTTCTCACTGTGCTTCCATCTCGTATATCTCACCACCGGCTCTGAAACGCATCCTACCTCTGGCCCCCCCTTCATATCCAACAGACAATGACTCTCTCCTGCTTCAAAGCTTTATTAAAGGCTCGTCTCCTCCAAGAGGCCTTCCCTGACTAAGCCCCCTTTTCCTTTTCTTCCTCTCCCTTCTGCATCACCCTGACTTACTCCCTTTATTCATCCACCCCGTCCCAGCCCCACAGCACTTTATGTACGTATCTATAATCTTATTTAATTCTATGAATGTCTGCCTCCCCCTCTAGACTTTAAGCTCATTCCAGGCAGGGAATGTTTCTGTTCTATGGTTATATTGCACTGTCCCCAGCAGTTAGTACAGGCTTTTGCACACAGTTAGTGTTCAATAAATATAATTGATCGGTAGATTTTTCACGAAGATCTGCAAGCAGAAAGGCAAAGTTACAGAAACACGATGCATTTTGCCTATTTGCAGGTTGTATAGTGTGACTGTGGATGAAACAACTCCTCAACTCACCTGACAATTTGCTAGTCAGTCTCTGTCCAAAGGACACTGGACGAGAAACACTTTGTACAGCACCTAGTACAGTGCCAGGAACATACTAAGCATTTATCAAATACCATAATTATTATACTTATTACACCCAGGGCTCTTAAATCTGTTTCCAAATCTTTGGACGCTGCATGGCCTAGTGGAAGGAGTACAGACCTGGAACTTCTAATCTTGGCTCTGCCTCTTACCTGCCTGGTGACCTTGGGTGAGCCGATTCCTTTCTCCCAGCCTCAGAGGTAATAACAATAATAATAATAATAATGGTATGTGTCAAGCGCTTACTATGTGCCAAGCACTGTTCTAAGAGCTGGGGTAGATACAAGCTAGTCGAGTTGTCCCATGTTCATTCATTCATTCATTCATTCAATCGTTTTTTTTGGGCGCTTGCTGTGTTCAGAGCACTGTATTAAGCACTTGGAATGTATAATTCGGCAACAGATAGACAATCCCTGCCCAAAGGGGTCAGAATCTTGGGGCTCCCAGACTTAATCCTCATTTTACAGATGAGGTAACTGAGGCACAGAGAAGTTAAGTGATCTGCCTATGGTCACATAGTTGATAAATGGCGGAGCTGGGATAAGAACCCACGACCTTTGACTCCCAAGCCCATGCTCTTTCCACTAAGCCACATTTTTTTGCCTCCATTTCTATTCAAAGAAGAAGCGGGGTTCAGTGGAAAGAGCACGGGCTAGGGAGTCAGAGGTCATGGGTTCTAATGCCGGCTGCGCCACTTATCAGCTTTGTGACTTTGGGCAAGTCACTTAACTTCTCTGTGTTTCAGTTACCTCATCTGTAAAATGGGGATGAAAACTGTGAGCCCCACGTGGGACACCCTGATCAGCTGGTATCGCCCCCGCCCCCAGTGCTTAGAACAGTGTTTTGCATATAGTAAGTGCTTAACAAATGCCATCATTATCATTATTATCATTACAGTACCTGGTACATAGTAACTGCTTAACCAATACCATAATTGTTATTATTCTGGTAATTATCCCTGATATGATGTGGGGGGAGCCTTGGGAGCTTCACGCAGAAGTGAAGCATGGACTCGAGTTGAGAGAGACCACAGGCAAGGAGGTCATCGAGGAGGCTGATACAGTCAACCAGTGGTATAGGATGAGTGATTGTGTTAACAGGGTAACAGTTTGGATGGACAGGAAAGGGCAGATTCTAGCGATTTGGTGAAGGTGGGACAGACGGGATTACGGGATGGAAGGAATATGTGGGTGGAATGAGAGAGAGGAGTCAAGGATTATGCCTGGGTTACGGTTTTGTGAGACTGGAAGGATGGTGGTGCCGTCTACAGTGATGGGGAAGTGAGTGAGAGGACAGAGTTTTGGCGGGAAGATAAGGAGCTCTGTTTTGGAAATGTTAAGCTTGAGGTGACCGGAGGACATCCAAGTAGAGATGTCTTGAAGGCGAGTGGAAATGCAAGACTGCAGAGAGGGAGAGAGAGCGGGGCTGGAATGGAGATTTGACTATCATCCACATAGAGGTGGTATTTGAAGTCGTGGGAGTGAATGAGTTCTCCAAGAGAGTGTAGATGGAGAAGAGAAGGGGAGCGAGAACTGAACCTTGTGGGACCCCCCCCAGTTAGGGGATGGGAGGGGGTGGGGGGGAGCCCGCGAAGGAGACTGAGAATGAACGGCCAAAGAGATGAGGAGAACCAGGAGAGGACGGAGCCAGTTAAGTTACGGTTAGATAAAGTTTCCAGGAGGGGGTGGTGGTCCACACTGTCAAAGACAGCCGAGAGGTCCTAATACTAATCCCTTTTCTTTACAGATGAGGAAACCGAAGCCCAAAGAAGTGAAGTGACTTACCCAAGGTCACACAGCAGACAAGTGGCAGAGCCGGAATTAGAACCCAGGTACTTCTGACTCCCAGGCCCGGGTTCTAATGTTAATGTTGGTATTTGTTAAGCGCTTACTATGTGCCGAGCACTGTTCTAAGCGTTGGGGTAGACACAGGGGAATCAGGTGGTCCCACGTGGGGCTCACAGTCTTAATCCCCATTTTACAGATGAGGGAACTGAGGCACAGAGAAGTTAAGTGACTCGCCCACGGTCACACAGCCGACAAGTGGCAGAGCTGGGATTCGAACTCATGAGCCCTGACTCCAAAGCCCGGGCTCTTTCCACTGAGCCACGCTGCTCCTCAACCACTAAGCACTAACCACTAAGCAACACTGCTTCTGATTTTAAATCACTTCAGGAATACGATCCCTAATTCCCACTTCTATACTCTTATCCAGCGCTTAGTACAGTGCCCTGCACACTATAAGTGCCTAGTAGTTACTATTATTACTAATGCCTCATTCTTCAACAGAACCTATCATCAGTTTTCAAGACAGTAAACTCATTATGGGCAGGGAAACTTTCTAATACTCTTGTATTTTACTCTCCCAAATGCTTGGCATATCTCTGCACCTAGTAAGCGCTCAATAAATATGATAGACTGATTGATTGATTCAAGCCTGCCTCTTGTCTGGAGCCGTGAATAACTTGCCTCACCGAGAAATAATTTGTCAAGCACAAGGCAAAACTCAGGATCGTGGATTAGTGCCCAAAAGATTGTACATTAGGATAAGAATATCTTGTTTTTGCTACACAGCTTTTTGTTTTACAAAGCACTGGGGATTAATTAGCAATTAATCAATTGCATTTATTGAGCAGTTACTGTGTACAGAGCTTGGGAGAGTGTAACACAAAAGATCTGGTAAATAAGTCCCCTGAAATATCTCATTTTATCCTCTCTAGACAGTAAACTCATTGTGGGCAGGGAATATATCTACCATTCTGTTGTATTGTAATAATAGTAATGATGATGATGGTATTTGTTAAGTGCTTACTATTTGCTAAGCACCGTTCTAAATGATGAGGTAGATCCAAGGTAATCAGGCCGTCCCACATGAGGCTCACGGTCTTAATCCCCGTTTTCCAGATGAGGTAACTGAGGTACAGAAAAGTTAAGTGGCTTGCCCAAGGTCACACAGCAGATAAGTGATAGAGCCAGCATTAGAACCCACAACCTCTGACTCCCAACCCTGTGCTCTTGCCACTAGGCTATGCTGCTTCTCTGTTTACTCTTCCCAGTGCTTAGCACAGTGCTCTGCAGACAGAAAGAGCTCAATAAAGACCAGTGTTAATGATCCTTACAATAACTCTGTGAGGTAGGGATAAGTAGGTATCATTAACCCTTGATTCTATTTAACTGCTATTGTTTTGATGAGATGTTCTTCTCCTTGATTCTATTTATTGCCATTGTTCTTGTCCGTCCGTCTCCCCCGACTAGACCGTGAGCCCGTCCGAGGGCAGGGACTGTCTCTATCTGTTACCGATCGGTACATTCCAAGCGCTTAGTACAGTGCTCTGCACATAGTAGGCGCTCAGTAAATACTATTGAATGAAACCCCATTTTACAGGTGAGAAAACTGAGTCCCTGTAATGTCTCTCTACTCCCCGAGACTGGAAGCTCACCGTAGGCTGGGAATGTGACTGTTTATTGTTTATTGTTTTATTCGACTCTCCCAAGCAATGAGTACAGTGCTCTGCACACAGTGAGCGCTCAATAAATACGATTCACTAAGTAGTAGTCAGAAAGACCTGGCTTCTAATCCTGGCTCTGCCACTCGTCTGCTGTGTGACTTGGGCACGTCATTTCACTTCTTTGTGCCTCAGTTCCCTCATCTGGAAAATGGGAATCGAGACTGCGAACCCCTCACGGGACAGGGACTGTGCCCAACTCGATTTGCAAGTATCCTCCCCAGTGCTTAGTACAGCACCCGGTACACGGTAAGCGCTGAACAAATGCGATCGTTATTATTACTATTATTATTATATTCTTCCTAGCACTTCCTCCATGGCTGCGCACATGCTAAACCCTCCACCGACTGCCCGAAAGAACAATGTATTTCCATCTTTTGGAGAATATCTGCAACTCTTTGGGGGTTTTCAGCCTAGTCACCCTATTAGACCACGCTGTTCTCTTCATGATTTCAAATAGCCAGATGACATCTTCAGGCGGGCATACTGGCTTTCACTAAATTAGAGTAACTGGAGTCACACATGCACAGCCCAGAGCAATGAAATTCCCCGGCCCTTTCCATCAGCTGTTACATAACTTCATAAAAACCGAGGCAATCCATGCATTTACCAATGGTTCAGGCCAAAGGTTTGGCCTAGTAAATGTACTGAAAAAAAGGATCTTTTGTTTTTATATCCAAAGGAGAGAGTTTGGAAAAAAAAATTCACATGGGTGATGACATTTCTTACGCAAAGGATTCTCCCCCTAAAGTAATTTCTTTTTCGAAGTGACACGACGTAGAGTTGGTGTGGGCAGGGAATGTGTCTACTATTGCATTGTGCTCTTGCAAACTCATGGTACAGTGCTCTGCGCACAGTAAATACGATCGTCTGACGGACTGAACCCTGTTTTCATTCAATAGTTTTTCAATAGTATTTATTGAGCGCTTACTATGTGCAGAGCACTGTACTAAGCGCTTGGAATGAACAAGTCGGCAACAGATAGAGACGGTCCCTGCCCTTTGACGGGCTGGACAGTGTCTGACCTGATTATCGTGGCCAAGAGAAAAGTGAATTGCCCTGGATGTCGGAGGATTTGGGTTCTAATCTCACCTGCACCTCTTCCCTGCTGTGTGATCTTGGGCAAGTCACTTCACTTTTCCACAGCTCACTTTTCTCATCTGTAAAATCGGTATTTAGTGACTGCCCTCCCTCTTATTTAGACAGTGAGCTTTATAGGGGATAGGGACACTATCTGAAGTTGAAGCAACATGGCCTTTTGGTTAGAGCCGGGGCTTGGGAGTCAGAAGGAACTGGGTCTTAATCCCAGCTCTGCCATTTATCTGCTGTGTGTCCTTGGGCAAGTCGCTTTACTTCTCTGAGCCTCGGTTTCCGTCTGCAAAATGGGGATTGAGACTGTGAGCCTCACTTGGGATAGGAACTGTGTCTAACTTGATTAGCTTTTATCTACCCTAGTGCTTAGAGCAGTGTTTGACACATAGTGAACCCTTAACAAAGACCACCATCATCATTATCTGACCTGATTATCTCGTATCTACCTCAGGTCTAAGTACAAACTTTGGGACATAGAAAGAGCTTCAGTCCCACCATTCTTATAATCATTCATTCAATTCTATTTCTTAAAGGCTTACTGAGTGCAGAGCACTGTACTAAGCACTGGGGAAAGTAGGATACAACAGTAGTAGCAAGTCAATAAATACGATTAATAATTAATAATAATAATGAGTCCTACCACAGTGTTTAGGCTCACGGAAGGGGTTAAGTACAGCAATTATTAGAAAGTCGTCTGGAATTCATCCCCACTAAGGAATCTGCACTGAAATCTTGGCAGCTACGGACAAGGGCTGGAAAATTCTGAAGCCAAATCCCTTCTCTTCCCCGATGGCAACGAAATGTCTGAAGCGCTTCTCTGTTTACGGAGTAAGTTGGCTAAGCGTCCGCTCTTTTAACGGGAGTTTCTCCTTGGATCTGGCAGCAGCAGTAACCTCAGCCCCACAGGGCCCCAAACCCCCGTCAGTGGTGTTCAGATGAAGAGCATGACATAATTATTAGAGCCCGGGAATCAGAAGGTCATGTGTTCTAATCCCAGCTCTGCCATTTGACTGCTGTGTGACCTTGGACTAGTCCCTTCACTTCTCTGAGCCTCAGTTTCTTCATCTGTAAAATAATAATAAAAATAACAATGGTATTTGGTAAGCGCTTACTATGGGCCGAGAACTGTTCTAAGCACTGGGGTAGATACAAGGTAATCAGGTTGTCCGACATGGGGCTCACAGTCTTCATCCCCATTTGACAGATGAGGGAAATGAGGCACAGGGAAATTAAGTGGCTTGCTCAAAGTTATACAACTGACAAGTGGCAGAGATGGGATTAGAACCCACGACCACGATCTCTGACTCCAAAGCCCAGGTTCTTTCTACTAAGCTTTGCAGCTTCTCAGAGAGAATGAAGACTGTGAGCCCGACATGGGACAGTGAGGGTGTCCAACCCGATTTCCTTTACCCATCCCAGTGCTTAGAACAGTGCTAGGCACATAGTAAACACTCAACTAATACCAGAGAAGCAGCTTGGCATGGTGGATAGAGCAGGGGCCTCTGAGTCAGAAGATCATAGGTTCTAATCCCAGCTCTATCACTTGTCTGCTGTGTGACCTTGGGCTAGTCCCTTCGCTTTTCTGGGCCTCAATTCCTTCATCTGTAAAATGGTGTTAGAGATTGTGAGCCTTCTCACTCTAGGCTTCAAGGCTGTCCATCCGCTTGCCCCCTCCTACCTCTCCTCCCTTCTCTCTTTCCACCGCCCACCCCGTACGCTCCGCTCCTCCGCCGCCCACCTCCTCGCCGTCCCCCGTTCTCACCTATCCCGCCGTCGACCCCCGGGCCGCGTCCTCCCGCGGTCCCGGAACGCCCTCCCTCCTCACCTCCGCCAAGCTCATTCTCTTCCCCTCTTCAAAGCCCTCCTGAGAGCTCACCTCCTCCGAGACGCCTTCCCACACTGAGCTTCCCTTTTCCCTCTGCTCTCTCTACCCCCACCCTTCACCTCTCTGCAGCTAAACCCTCCTTTCCCCCCTTTCCCTCTGCTCCTCCCCCTCTCCCTTCCCCTCCCCTCGGCACTGTACTCGTCCGCTCAACAATATAGATTTTCATTACCCTATTTATTTTGTTAATGAGATGTACATCTCCTCGATTCTATTTATTTGCTATTGTTTTAATGAGATGTTCATCCCCTCGATTCTATTTATCGCCATCGTTCTCGTCCGTCCGTCTCCCCCGATTAGACCGTAAGCCCGTCAAAGGGCAGGGACTGTCTCTATCTGTTACCGATTTGTCCATTCCAAGCGCTTAGTACAGTGCTCTGCACATAGTAAGTGCTCAATAAATAATACTATTGAATGAACGAATGAATGAGCCTCACATAGGACAGGGCCTGTGACCAACCCGATTTCCTCATATCCACCCAGTGGTTAGTACAGTGCCTGGCCCACAATAAGCACTTAACAAGTACCACAACTATTATTATTCTATTATTCTATTATACTCGCCAAAGGAAAACATGGCAGTTGAGCCTTGTCCATCTGCCCCATTGGTTCTCCATCGCTGGCCCTCCTCAGCTGTGTGCAGCTCACACATAGAAAGCGCTTAACACGTACCAGAGAAGCAGCATGACCAAGTGGACAGAATACGAGCCTCGGAGTCAGAAGGCCGTGGGTTCTAATCCCGGCTCCGCCACTCGTCCTCTATGTGACCACGGGGCAGCTACTTCACTTCTCTGGGCCTCAGTTACCTCATCTGTAAAATGGGGAACGAGTGTGAGCCCAGTGTGGGATGGCGACTGTGTCCCAACCTCATTAACTTGCAACTTCCCCAGAACTTAGAACGGTTTACATTTTACAGATGAGAGAACTAAGGCTCAGAAAAATTAAGTGTCTCGCCCAAGGTCACACAGCAGGCAAGAAGCCGAGCCGGGATTAGAACCCAAGTCCTTCTGACTCCCGGGCCTAGGTTCTATCCTCTGGACTGTGAGGTTATTGTGGACAGGGAATGCGTATGTTGTTATATTGCACTCTGCCTAGTGCTTAGTACAGTGCTCTGCACACAATGTCCCGAGTAAGCGTTCTTGGTAGACTTGCTCTGCACATAGTAAGCGCTCAATAAATACTATTGAATGAATGAATTATTGTCACTGACTCTGCTCTCCTTGATCACCACCTCCCAGCTCAGTGCTTTCTCTCTTTTCAACCTCACCCTCGGGCTGGGCAGTCCAGACAATAACAGTTATAACAGTCTGCACACAATAAGCACTCAATAAATACTAATGAATAAATGAACTAGGCCACACTTAATTCTCACTTACTTACCGTATGCAAAGCACTGTATTACGCATTTGGGAGAGTAGAACAGAATTGGTAGAGACACTCCCCGCCCACAACGAGGTTACAGTCTGGAGGAGGAGACAGATATTAACAACCCAAGCACACATGTTGCTTGGTAGCAGGACATTCCCTTGAACCACATCATCTCTTGAAAAGAGAGAAGACACTGAGCTGGGAGGTGGTGATCAAGGAGAGCAGATTCAGTAATAATAATTCATTCATTCAATAGTATTTATTGAGTGCTTACTATGTGCAGAGCACTGTACCAAACCCTTGGAATGTACAATTCGGGAACAGATAGAGACAATCCCTGCCCATTGACGGGCTTACAGTCAAATAATAATGTTAGTATTTGTTAAGCACTTAGTATGTCCCGAGCACTGTTCTAAGCACTGGTATAGATCCAGGGTAATCAGGTTGCCCCCCGTGGGGCTCACAGTCTTCATCCCCTTTTACAGATGAGGGAACTGAGGCACTGAGAAGTGAGGTGACTTGCCCAAAGTCACACAGCTGACAGAATCCATGACCTCTGACTCCTAAACCCGTGCTTTTTCCCACGTTTCCCACTGAGCCACGCTGCATCTATTAAGCACTTAACTCTGTGTCAAGCACTGTTCTAAATCCTGGAGAAGATACAAGTTAATCAGGTTGGACACAGTCCCTGTCTCACTTGGAGCTCACAGTCTCAATCCCCATTTTATTCATTCATTCCGTCGTATTTACGGAGCGCTTACTGCGTGCAGAGCACTGTACTAAGCGCTTGGAAAGTACAATTCAGCAGTAAAGAGAGACAATCCCTGCCCACGTCGAGCCTACGGTCTAGAAAGGGGAAGATAGACATCAAAAGAAGTAAACAGGCAACAATATAAATAAATAGAATTGTAGACATGTACATATATATACAAGTGCTGTGGGGTGGGGAGGAAGGGGGGAAGAGTAAAGGGAGCGAGTTGAGGAGACACGGAAGGGAGGAGGAGCGGAGGAAAAGGGGGCGCTTAGTCTGGGAAGGCGTCTTGGAGGAGGTGAGCCTTCAGTAGGGCTTTGAAGGGGGGAAGATGATCCATTTTACAGATGATGGAAATGAGTCACTGAGAAGTGAAGTGACTTGCCCAAGGCCAGACAGCAGACGAGTGGTGGAGGCAGGATTAGAACCCAGGTCATTCATTCATACAATAGTATTTATTGAGCGCTCACTATGTGCAGAGCACTGTACTAAGCGCTTGGAATGGACAAGTCGGCAACAGATAGAGACGGTCCCTGCCCTTTGACGGGCTTACCGTCTAATCGAAGGTCCTTCTGACACCTAGGCCTGTGCTCTATCCTCTAGTCCACACTGCTTCCTTAATCCACGAGGTGATCACGTGTCTTGAAGGAATTGCTTCTCTCCTCCACTCCGCACACCGCAGGGACCATTGATCCAACGAACCAGGAAAAAGTCCGAATTCTAAAGGGTTTGGAGAGGTCTTTTCCCCTCATAAATAATTCACTGACTAATAAAAGCCATTCAAAATAAATGCTAATAGAAGCAATATCGGCTGCGGCCTCCTGACGGATTAGCCCGGCAACGGACCACACATCAGAGCGGCTTCCGGGATCGGGTGTTAATTATACTTCATTAAACCAAGGATATTTCTGGTATCGTCGCTGTCGGGGTTCATTTCCTTCAAAGGAGCGAGATCGATCGAGGGACTCCAGCTGCAACCGGGTGAGCTGGCAAAGCAGGAGGGGGTATCTCGGTTCCGACTCTCCAACTATCGTTCATTCCCAGCCCGAGCCCGGGCCCGGGCGTCACAAGGGCCTGGGTTCTAATTCCGGCTCCACCACTTGTCTGCTGTGTGACCTTGGACAAGTCGCTTCACTTCTCTGGGCTTCATTCACCTCATCTGTAAAATGGGGATTAAGAGTGTGAGTCCCAGAGCCCGGGCTTGGGAGTCAGAGGTCATTCATTCAGTAGTATTTATTGAGCGTTTACTATGTGCAGAGCACTTTACTAAGCGCTTGGAATGGACAAATCGGTAACAGATAGAGACGGTCCCTGCCCTTTGACAGGCTTACTAATCCCAGCTTCGCCACTTAATTCATTCGATCGCACTTATTGAGCGTTTACTTTGTGTAGAGCACTGTACTAAGCACTTGGAATGTACAATTCGGCAACAGATAGAGACGATCCCGGCCCAACAACGAGCTCACTGCGTGCTTAGAACAGTGCTTGGCACATAGTAAGCGCTTAACAAATACCATAATTATTATTATCAATTTTTCTGTGCCTCATTTACCTCATCTGTAAAATGGTGATTAAGACTGTGAGCCCCACGTGGGACAACCTGATTACCTTGTATCTCCCCTAGCGCTTAGAACAGTGCTTGGCACATAGTAAGAGCTTAACAAACGCCATCAATATCATCATTACATGGATTTTGTCCAATCAAATTACCTTGGATCTACCCCAGCGCTTAGAACAGCGTTCAGCACTTTGTAAGCGCTTAACAAATACCATAATTATTATTATAAGTTGCAACAAATACCATAATTATTATTATAAGTGCCTGGATGTGACTGTGACGTGATCCAAACACACATGCCATCTCTAGACTGTGAGCTTGTTGTGGGCAGGAATGTGTTCATTTGTTTTTCCATTGTATTCTCCCAAACTCTTAGTTAGGGAAGCAGCGTGGCTCAGTGGAAAGAGCACGGGCTTGGGAGTCAGAGGT
This sequence comes from Ornithorhynchus anatinus, assembly GCF_004115215.2. Classification (NCBI taxonomy): domain Eukaryota; kingdom Metazoa; phylum Chordata; class Mammalia; order Monotremata; family Ornithorhynchidae; genus Ornithorhynchus; species Ornithorhynchus anatinus. Next base: position 131,447,919 of record NC_041731.1, on the reverse strand, counting down.
CATGGGTTCGAATCCCGCCTCTGCCACTTGTCAGTTGTGTGACTGTGGGCAAGTCACTTCACTTCTCTGTGCCTCAGTGACCTCGTCTGCAAAATGGGGACCAAGACTGTGAGCCTCACGTGGGACAGCCTGATGACCCTGTATCTTCCCCAGCGCTTAGAACAGTCCTCTGCACATAGTAAGCACTTAACGAATACCAACATTATTATTATTGTTATTACACTGCTCTGCAGCCAGTAAACGCTCAATAAATAAGACCTCTCCTCCCTTCTCTCTTTCTACAGCCCACCCCACACGCTCCGCTCCTCCGCCGCCCACCTCCTCACCGTCCCCCGTTCTCGCCCATCCCGCCGTCGACCCCCGGGCCATGTCCTCCCGCCCTCCCGGAACGCCCTCCCTCCTCACCTCCGCCAAACTCATTCTCTTCCCCTCTTCAGAGCCCTACTGAGAGCTCACCTCCTCCGAGAGGCCTTCCCACACTGAGCTTCCTCTTTTCCCTCTGCTCCCTCTGCTGCCTCTCTACCCCCCCACCTCCCCTCAGCTATGCTCCCTTTTCCTCCCCATTTTCCGCTGCTCCTCCCGCCTCCCTTCCCCTCCCCTCAGCACTGTGCTCTTCCACTCATTTGTACATATTTTTATTACCCTATTTATTTTGTTAATGAGATGTCCATCCCCTTCAGTCTATTTATTGCTATTGCTTTAATGAGATGTCCATCCCCTTCATTCTATTTATTGCTATTGTTTTTGTCCGTCTGTCTCCCCCGATTAGACCGTACGCCCGTCAATGGGCAGGGCCTATCTGTTGCCGATTTGTCCATTCCAAGCGCTTAGTCCAGTGCTCTGCGCATAGTAAGCACTCAATAAATACTATTGAATGAATGAATGAGGATGTGAAGAGGGAGGGCGGTCCAGGTCAGAAGCAGGACGCGGGCAAGACGTCGATGGCGAGATAGACGAGAAGGAGGCCCAGTGAGGAGGTGAGCGGCGGCAGAGGAGCGGAGTGCGTGGGCTGGGATAGAAAAGGAGAGAAGGGAGGTGAGGGAGGAGGGGGCGAGGGGATGGACGGCTTTAAAGCCAATGGTGAAGCATTTGTATTTGATGTGGAGGTAGATGGGCAACCACTGGAGGTTCTGGAGGAGTAAGGAAACATGAACTGAATGGTTTTTGTAGAAAAATAATCCGGGCAACAGAGTGAAGTAGGGACTAGAGTCGGGAGAGGCAGGAGGCCAGCAAGGAGGCTGAAACAGTAATCAGGCTGATACTGTACTAAGCGCTAGAGGCCGATACAGACATTAATATAAATTACTGATATGCCGTGCTGAGGGAGGAGGAGAAAAAAGTGTGCAAATGACACTGAAGGGAGTGGGAGAAGAGGGAGTGAGGGCTTAATAATGGAAGACCTTTTGGAGGAGGTGTGTTTTTATTAAGCCTAATTCCTCATCATAAGTTTCCAGAAAAGGAAATAGCATGCTAATTGCCACCATTTCAGTCAAAACCTTGAGTAGCGAATACCAACAGCATTGAAAATTCTTCCATGTTAAGACCTTCCGGTGTGGAGTTGGAGACATCGAAGGGCAGAGAAGAAATCCCAGCCACTTCAACTTCCACAACAGCTATTTTCGGGGGGAAACATTGTTTTCCCAATTTAATCTCTATTTGATTTAACCGTGTAGAGGGTGTTTCTCGACGCTCCCTACTGATTCCCCTGAGGTCGTCGGATCAGCATAATGGGAAATTGAATCAGGAATAGAAAACAAGTTTTATTTATAGACCATCCTGGGTGGCAAGGCCCTCAGAATGACATCTTTGGCTCGGAAAGGAATATTCTCCACATTTGGAGAATAAAGAGCCATCAATTTCTCGGATGATTCAATCGCAATCCTGAAAGGAATAGCCCGGGTGGGATGAGATATTAAAGGCTTAGGAAGACTCAGTTGATGCTTTTAATTAGCTAAACCATTGCAGTTAGAGGATCAGGGTTTAATATCCTCCTCCTTAATAATACATTCTTTGTAAAAGACTCTGGCCAGGAAAAATGAGCCACAGATGCAAAGCTCTCTTCCAACTGTTAATAACAATAATAATGCTTGCGATTTGGAAAGTGCCTAATCTTCATCAGACAACTCCCCCAAGCTTTTATCAACCTCCATTTCTCACCCCCGTCAAAGAAAATCAAAGCCGATACCCGTGGGGATGCAGTGAAATCTCAAAACACATCTCTGCGTGCAGGGGACAAATCTATCGACTCCGTTATGTTGTCCCAAGTGTGGTATTTGTTAAGCGCTTCCTACGTGCCAGACACTGTACTAAGCATTCATTCTTTCTCTGAATACAAGCATTTGAGAGCTTATTGTATGCAGAGCACTGTACGGAGCACTTGGAAAGTACAATTCAGCAACAAATAGAGACAATTCCTGCCCACACTGGGCTACAGTCTATAAGGGGGGAGACCGACATCAAAACAAGTAAACAGGCCTCAATAGCATCGATATAAATAGAATTATAGATATATTCACATCATTAATATAAATAGAATTTTCAATACGTACCTATATACACAAGTGCCGGGGGGCCGGGGGGGAAGGGGGAGTGAATACAAGCAAATCGGGTCGGACACAGTCCCTGTCCCACGAGAGGCTCACAGTCTCCATCCCCATTTTACAGATGAGGGAATTGAGGCCCAGAGAAGCGACTTGCCCAAGGTCACAGGGCAGACAAGTGGCGGAGCTGAGATTAGAGTGCAAAATCCTCAAGTGAAGAGGATTGGGTTTCATCCTTACTCTGTAATTCTCACAGCACCTAGCAAACCTACTCAGTGGATCGTCTTATGCTGTGGAGTCGTCTCCGACCCACAGCGACACCATGAACGCACCTCTCCCAGGTGACCCCACCTCCATCTGCCATCGTGCCGGTAGCAGATCCACAGAGTTTTCTTGGGAAAAATCCAGAAGTGGTTGACCATCACCTCCTTCCCCTCAGTCGAGTCGAGTCTCCACCCTGGACTGTCTCTCGGGCCGCTGCTGTCCGACACGGGGGAGTTTTGACTCGTAGTTGATGGCCTTCCACTCGCCAGCCATCGCCCGAGCTAGGAATGGCATGGACGGGCCTCTGCTTCACTCTCCCTCCCCTAGCCGAGACTGGTAGAGGACTGGAAACGTTTCAGGGGTGATCCTGAGAGGGATGCTCAATGGATCAACCAGTGGTATTTATTGAATGCTTACTGTACCCGGAACGCTGTACTAAGCGCTCGGGAAAGTAAAATATGGAGTTGGTAAACACAATCTCTGCCTACAAGGAGTTTCCAGTCTACAGCATGACGGCAGCATTAATTAGGGAAGACTACCTGGAGGGGGTATTATTCAGAAGGGATGTGAAAGAGGAGCAGCATAGTCTAGTGGATCGAGCCCCGGCCTGGGAGTCAAAAGAACCTGAGTTTTAATCCCTGTTCCACCTCTTGTCTGCTGTGAGACTCTGGGCAAGTCATTTCACTTCTCCGTGCCTCCGTTCCCTCATCTGTTAAATGAGGATTAAGACTGTGAGGCTTATGTGGGACATGAATTATGTTCAAACTAATTAATTAATTAATTAATCTTCTATCTATCCAGTGATTAGTATAATGCCTTGGATATTGGAAGTGCTTCACAAATGCTATTAAAAAAAGGGGCCTGGTTTATTCATTCAATCGTATTTATTGAGCACTTACTATGGGCAGAGTACCGTACTGTGGATTAACAAAGCTGAGGGGGGATTCTAATTGGCCACAGTGACCTTGATTACACATCTGAGGCTTCCATCCATGAACCCATAAACCAAATATACAGATGGAAAGAAGTGGAATCCAGGATATCAATCAGTCAATCATATTTACTAAGTAGAGCACTGTACTAAGCGCTTGGGAGAGCATGACCTAGTACGGACCTGGGAGTCAGAAGATCATGGGTTCTAATTCTGGCTCCGCCACTTGTTTTCTTTGTGACCTTGAGCAGGTCACTTCATTTCTCAGTTTGGTTAAAATGGGGATTAAGAGTGTAAGCCCCATGTGGAACAGGGACTGTGTCCAATCTGATTACCTCATATCTACCCCAGCGCTTAGAACAGAGCCTGGCACACAGTAAGCCCTCAGCATGGCGTGAGAAGCAGTGTTACACAGTAGTAAGAGCAAAGGCTTGGGAATCAGAGGAAGTAGGTTCTAATTCCGGTTCTGCCACTTGCCTGCTGCATGACCTTGGGCAAGTCACTTAACTTCTCTGTGTCTCAGTCACCTCATCTGTAAAATGGGGATAAAGACTGTGAACCCCACGTGGGACAGCCTGATTACCTTGGATCTACCCCAGCACTTAGAACAGTGCTTGACACATAGTAAGAGCTTAACAAATCCTATAATTAACAAATACCATTATTACTATTATAATACAAAGAGCCCATAAAATCTTACAATTTAGAGGAGGAGATCGGCAATAAGAATAATTCATTATCTATAATTTAAAGATATGTACCTATGTGCTGTGGGGCTGGGGTAAATATTAAATGTCGAAAGGTCACAGATTGAAGTGCACAGCGGATGCAGAAGGGAGAGCATCAAGGAGGAGAGCTTCATTAGGGAAGGTTTCTTGGAGATGTGACCTTAATAATGATTTGAAGGTGGAGAGAGGGGTGGTCTGGCGTCTATGGAGAGGGAGGGAGTGCCAGGCTAAAGGGAGGATGTGGGAAAGGGGTCAGCAGCGAGATAAACAAGATGGGGGCCCGGTGAGGAAACCGGCACAAGAGGAGCAGAGGGTATGGGCTGGGCTGGAGGAGATCCATGAGGAGAGGTAGGGTGGGATGAGATGATTGACTGCTTTAAAGCTGACAGTGAGGAGATACCGTTTCACCTGGATGTGGATGAGCAACCACTAGAGATTCTGGAGAAATGGGAGATCTGGACTGAACATTTTCTTAGAAAAATGATCCGGGCAGCCGAGTGAAGTATGGACTGGAGTGGGGAGAGACAGGAGGCAGGGCGACCATCGATGAGGCTGATACAGTAAACAAGGCAGGATAGGATAAGTGCTGGGATCAACACGGTAGCGGGTTGGATGAAGAGGAAAGGGTAGATTTTTGTGACGATGTGAAACAAACTGAATATGGGGATGGAATGAGAGAGATTAGTTAAGGACAAGGACAAGGTTACGGGTGTGTGAGATTAGGAGGATAGTGGTATCGTCTACTGTGGGGGAGGACAGGGTTTGGGAGGAAAGATAAGGAGTTCAGTTTGGGAGATGTTTAGTTCGAGATGCTACCAGGATATCCGGGTAGGAATGTGCTGAAAATTCAATTTTGCAGGAAAGGAGAGAGGTCAGGGCTGCTGTATATTTAGGAATCATCTGAACAGAGATGGTAGTTGAAGCCATGGGTGCGAATGAGTTCTCCAAGGGAGTGGGTGTAGATGGAGAATGAAAAGGGACCTAAAACTGAACCTTGAGGCACCTACCCAGCCACTGTCAGAGAGTAGGAGGCAGAGGAGGAGCCAGCAGAAAAAAAACAAAACGGAACAATTAGAGAGACAGGAGGAGAACCGAGAGAAAACAGTATCAGTGAAGCCAAAGTTGGAGAAAATTTCAAGGAGAAGGTGTGGTCTACAGTGTTGAGGGCACCTGAGAGGTTTACGAGGATTAAGATAGCATAGAGGTCATCAAATCTGGTGAGAAGAAGGTCATCAGTTACCTCAGAGGGGCCTGTTTCTGTGGAGTGAAGGGGTCGGGAACCATATTGGAGGGCGTCTAGGAGAGAATTGGAGGAGAGGAACATGAGACAGCGGGTGTAGACAACTCACTCGAGGAGTTTGGAGAGTAGTAGGGAGATGGGGCAATAACTGGAGGGATTCATGGGGTTGAGGGACGACTTTTTTAGGATAGGGGAGACATGGGCATGTTTAAAAGCAGTGGGGAAGAAGCCATTGGAAAGTGAACAGTTTAAGAAGCCTATCAAGGAGGGAAGGGAGGGGGAGGTGAGTGTTGCAAAAGGATATGAAGAGATTATTCTCAAAAAATCCAAAAAAGCTTCCCTTTATTTGGTGAGCATTTCCCATGGTGCCTTACTTATTTGGTTCCCACAGACCACTGCTATGGGGAGGATTTGATTGTTGCCTAGGAAACCCCTAGAGGATGGCATCGGGTAGGTGAGGAAAAAATGGATGGGCAGAGAACCGTGTCCGCCGTTTTGAAGAAAAGTACAAAAGGCCCTTGTTCAACAACCATGAGCCCGGACTCTTTCTAAGAACATGGGGTGTTAGAAGAAACTCTCCTTTTGTTGTAGTTTTACAGTGACAGTTACCCAGTTGGGAAAAGAGTGATTCTTGCCTGGCAAGAATTTCAAATGAGGATTTCATCACAAATGACGGTGAGTTTATGTCTTTCTGAAAAATGGGTGGCACGTTACGGTGTTACAGCATTGTCCCTAATAGTTCTTTTTTAAAAATTTCACACACCAATCATTTGGTGAGGAGAGGAAAGAACCAAGCCCATGCGGTTTGCATAAGTGCAGATGGACTAATAAGTGAATGTGAGCCGAATATAGGTATAAGTGTAAAAGTGAGAATAGAAATAGAAGAAATAATAATCTATGCTGTGAATCGACACTTTATCATGGCAGGAGAGTTTGTGTCCACTGATGAAGCTTAGAGCTGTGCCATAGAGGGCTACCTGGAATGGAAAAGTCTAAGCCGAAGCGTCAAAGTTGATTCACCTGTGCTGGGCGGCAGCAAGATCACAAAGCAAGCCATTGGCAGAACTCAAATTAGAACCCAGGTCCCTCCGACTCCCAGACCCGTGCTCTTTCCACTAGGCCACGTTGTTTCCCATCTGTAGGAATCCAGAGTGGCCTTGGATGGAAGGGTGGAGTAGGGTTTGGGGGTCCAGAACAGCCCAGAGTAAGCCCAGTGTGGGCAGGGATTGTCTCTCTTTATTGCTGAATCGTACTTTCCAATTGCTTAGTACAGTGCTCTGCACACAGTAAATGCTCAATAAACACTATTGTTTGATTGAACGATTCTCTGCAGGGTCATCTGGAGCCTGTCTGGAGGCTTGGAAAAATCAAAAATCCAAAATTAGAAAAAAAGACAAAGTTGCCTTAACATTAAAGGTAATACTGAAAATTTAAAAAAGCAATTTATTCTTCTGAGAAATAGTAAGCCCCATCAGAAAGGAAGGATAAAAAGAATAGCAACACTTTAAGTAGTGATGAGATTTTTCTTAACTTATTTTTCTCCCACTCTAGACCTTTTCTCTCCTGGGATCGATAATCAAAAATAAAGGAACTAGTCGTCAAGAAATATGCTGAAATTGAATGTTAGGAAGACTTGCTATGAAGAGCCTGGAAAAAGTCATGAAACATGCTGATGTAACAATTGCCACAGAAATACAAATTGTCAAATCTGTGGTGTTTCCAGTGACGATGTATGGAACCGAAAGCTGGACAGTGAAAAACCAGGATAGAAAAGACATAGATTATTTTGAAATGTTGGAGAAGGCTTTTGTGAATACCACGGACGGCCCGTAAAACAAATAAATGGATTTTAGAGCAAATGAAGCCAAAGTGGTCTTTAGAAGGCCAAATGACTCAACTTAGATGAGCATATTTTGGACTCATCATCGGGAGGACTAATTCTCTGGAGCAGACACTAATGCTGGGAAAAGCCCAGGGAAAAGGTGGAAGAGGCAGACCGGCAGCCAGATGGTTAGAGACCATAACGACGGTAACGGAAGAACCGTTAGCAAGGTGGCGGATTATGGCAGAGGATGGGACTTTCTGGAGAAAGTCTATCCATGGAGTCGCTATCACTAGGAAATGACTCGAAGACACTTTAATGATAATAATAACAATAATAATGATAAAGACTGTAATCTTGTTGTGGTCAGGGAACGTGCCTAGAAACTATCATTTTACTCTCCCAAGCGCTTAGTACAGTGGTCTGCACACAGTAAGTACTCAGTAAATACAAGTGATAAATTATTAATAATAATAATAATAATGTTGGTATTTGTTAAGCGCTTTCTACTTGGAGAGCACTGTTCTAAGCGCTGGGGTAGATACAGGGTAATCAGGTGGTCCCACGTGAGACTCACAGTTGATCCCCATTTTACAGATGAGGGAACTGAGGCACAGAGAAGTGAAGTGACTTGCCCACAGTCACACAGCTGACAAGTGGCAGAGCCGGGATTCGAACCCACGAACTCTGACTCCCAAGCCCGGGCTCTTTCCAATGAGCCACGCTGCTTCACAAAATTGGTCTTCCAATTTTACAGTCGTGGGAATTGAAGCCCAGAGAGGTTAAGCAATTTGGCCAGGGTCACACAGAATCCAAGCGGCAGAGCCGGGACACGAACCTGGTTCTCTTGACCTCCAGGCCTATGCTCTTCCCATTAATCCTCGCTGCCTCCTTCACTCCCCTCTCAGAGTTGCACCTGGAGAGTTTCCAGCCCTCTACCAGTCTCAGATACGGGAAGGAGAGTGTAGCAGAAGCCTGTCCATGCCATTCTCAGCTCGGGCAGTGGCTGGCGAGCGCCAGGTCATCGGCTACAAGTCAAAAATCCCCCATGCCGGGCAGCAGAGGCACGGGAGAGAGTCGAGGGAGGAGACTGAGGTTTACTGCGCGGAAGGAGGCGACGGTCAACCCCTTCTGGATTTTTCCCGAGAAAACTCTACGGATCCACTACCGGAACGATCACAGATGGAGGCGGAGCCTTCCGGGAGAGATACGTCCATGGAGTCGCCACGGGTCGGAGACGACTCGACGGCATAAGACAAGACGAGCCTCCTTCACGGCCTACGCTTTCACCATCTGGACTGTTCACAACCTTTCCCAATGTCTCTCCCTGTCCCCCTACGAATTTGAAGGACAAAGACTTCTCAAAGCCCAAACTGTATCCCGACTACTCACAGGACCTTAAAATCCTAGGCTGTCTTCAGAAATGTTTTGACATTATCTATGCTCACAGACAAATGCAGTTTAGAGAGAAAAAAAAAATGCAGGAGGAGTCTTGCTTCTGGGTTTCCTCAAATTCAGAGCAAATCTAAAAATGCCTCGTTGCTCAGCTATCTCTCCTTAACCATCCGTGGAAGGAGAACAATGAAAAGCGTGAAGTATTTGCTTTTCAGGTGTGGGCTTGTGTGTGCTGCACTTCTGCAGAAGAAGGAACTCAGTGGCAACTGAGCCAAGAATCACAGCAGTGTTCAGATGGGGTAGACCTGGAAACTGGGAGTCAGAAGGTCATGAGTTCTAATCCCAGCTCCTCCACTTGCCGGCTGTGTGACCCTAGGCAAGTCAATTCACTTCTCTTGGCCTTAGTTCCTTCATCTGTAAAATGGGGATGGAGACTGTGAGCCCCAAAGGGGACAGGGACTGTGTCCAACCCGATTTGTTTGTAACCACCCCAGTGCTTAATACAGTGCCTGGTACACAATAAGTGCTTAAAAAAATGCCATTATTATTATTTTTTCCTTCTAGATTAGATTCATTCAATCGTCTTTATTGAGAGCTCACCAGTGCAGAGCTGATAAACAGTGACATGGATAAACAGTGACATTCCCTGCCCATTTAAATTAGATTCCTTTTAGATTTTTCTCCTCTAGATTGTAAGCTCCTTGAAGACAGGAAACATGTCTATCAAGTCTGTTGTATTTTACTGTCCCAAATGAATAATAATAATAATAATAATAATAATACTAGTATTTGTTAAGTACTTACTATGTACCAAGCACAGTATTAAGCTGGGGTAGATATAAGATAGGTTCTACCTGGGGCTCCAAGTCTAAGTAGGAGGGAGAAAAAGTATTGAATTCTCATTTCATAGATCAGGGAACTGAGGCACGGAGAAGGGAAGTGACTGGCCCAAGGTCACACAGGAGGCACGTGGCAGAGCCGGGATTAAAACCCAGGTCCTCTGACTTCCAAGCCCGGGCTCTATCCACTAGACCATGCTGCCTCTGTGCCCGATACACGGTAAACACTCATCGAACATCGTTGATTGATTGGTAATAAATCCCTTAGCTGGGGAAGGAGGAAGTGGGAGGAGAAAAAGGAGAGAAAAAAGCAGCCCCTGCTGGAACATCTACCAACAATTTTACTCTCTCAATGTTTAGCGTAGTGCTCTGCACACAGTGGGCATTCAGTAGATACTATTCCTATTGTACCTCTACCTCCACATCTATACGTATCTGCAATTTACATTTTGGTTATTGTTTGTCTCCTCCCCAAGACTATAAGCTCGTGTGCTCAGGAAGTGTCTATTATATTGTCCTCTCCCAGGCGCTTAGTACAGTGGTCTGCCCTTATGAAGTGCTCAATAAATACGATTGACTAACATGGAGGTTCTCTCTCCTTCTTAGACCGTGAGCCCCACGTGGAACTGGGATTGTGTCCAACTGAATTATCTTGGTTTCTTCCCCATCACTCTGGACAGAGCTTAGCACGACGTAAGCACTTATCAGATGGCAAAGTTATCATCATTATCGCTACTATCTTTCAAGGACCAGAGGGTGCTGATGCCGCTCCAGGACATTTTGCAAAGGGAAGATTAGCCGTTCTGCATTAACTTATCCCAGGGAATCCTACAGAACCCACAATCCTCTGACTAACAAAAAGGTTGGCGGTCTGTACTAGGGAACTCCTAAAGGAGATGATGATAATAAAAAAATAATAATAATGGTTAAGTGCTTACTATGTGCCAAGAACTGTCCTAAGTGCTAAGTACATAGAGAAACGGTGTGACCTAGTGGATAGAGCACAGGCCTGGGAATCAGAAGGATCTGGGTTCTAATCCTGTCTCCTCCACTTGTCTCCCGTGTGATCTTGGACAAATCACTTTGCTTCTCTAGGCTTCAGGAACCTCATCTGTAAAATGGGGATGAAGACTGTGAGCCCCAAGTGGGACAGGGACTGAATCCAATCTGAATCTCTTCTATCTACCCCAGCACTTAGTAAAGCGTTTGGCATATAATAAGTGCTCAACAAATACCAGAATTATTAATATTAATATTATTTTTTGTGCTGGGTTAGATACACAAAATGATCAGGTTCCACGTGGGTCTCACAGTACGTTGGAGGTAGAACAGGTATCGAGTCTTCATTCTGCAGGTGAGAGAATGCAGGCACAGAGAAGTGACTTACCCAAGGTCACACAGCAGACAACACCAGAGTCGGTTTTAGAACCCAGGCCCTCTAACTCTCAGGCCCGTACTCCTTGCGCTAGGCCCCGCTGCTTCTAAATGTTGTTTCTCTGTGGGTTGTTCAACGGGATTAGACGGGAAGTGGGTAGGGTGGGTTTGCTGCTGGAAGGGAGAGATGTCATTCAGGTGAGGGATTAAATGTGAATATCATTTTATAAAAGCAGCATGGCCTTGTGGAAAGAGCCCAGACCCAGGACTCAGATGACCCAGGTTCTAAACCCGGCTTCGCCATTTGCCCGCTGCTGTGTGACTTGGAGCAAGTCAGTTAACTTCTCTGTGCTCTGTTTCTTCACTTGTAAAAATACCTATTCTCCCTTGCCCTTGGACTGTGAGCCCCATATGTCTGAGCAACTTATCTTCTAAGCCAGGGTTTAGTAAAATAATAATGATTATGGTATTTGTTTGTACTAAGCGTTGGGGTGGATACAAGCAGATCGGATTGGACACAGTCCATGTCCCACGTGGGGCTCACCATCTCAATCCCTACTTTAATAATAATAATAATAATGTTGGTATTTGTTAAGCGCTTACTATGTGCAGTGCACTGTTCTAAGCGCTGGGGTAGACACAGGGGAATCAGGTTGTCCCACGTGGGGCTCACGGTCTTAATCCCCATTTTACAGATGAGGTAACTGAGGCCCAGAGAAGTGAAGTGACTTGCCCAAAGTCACACAGCTGACAAGTGGCGGAGCCGGGATTCGAACCTATGACCTCTGACCTCCAAGCCCGGGCTCTTTCCACTGAGCCACGCTGCTTCTCATGAAGCATAGTGTAGTGTTCAGCACACAGTAATAGTGGCAAGCAGCGTGGCCTAGTGGATAAAGCACAGACCTTGGAGTCAGAGGACCTGGATTCTAATCCTGACTCCACCCCTTGTCTGCCGGGTGACTTTGCTCAACTCACTTCCCTTCTCTGACCTCAGCTACAACATTTATAAAATGGGGATTAAGATTGTGCAGCGTGGCTAAGTGGAAAGAGCACGGGTTTTGGAGTCAGAGGTCATGGGTTCGAATCCCGGCTCGGCCACGTGTCAGCTGTGTGACTGTGGGCGAGTCACTTCACTTCTCTGGGCCTCAGTTACCTCATCTGTAAAATGGGGATTAAGACTGTGAGCCCCACGTGGGACGACCTGATCACCCTGTGTCTACCCCAGCGCTTAGAACAGTGCTCTGCACCTAGTGAGCGCTTAACAAATACCAACATTATTATTGTGAGCTCCATGTGGGATTTAGACTGTGTCCAACCTGATTCGCTCGTTTCGATCCCAACACTTAACCTGGCACATTCCCTTCGTCGGGCAGGGCTGGTCCCTATCTGTTGCCGAACTGCCGCTTGGGACAGTGCTAGGCACACAGTAGGCGCTCAATAAATACGATCTAAAGCACTTAATACTGTTATTATCGGAGGAGAGAACACACTAGTTCAATTGGGCAGATTATCATTCCTTCAATAAAGGACTTTGAAACGCCTCCTTGGTTTGTCCCGTAAAAATCACCAGCCCACTCTGGGTTTTTCTGACCTAGAACGGTCCCCTCCCTACCTGTAGATCTTTACGACATCTTGGATCGTCATTCGCAGCTATGAGACGAACATTTCTGGTAGCAGAGAGAGCAGGCCCGTGAGGAGCCTTCAGGGAAGACACTCAAGACAAGTAATTAATACCACCGGACGCGTCTCCACACTCCCTGGTTTAATGCACCGGGAGAAAACTGGAGAGAAATAAACCAATCCCAAAGGTCTACACAGCCCCGGACACCTCATAAATACGATCGGATTATTATAAATAATAATACAGAGAAGAGAATGATGATGGTAATAATAATAATGTTGGTATTTGTTAAACGCTTACTATGTGCCAAGCACTGTTCATTCACTCAATCGAATTTATTGAGCGCTGATTATGTGCAGAGCACTGTACTAAGCGCTTGGAATGTCCAATCCGGCAACAGATGAGACAATCCCTGCCCAGTGACGGGCTCACGGTCTAAACGGGGGAGACGGACAGCAAAGCAAAACAGAACAAAACAAGCTAACATCATCGAGATAAATAGAATCGAGGAGATGTACACCTCATTAACAAAATAAATCAGGTAATAAATAATAAGCGCTGGGGTAGCTACAGGATAATCAGGTTGTCCCACATGGGACTCACAGTCTTCATCCCCATTTTACAGCTGAGGCCACTGAGGCACAGAGAAGTGAAGAGACTTGCCCAAGGTCACACGCGGGACAAGCAGCAGAGCCGGAATTGGAACCCACGGCCTCTGACTTCCAAGCAGGGGCTCTTTCCAAGGGAAGCAGCGTGGCTTAGTGGAAAGAGCCCGGGCTAGGGAGTCAGAGGTTGTGGGTTCTAATCCGGCCTCCACCACTTCTTAGCTATGTGACTTTGGGCAAGTCTCTTCACTTCTCTGTGCCTCAGTTACCTCATCTGTAAAATGGGGATTAGAACTGTGAACCCAAATGGGACAACCAGGAGAAGCAGTATGGCTTAGTGGAAAGAGCATGGGCTTGAGAGTCAGAGGTCGTGGATTCTAATCCCAGTTCCGCCACTTGTCTGCTGCGTGACCTTGGGCAAGCCACTTATCTTCTCTGCGCCTCGGCTAACTCATCTGTAAAATGGGGGCAAATATTGTGAGCCCCATGTGGGACAACCTGATTAACATGTATCTACCCTAACGCTTTAAACGGTGCTTGACACATAGTAAATACTTAACAAATGCCATAATTATTATTAGATACCTCAAGTACACTTGCTTTGATTAAAAATTAAAGTTTTGAGGGAGAGTACTCACAAATAGCAGAGGGAACGGGTGATCAGCCAGACTACTAATATCTGTTCTGACGGGAAGGAAGACTCTGATCTAGGCAAAGCGGCCTCTCCTGAATTTAAAAGATCCCACCTGGCTTGCTGATTAACATCCCTCCCAGGTGATTCGGGAAAATCTAGTTTCCAGGCAACGGGCGTCTTTTTAACCTCTGTAGCTGTTTAGGGTCCATCTCCCAGGTTGGATTTTAAGTTTCTTGAGAGCAGAGGTTGAGTCTCTTAATTCTCCTGCGTTTTTCCAAACACTTGAAGCAGTATTTTCATTCTCATTTTTATCACTGTTAAGTGCTTACTCTGTGTCGACCTCTGTTTTTGGTGCGGGGGTAGAGATGAGATAATCAGATGAGACATAATCTCTGTCCCATGCACGGCTCCCAGTCTAAGGACCAGAGAGTAGGATTTAATCCCCGTTTTACAGTTGTGGAAACTGAGGCACAGAACGTTCAAGCGCTTAGTACAGTGCTCTGCACGTAGTAAGCACTCAGTAAATACTATTGAATGAATTTATTCATTCAATTGAATTTATTGAGCACTCAGTGAATACTATTGAATGAATTCATTCATTCAATTGTATTTAATAATAATAATAATAATAATTGTGGCATTAAGCGCTTACTCTGTGCAAAGCACTGTTCTAAGCTCTGGGGGATACCAGGTGATCAGGTTGTCCCACGTGGGGCTCACAATTTTTTAAATCCCCATTTGACAGATGAGGTAACTGAGGCACAGAGAAGTTAAGTGACTTGCCCGAGGTCACACAGCTGACTCGCGGCAGAGCCGGGATTAGAACCCCTGACCTCTGACTCCCAAGCCCGCGCTCTATTTATTGATCACTTGCAGTGTGCAAAGCACTGTACTGAGTGCTTGTGAGAGTACAAAATAATAACAAACAGTCACATCCCTGCCCACAATGCTAGAGGGAGGGACAGACATCAATAGATATAAATAAATTCAAGTTAAGTGACTTGCCCAAGGTCACCCAGCAAGCAAGTGGCAGAGCCAGGATTAGAACCCCAGCCATCTGACAGCCAGGCCCATGCTATCTTTTTTTATGGCATTTGTTAAGCGCTTACCGTGTGTATCAAACACTGTTCTAAATCACTCAGGTCAGACACGGTCACAGTAGGACTTAATAATATTAAGTAGCTGCTTATTTATATTAATGTTTTTCTCCCTCTGTAGACTGCAAGCTCCTTCTGAAACCTGTCTACCACCTCATTTGTCCTGTCCCAAGTGCTTATTACCGTGCTCTGCACACTTTCACTTACTGGAGAGAACTAGGGCCTGAGAGTCAGAAGGACCTGGGTTCTAATCCTGCCTCTGCCACGTCTTCTGTGTGACCTTGAGCAAGTCACTTCACTTCTCTGGGCCTCTGGTCCCTCATCTGGAAAATGGGGATTGAGACTGTGGGCCCCATGGGGGACAGGGACCAATTTGTACCCACCCCAGCGCTTACGGCGCCTGACACATAGTAAGTGCTTAACAAATACCAGATTATTATTATTATTATTGTTTATTGAGCACTTACTGTGTGCAAAGTACTGTACTAAGCATCTGGGCGAGCACCATTGATTGCGGACATGGAACGTGTCTACTAACTCTTCCGTGTTGTACTTTCCCAAGAGCTCAATAATCATTCAGTGGTATTTATGGAGCACTTACTAGGTGCAGAACACTGTACTAAATGCTTGGGAGAGTACAAGAAATTTAGGAGACATATTCTCTGCCCACAAGGAGCTTACATTCTAGAGGACTTGGTAAGCTATCATCGATTGCATTGCACAGACTAAGTGCTCAAGAAATAGTTTTGATTGATTGAGCAGGTGCTCGGTTTACATTTCTTATTTTCCCATAAACCTCTTTGCCCAAGCTTCTCCTCCAATCAATTCATCCTTCAATCGATCAGACCCTCCTTGCTTTCTATTTTCCCTTAAAATGAGCTCCATAAACCAGTTGTTTGGGTAATGTGCCCGAGCAGCATGGCCTAGTGGATACAGCCCGGACCTGGGAGTCAGAAGGTCATGGGTTCTAATTCCGGCTCCTCCGCTTGTCTCCTGGGTGACCTTGGACAAGTCACTTCACTTCTCTGCACCTCAGTGACCTCACTTGTAAAGTGGAGATTGAGAATGTGAGCCCCACATGGGATAGGGACTGCATTGAACTTGATTTGCTTGTAACCACCCAGTGCTTAGAACTGGGCCTGGCATAAAGTAAATGCTGAACAAATACCATAATTATTATTATTAATAATAATAATAATTCACATTTTCTGACAGTTTACTGGACTGGGAAGACAGTATGTGACAAGCACTGTTCCAAGAGCTGGGGCAGATACAAGTTAATCAGTTTGGACACAGCACCCATCCCGCATGGGGCTTCAGTCTAAGAAGAAGAGAGCAGAATTCAATCCCCATTTTACAAACAGGTTAACTGAGGCCCAGAGAATAATAATGTTGGTATGTGTTAAGTGCTTACTATGTGCAGAGCACTGTTCTAAGCGCTGGGGTAGATACAGGGTCATCAGGTTGTCCCCACGTGAGGCTCACAGTTAATCCCCATTTTACAGATGAGGTAAGTGAGGCCCAGAGAAGTGAAGTGACTCGCCCCCCAGTCACACAGCTGACAAGCGGCAGAGCTGGGAGTCGAACCCATGACCTCTGACTCCCAAGCCCAGGTTTTTTCCACTGAGCCATACTACAGATGATGTAACTGAGGCAGAGAGAAGTGAAGTGACTTGCCCCCAGTCACACAGCTGACAAGTGGCAGAGCCGGGATTCGAACCCATGACCTCTGACTCCCAAGCCCGGGCTCTTTCCACTGAGCCACGCTGCTTCTCTAAAGCGAAGTGACTTCCCCAAGGTCATACAGCAGACAACCGGCAGAGCCGATTTTAGAACCCAGGCCTTCTGATGCCAAGGTCCGTGCTGGTTCCTCGAGCACTGCGGGCAGGGCAAGTGGCAGAGCCGCTAACCTTGGCCAGGTCACTTCTCCATGCCTCAGTTTGCTCATTTGCAAAAATGGGGTAACATACTTATTCTCTCTTCCTCTTAGGCTGTGAGCCCTATGGGGGTCAGGGACTTTTTCTGATCTGCTTTTTCTTCTATCTAATAGAGCAGGGGGCACAGAGAAAGCGCTTAACAAATAGCACGGTTATTATATCTACCAGCAGGTGTTTGGTGCATGGAGGAGAAAAACAAAACAGCGAGTCCTAGTGAGAAACAGTGCGGGTCAGTGGAGAGAACGTGGGCTTGGGAGTCAGAGGACCTGGGTTATAATCGCAGCTCCGCCACTTGTCTGCTGTGTGACCTTGGGCAAGTCATTTCATTTCTCTGGGCCTCCGTTACCTAATCTGTAAAATGAGGGATTAAAGACCGTGAGCCCTATGTGGGACAAGTACTCTGTCCAACCTGATTAGCGTGTATCTATCTCGGTGCTTAGTACAATGCCTGGCATACAGTAGGTGCTTAAGAAATATTTCTCTATTTGTAAATGCATTTATCTATTTATTTATTTACTTATAATAATGTTGGCATTAAAGCGCTTACTATGTGCAGAGCGCTGTTCTAAGCGCTTAACAAATACCGACGTTATTATTATTATGATTACAGGGGAATCGGGTTGTCCCATGTGAGGCTCACAGTTAATCTCCATTTTACAGATGAGGTCACTGAGGCCCAGAGAAGTGAAGTGACTTGCCCACGGTCACACAGCTGACAAGCTCACAGTTAATCCCCATTTTGCAGATGAGGTCACTGAGGCCCAGAGAAGTGAAGTGACTTGCCCACAGTCACACAGCTGACAAGCGGCCGAGCCGGGAGTCGAACCCATGACCTCTGACTCCAAAGCCCGGTCTCTTTCCACTGAGCCACGCTGCTTCCCCTAATTTATATTAAATTACTTATATTAATATCTGCCTCTCTCCCTAAACTGTGAGCTTGTTGTGGGAAAGGAAGGTGTCTGATGTTATACTGCACTCGTTCAAGCGCTCAGTAAAGTGCTTTGCACACAGTAAGCACCCGATAAATACGATTGAATGAACGAATGAAACACCGTAAAAAAATGATGCACATCTGAGTCAGTGGAGAAATGCTCATTTGAAAAAGAGGGGCCTAAGGGTTAACTTCAAAAATGTCAAGAAAGCCATTTTTTCTCATACAATGATGCTAAATTATTCAAACAATCGATCCTAGCAACGCTGGATTAACTATGTCAGTTTTCTCCTTACATGAGTTTTTAGAAGCATTTCAGTAAGTCTTATTCAAGGCTTTTTTTAATAAAAAACCCCAAGAGACAGAGGCTTAGGATTCAGTAGAAAGATGAGAAATCATCGTCTCAAACGAAAGGATGATAAGATTTCAGCTTTCGAGAAAGCCCCGAATGCGGGTATCTTCTTTTTAAGCTCCGAACAACCTACCACCCCATCGCGTCTACTTCTTGGTGTATTTTAATTTCTTTGGTAACGAGAAGATCTCTGCCGGGTTTGAAGACGATGGAGGAAAAAAGCCAGGTACTCCCCAGACGTCAAATGAATATTTCAAATAAATTTTAGTCTCTTTTCGTTCGTAATGCCTCTCCTCATTTCCCAGCAGACAAATACTGAAATCTTTCCCAAACCGAAAGCGGAGGTGAGTTGCCATGGACAACCGTTTTAGACATTAATTCCTTCTGAACCACAGGCCGTTTCATAGCCTTTTGCTGAAGGCCAGTGGTCTGGGTGGGGAATTTTAGGTTTTCCCCTGGATCTTCCTGCAAGGAGGAGTAATTTCACAAGTTGGCAAATGTCTAGACTAGATCTGGAAATTTCACTGGATCCTGCCATTAACGGAGACTTTAGAAAAACACGATTCTTGAAGCGGAGACTTGCCGAATGCGACGGGGAGTGTTTTCTAAGCAGTTGTTTAATGCGATTCAATCGGGCGCGTGGTATTTGATGATGATGATGGTGGTGGTATTTGTTAAGTGCTTACTATGTGCCAAGCACTGTTCTAAGCTCTGGGGTACTGATACAAGGTAGTCAGGTTGTCTGACATGGGGCTCATAGGCTTAATCCCCATTTTACAGATGAGGGAACTGAAGCCCAGAGAATGATGGTATTTGTTAAGCGCTTACTATGTGCACAGCACTGTTCTAAGGGCTGGGGGGATACAAGGTGATCAGGTCGTCCCACGTGGGGCTCACAGTCTTCATCCCCATTTTACAGCTGAGGTAACTGAGGCGCAGAGAAGTTAAGTGACTTGCCCAAAGTCACAAGGCTGGCAAGTGGCGGAGCCGGGATTCAAACCCATGACCTCTGACTCCCAAGCCCAGGCTCCTTCCACTGAGCCACGCTGCTTCTCTGTACTCAGAGAAGTGAAGTGACTTACCCGAAGACACACAGCAGACAAGTGGCGGGGCCGGAATTAGAACCCACGACCTCTGACTCCCAAGCCCGTGCTTTTGCCACTAAACCACGCTGCTTCTTGAATTTAATTAATTTAATATTAAAAAGCACAGGCCCAGGAGTCAGAAGGCCCTGGGTTTTAATTCCGCTCCACCACAGGCCTCCTGTGTGACCTCGGGCAAGCCGCTTCACTTCTCCGGGCTTCAGTTTCCTCTTCTGCAAAATGGGAGCGCAGAAACCTCTTCTCCCTCTCACTTAGAGTAAAGCCTTACGTAGGACCTCATTATCTGCTATCTCCCCCGGTGTTTAGTATAGAGCTTGACACGTACTAAATGCTTAACAAATATCACAATTATTATTGTTACTTTCATTATTATTATTATCCGAATGTGTGGTGGCCTAAATGAAAGATAAAATACAAACTCCTAGAAGAATAATATTGCGGGTCCAAATAAACAAATATAGATTTTGATTTCGGAACAAGAACTACTCCCAGCTGTGCCGCTTGCCCGCTGTGAGACCTTGGACAAGTCTGTTAACTTCTCAGTATGTCATCTGGGTAGGGTTTAAGACTATGGATACGGACTGTGTGATTATCTCGCATCTACCCCAGGGCTTAGTATAGCGCCTGGCACGTAGTCCACTGTTAACAAATACCAGTTTAAAAAATAAATAAAGATCATTTTTTGAGAAGCTCGAGTGTAGTTCACAAGCTAATCAATGTCCAAGATCATTGTTTAACTGTACATGGTAGCAATATTCCGGGTTATCGGTGCGAGCCCGTTGTTGGGTAGGGATTTGCCTCTATCTGTTGCCGAATTGTACTTTCCGAGCACTTAGTACAGTGCTCTGCACACAGTAAGCGTTCAATAAATATGATTAAATGAATGAATCCTTTGTTGGAAGATGACAAGGGAAGCAGCCTGAGGTAGAACTTATCCTTAAACTCTATTGTTCCCCCTCACCTGGAATGTATTTTAGGGTCTGTCTTTCCCCCTGCACTGTAAGTTCCTTGAAGGCAAGGATTGTGACTACAAATTCTGCTGTACTCTCCCAAATGCTCAGATCAGATTGTTGCACATAGTAAGTGCTCAATGAATGATAATAAGGCTGATCTTTGTTAAGCGCTTACTATGTGCCGAGCACTGTTCTAAGCGCTGGGGGGTAGGTACAGGGTCATCAGGTCGTCCCACGTAAGGCTCGCAGTCTTCATCCCCATTTTACAGATGAGGTCACTGAGGCACCGAGAAGTGAAGTGACTTGCCCACAGTCACACAGCTGACAGGTGGCAGAGCCGGGATTAGAACCTATGACCTCTGACTCCTAAGCCCGGGCTCTTTCCACTGAGCCCCGGATTGACGGATCTTTGTCTTGTGTATCTTTTTTTTGTTTTGGGGGGGGCGGGGAGGTGTGGTATTTGTTAAGTGCTTACTGTGTGGCAGGCACTGTACTAAACGCTGGAGTAGATACAAGCTAATCAGTTTGGACACAGTCCTTGTCCCACACAGGGCTCACAATCTTCATCCCTATTTTACAGATGAGGTCATGGAGACACAGAAGTGAAGTGACTTGCCCAGGGTCACACAGCAGACAAGTGGAGGAATCTGGATTAGAACCCAGGCCCTTCTTACTCCCAGGCCCAGGCTCTATTGACTACACTATGCTGCTTCTCCTATCATATTTATTATTAATAATAATAATAATGTTGGTATTTGTTAAGCACTTACTATGTGCAGAGCACTGTTCTAAGTGCTGGGGGCGATACAGGGTCATCAGGTTGTCCCATGTGAGGCTCACAGTTAATCCCCATTTTACAGATGAGGCAACTGAGGCGCACAGAGAAGTGAAGTGGCTTACCCAAGGTCACCCAGCTGACGAGTGGCAGAGCCGGGATTCGAACTCATGACCTCTGACTCCCAAGCCCAGGCTCTTTCCACTGAGCCACGCTGCCAATGATGAGGGTATTTGTTAAGTGCTTACTAAGTGCCCAACACCGTTCTAAACTCTGGGGTAGATATAAGGTAAACAGGTTGTCCCCCGTGGGGTTCTCGGTCTTCATCCCCACTTTACAGAGGAGGGAACTGAGGCCCAGAGAAGTGAAGTGACTGGTCCAAAGTCACACAGTTGCTAAGTGGTGGAGCCGGGATTAGAACCCATGACCTCTGACTCCCAAACCCGGGCTCTTGCCACTACGTCTCGCTGCTTCTACGTGCAGAGCACTGCGGGAAGTTGACTGCTCCTGTCTCTTCTCTTGAATGAGGGGCAGTGCACCTTATCTATGATTCAAGCGCTCAAACAGTGGTATTTATTGAGTGTGCGGACCACTGTGGGAAGTGTGCGGGGAAGTAGAGGTCATGAGTTCTAATCCCAGCTCTGCCACTTAGCTGTGTGACTGTGGGCAAGTCCCTTCTCCGGGCCTCAGTTACCTCATCTGTAAAATGGAGATGAAGACTGTGCCCCACGTGGGACAATCTGATTACCTTGTATCTCCCCCAGCGCTTAGAACAGTGCTTGGCACACAGTAAGCACTTAACAAATACCACCATTATTATTATTATTATTATTATTATTACGATTCAGCAGAGTTTGTTGTCCACCAGGAGCTTCCAGTCTACAGGTTTGGTGGAGAGAAGAAAGTCAAGTAGTCCAAGAGGCCCAAGCCCAAGTCCCAGCCCTGACAGCAGCCTGCTTCCTGTAGGACCTCACACTGACATTAATATCAATAATAATGTTGTTATTTGTTAAGCGCTTACTATGTGCAGAGCACCGTTCTAAGCGCTGGGGGAGATACAGGGGAATCAGGTGGTCCCACGTGAGGCTCACAGTTAATCCCCATTTTCCAGATGAGGTCACTGAGGCACAGAGAAGTGAAGTGACTTGCCCACAGTCACACAGCTGACAAGCGGCAGAGCTGGGATTCGAACCCAGGACCTCTGACTCCCAAGCCCGGGCTCTTTCCATTAAGCCACGCTGCTTCTCATGAATAAATAAATCAACTCTGGGGAGAGAACAATATAACAATACAACAGAAACATCCTCTGCCCACAACGGGCTTGGCATTACGTAGCTTAATGGCAACAGCCCGGGCATGGGAGTCAGAGGACGTGGGTTCTAATCCTGGCTCCGCCACTTGAGTGCTGTGTGACCTTGGGCCAGTCGCTTAACTTCTCTGCGTGTCAGTTACCTCATCTGTAAAATGAGGATTAAGATCGTGAGCCCCAAGTGGGACAACCTGATGACCTTGCATCTATCCCAGTGTTCAGAACAATGCTTGGCACATAGTAAGCGCTTAACAAATACCATTATTATATTTTATATATATAATTTATATATAATATAATAATAATAATAATCCCAGCTCTGACACTTGTCTGCTGTGTGACTTTGGGCAAGCCGCCTAACTTCTCTGTACCTCATTTACCTCATCTGTAAAAGGGGGATTAAGACTGTGATCCCCCTCCGGGGACACCCCGATTACCTTGCATCTATCTTCGTGCTTAGAACATATGGCACAAAGTAAGCATTTAACAAATAATTATATTTATCTATTTTGATGGTACTCATAAATAAATTAATAAATTGTGGTATTTGTTAAGCGCTTACTATGTGCAAAGCATTGTTCTAAGCGCTGGGGGATACAAGGTGATCAGTTTGCCCCGTGTGGGGCTCACAGTTTTAATCCCCATTTGACAGATGAGGTAACAGGCACAGAGATGTTAAGTGACTTGCCCAAGGTCACACAGCTGACTAGCGGCGGAACCGGGAATAGAACCCGAGACCTCTGACTCCCAAGCCCGTGCTCTTTCCACTGAGCCACGCTGCTTCTCTAAAATAAAGCTTTAACAACTAGGATGGGATTCAAACCCACGCGCGCAGAGCACAATGGATTAGCAGTCCATCGCCTTAACCGCTCGGCCACCTGGTCTTTTCTTACTCATGCCTCTCTATTTGTTTTGGTTTGTCGTCTATCTGCCCCTTCCGGCCTGTGAGCCCATTGTTGGGTAGGGATTGTCTCTATCTGTTGCCGAATTGTACTTTCCAAGCGCTTAGTACAGTGCTCCGCACACAGTAAACACTCAATAAATACCATTGAATGAATGAATGAAGGAAGGAACAAATACCATCAGTATTATTATTATTATTATTCACAAGCTTACAATCTAGAGCGGGGGACAGACATGAATAGAGATAAATAAATGACATATATGGACATAAGTGCTATGGGGCTGGGAGGAGAGTGAATAAAGGAAGTCAGTTAAGCGTATTTATAGAGCGCTTATTTTGAGCAGAGGACTGTACTAAGCGCTTGGGAGAGTCTAACAGAATAGACACCTTCCCTGCCAACAACGAGCTGACAGTCTAGAGGAGAGCAAGTCAGGGAGATGCAGAAGAAAGAGGAAGAAAGATCGTCGAGGATGATTAGCCAGGGAAGTTTCGAAGGGGCTGGAATGCAAATCTCCAGATTGTGAGAGAATCTCTCTGGTCGCTGCAGGGTCATCGTAAACTGGGAAATGTCAGAGGGAAGGTCAGAAGAGGCCCGGGGGGAGACGTCTGCCACGGTTGTGCTCTGCTCTGGCACTTCCTTCGGGGTTTGGTCTGCCCCGAACAAGGACACAACCTCGAAGAGAGGATTAAATTCATCGTCCCCTGCTATAGTCCGACCCACGGTCAGCACAGATGAGGATGATGATGGCATTTGTCGAGCGCTTACTCCTCTGTGCGGGCACTGATCTAAACGTCGGGGTGGATAGCAGCAAATGAGGTAGGACGCAGTCCCTGTCCCATGTCGGGCTCACAGTCTCAATCCCCATTTTACAGAGGGGAGAACTGAGGCACGGAGAAGTCAAGTCACTAGTCCAGAGTTACAGAGCAGACCATCTTATCCCGCCCGGATGACTGAATCAGCCTCCTTTCTGATCTCCCAACCTTCTGCCTCCCCCGACTTCAGTCTATAATTCACTCCGCTGCCCGGATTATCTTTCTAAGGAAGCGCTCTGGGCATGTCACCCCCCTCCTCCAAAATCTCCAGTGGTTGTCTATCGACCTCCGTATCAAACAAAAACTCCACACTCTTGGCTTCAAAGCCATCCATCCCCTTGCCCCCTGCTACCTCACCTCCCTTCTCTCCATCTCCACCCCTGCCCAAAATGGAGTCAGAAGGACGTGGGTTCTAATTCCGGTCCCACCGCTTGTCTGCTGTGTAACCTTGGGCAGGTCACTTCACTTCTCTGGGCCTCAGTTTTCTCATCTGTAAATTGGGGGTGAAGACTATGAGTTCCATGTGGGGCTGGGGCTGTGTCCAATCTATTTACTTTGCATCTATCCCAGAGCTGAGAACAGTGCCTGGCACATAGAAAGCACTCGACGAATACCGTATCCGCACTCAACGCAGCCTATTCCTGTGTCCCGGTCTCATTTTTCCTGCTGCTGGTCTCTGGCTCACACCCAATCAATCAATCCACGGTTTTCATCGAGCACTTATTCTGAACTGTGTCGATTGCATGGGAGAGCGAAACAGATTTGTAGATTCAAATCCCTGCCCTCAGAGAGCATCTAATCCAGTAGGGGAGACAGACATTGAAATCAATTACGGTAGGGCAGCACCCTGGAGAAAGCATAGGCCTGGGAGCCAGAGGACCTGAGTTCTAATCCTGACGCGACCACAAGCCTGCAGCGTAACCACAGGCAGATTGCTTAATGTCTCTTTGCCTTAGGTTCCTCAACTGCAAAATGGGGATTCGATCCCTGCTCTCCCTCTTACTTAAACAGTGGGACAGGGACTGTGTCTGACCTGAAGAACGCGTCCCTACCCCAGCGTTTGGAACAGCGCTTGACGCTCAGTAAGAAGCTTAACAAATGCCATAAAAAAAAAGAGAGAGGAAGTGACAGAGCACAAAACATGCGGAGAAGCGCTGAGGGGGTGAGGTGAGTGTCAAAGTACTTCTGGGTGATGGACCTGAGTGCAAAGGTGTTCGAAAGGAAAATAGGGAGAGATGAGATGGTTGTCGGGGTAGGCTTCCTGGAAGAGGTGTGATTTCAGTGGGGCTTTGAAGATGGGGAGAGTGGCCGTCTGTCGGAGAGGATTCGGGGGGGAAGAGGAGTTCCAGAAAGGAGGGAGGGGGCGAGCGAGAAGGAGAAGGCGAGGGGGGTGAGATGGAGGCACAATAAGTAGGTCGTTGCTAGAGGAGCAGAGTGTGTGGGCTGGGTTGCGGCGGGAGAGCAGCGAGGTGAGATAGGAGGGAGCGAGCCTATTAAATGTTTTAAAGCCGATGGTGAGGAGTTTCTGCTTGCTGCGGCAGTGGATGGGCAACCGCTGGAGGTTCTTGAGGGGTAATGATGATGATGGCATTTGTTAAGTGCTCACCATGTGCCAAACACTGTTCTAAGTGCTGGGGGGATACAAGGTAATCAGGTTGTCCCACATGAGGCTCACGGTCTTAATCCCCTTTTTCCAGATGAGGGAACTGAGGCACAGAGAAGTGAACTGACAGGCCCAAAGTCTCAGAGCTGACAAGGGGCGGTGCCGGGATTAGAACCCATGGCCTCTGACTCCCAAACCTGGGCTCTTTCCACTGAGCGGGCTGTAAAGTCCTTATATAGACTCAAATTTCCTTGACGGCAGGGATTGTGTCTACTAACTGTACTGCATTGCACTCCCAAAAGCGTTTGATACAGTGCTCTACGCACAGTAAGCGCTCAATCAATACCACTGATTGACAGATAGGCCTGCTTCTTTATTTACTTTCTTCCTATCATAATAATAATAGTTGTGGTATTTGTTAAGCACTTACTATGTGCCAAGCACTCTTCAAAGCGCTGGGGTAGATAGGAGGAAATCAGGTTGGACACAGGCCCTGTTCCACACTGGGATCACAGTCTTAAGAGAAGCAGCATGGCTTAGTGGAAAGAGCACAGGCTTGGGAGTCAGAGGTTGTGGGTTCTAATCCTGGCTCTGCCACTTGTCAGCTGTGTTACTTTGGGTAAGTCACTTCACTTCTCTGTGCCTCAGTTACCTCATCTGTAAAATGGGGGTTAAGAATGTGAGCCCCAAGTGGGACAACCTGATTACCTTATATCTCCCCCAGCACTTAGAACAGTGCTTGGCACATAGTGAATGCTAAACAAATGCCATTATTATTATTAATCATTTACAGGTCAGTGAAAGTCGAAATAGCTCAGTGGGGAGAGCGTTAGACCGGAAATCCAAAGGTCTTTGGTTCGATCCCGGGTTTCGGTAATATGTTCTCAGAAGCGGCATGGAGTAGGGGAGAGAGGCCGGGCCTGGGAGTCAGAGGGTTCTAATCCCGGCTCTGTCACTGGTCTACTTTGTGACCTCGAGCAAGTCATTTCACTTCTCTGGGCCTCAGTTCCCTCATCTGTAAAAGGGGATTAAGTCTGTGAGCCCCGCATGGGAGAGGGACCATATCCAACCCGATTTGCTTGTATCCACCTCCGCCCTTAGGACAGTGCCTGTCTCGTAGTAAGGGTTTAACAATTAGCACAATTATTATTATTATTATTATTACAGATTGGGACCTGAGGCACAGAGAAGTTAAGA
This sequence comes from Ornithorhynchus anatinus, assembly GCF_004115215.2. Classification (NCBI taxonomy): domain Eukaryota; kingdom Metazoa; phylum Chordata; class Mammalia; order Monotremata; family Ornithorhynchidae; genus Ornithorhynchus; species Ornithorhynchus anatinus. The sequence goes on along the minus strand of NC_041731.1, from coordinate 131,420,952 downwards.
GAGCCTGTCAATCGCTATTTTTAGCAAGCCAGCCTTGTTCTCTTACACATTTCTGAAATGTGTGTGCCATTTGTTAATGAGGTGTACATCTCCTCGATTCTATTGATCGTGATTATGTTGTCTTGTTTTTGTCCGTCTGTCTCCCCCGATTAGACTGTAAGCCCATCAGTGGGCAGGGACTGTCTCTATCTGTTGCCGAATTGCATATTCCAAGCGCTTAGTACAGTGCTCTGCGCACAGTAAGCGCTCAATAAATACTATCGAATGAATGAATGAATTTCTGCTCCGCATCTATGATTCTTTCTTTTTTCTTGGCCAGGAAACTCAGTATAGGAAAGCCTCCCAACTAAGCGGAGAACTTGTTCGTTATTAAGGCAAGCGCTCAATAAATACTATTGAATAAATGAATGAATTTGTGCTCGGCATCTATGATTCTTTCTTTTTTCTTGGCCAGGAAACTCAGTATAGGAAAGCCTCCCAACTAAGCGGAGAACTTGTTATTAAGGCAAGTGATGTTGCTTAACACACTCTTAATGTGACAAGCCTTGCTGAGTCACTCCTCTCACCCTCAACCAAATTGCCGTTGGGTAAAGTCAAAATCCTTCCGATGGCTTTCAGAGCGGAAAGGTAGTGAAAACCTCCCTTCCCACTCAACGGACAAGCTCGCTCTCCGGGGCTCTCTAATGGCTACGAGCCGCGGGAGTGCAGAACACCGTTCGATTCTGGTACAAAATCATTTCGGGCCTGTCCTCCCACCTTCACGATTAGCCGCCAGACCCAAGTCAGATGATAATAATAATCATAATAACGGTGTTTGTTAAAGGGCTTACTACGTGCCAGACACTGTACTCAGCTCTGGGATGGACACGAGCAAATCAGGTTGAACACGGTCCCTGTCCGTCGTGGGGCTCACGGTCTCGATTCCCACTTTTATAGATGTGGGAACTGAGGCACAGAGAAGTAAAGAGGCTTGCTCAAGGTCACAGAGCAGACAAATGGTGGGGCCGGGATTAGGAGCCATGGCCTTCTGACTCCCGGGCCTGGGCTCTAACCAGTAGACGATGCTGCTTCTCTACTCCGGGTTGGGGGATGTGGTGAAAGGCAGGAACTTCCTGGAGAGGAGGTTTTGGAGGTCACTGACAGACAGCTCCGCCCGTATGGTAGGGGGATGGGAGGGGGATGAGAGCCTGGGGTCTCTGGTGGGGGAGGGGGCTTTTGGGGTGGAGGATGGTGACAGGTGGGCATTCTTGGAGGAGGGGGAGAGGCTAGGGTTAAGGTCCCATGTGGGCCCAGAGATCCCAGAGAGCAGGGAAATCAATCCATCAGTCAACTGATGGATGGTATTTACAGAGCACTTACTGTGTGCAGAGCAATGTACTAAGCTCACGGTCTCGATTTGATATTGTGCTCACGGGAGAGTACAATACAAGAGAGTCAGTTGACAACTTTCCTGCCCAAAGTCACTAAAACCTGCCGGTCTCACCTTCACAATATCTACAAGATCTGCCCTTTCCTCTCCATCCAAACCGCTACTAATCACTCCTACCCTCCCTCCTGGATGACGGCATCAGCCTCCTTTCTGACCTCCCAACCTCCTGCCTCTCCCCACTTCGGCCCATACTTCCCTCTGCTGCCCGGATCATTTTTCTACAAAAACATTCAGAACATCTTTCCCCGCTCCTCAAAAATCTCCAGTGGTTGCCCATCCACCTCCACATCAAACAAAAACCCCTCACTCTTGGCTTCAAAGACATACACCTCCTTACCCCCTCTTCCCTCCCCTCCCTCCTCTCCTCCTCCATCGCAGCCCGCACGCTCCGCTCCTCTGCCGCCGCTCACCTCCTCCCTGGGTCTCCTTCTCGCCCGTCCCGCCGTCGACCCCCGGCCCACGTCCCGCCTCCGGCCTGGAACACCCTCCCTCCTCACATTGCCAAAGAATAACTCTTTCCCCCTTCAAAGCCTTATAGCAGGCCCATCTCCTCCAAGAGGCCTTCCCTGACTAAGCCCTCCTTTCCTCTTCTCCCACTTCCTTCTGCGTCGTCCTGACTTGCTCCCATTGTTCATCTCCCCTCCCAGCCCCACAACACATGTCTATATCTGTCATTTATTTATTCATATCAATTTCTGTCTCCCTCTCTGGACTGTAAGCTCCTTGTGGGAAGGGAATGAGTCTGTTATATTACTATATTATACTCTCCCAAGCACTTAGTACACTACTCTGCACACCGTTAGTGTTCAGTAAATACGATTAAATGAATGAAGGAATGAATAAGAAAGCATTCGATAATAGCTTTGACTGATTGATTACCTATGCTACCTATATAGGAGCCAAGGTGTGGTTTCAACAAAAGACATATTTAGACAGAGCGTGGGCTATAGAAGGAGCCCGGACCTGGGAGTCCAAGGACCTGGGTTCTAATCTGGGATACACCACATGCCTGCTGTGTTTCCTTGGGCAAATCACTTCACTTCCTGCACCTCAGTTACTTCGCCTGCAAAATGGGGATTCAATATCTGTTCTCCCTCCTATTTAGAGTGTGATCCCCATGTGGGACCTGATGATCTGGTATCTGCCCCGGTGCTTAGGAATAATGATAATGTTGGTATCTGTTAAGCGCTTACTACGTGCAGAGCACTGTTCTAAGCGCTGGGGTAGATTTACAGGGTAATCAGATTGTCCCCCGTGGGGCTCACAGTCTTCATCCCCATTTTACAGATGAGGGAACTGAGGTCCAGAGAAGTGAAGTGACTTGCCTACAGACACACAGCTGACAAGTGGCAGAGCCGGGATTCGAACCCATGACCTCTGACTCCCAAGCCCGCGCTCTTGCCATTGAGCCACACTGCTCCTCTAGTGCTTGGCACAAAGTAAGCACTTCACAAAAACCAAAATGATGAAGCGGTGTGGCTTAGTGGATAGACCCCGGGCCCGGGATTCAGAAGGACCTGGGTTCTAATCCCAGCTCGACCACTTGCCTGCTGCGTGACCTAGGACGAGTCACTTCTCTGGGGCTCAGTTGCCTCATCTGTAAAATGGGGATTGAAACTGTGAGCTCCATGTGGGACAGGGACTGTGTCCAGCCCCATTTGCTTGGATCCACCCCATCCCAACCCCTGGCCCATAGGAAACCCTTAACAAATATCATTATCGCTATTATTATTTTCATTATTTTGAAGTACTGACTGAATCCTCCTCATCCTAGAGGATGGGAAGGAGCTGTGTAAATAAAACAGCCGAGCCTCCCTTCAGATGACTCATCATCACAAGAGAACTCCTGAGCCTGCTAAAACATTAACGACGGCAAGTCTCTGCTGAGATGAAATGTTAATTGGTCGATCGCCGTACTAACCGAATCTCTTGTCTTCGTCACTTAGGAAAGCCGAAATGGGGCAGAAAAATTTTGCCCTAATTGGAATGCTCCAAAACTGCCTTAACTGCAAGAGTGAAAGAAAGTTTGGGTAGCCTTGAAAGGCAAGCAAGCTCTTCTTAAAGATAGTCACTGGGTAGGGATTGTCTCTATTTGTTGCCGAATTGTACTTTCCAAGCGCTTAGTACCGTGCTCTGCACACTGTGAGCGCTCAATAAATGCGATTGAATGAATGAATGAATCTCCATGTACATATCAAACGGGGGTACATTCAATCAAGGGCATTTATTAAGTACTTACTGTGAGCAGAATGCTGTAATAATAATAATAATTTTAGTATTGCTTATCGCTTACTATGTGCCAAGCACTGTTCTAAGCATTAGGGTAGATACAAAGTAATCAAGTTGTCCCATCTGGGGCTCACAGTCTTCATCCCCGTTTTCCAGATGAGGTAACTGAAACACAGAGGAAGTGAAATGACTTGCCCAAGGTCACCCAGCAAAAAGTGGTGGAGCCTGGACCAGAACCCAGGTCCTTCTGACTGCCAGGCCCGTGCTCTACCCATTACGCCATGTTGCTTCTTGTGAATTGCTTACTAAGTGTCAATCACTATTCTAAGCCCTGGGAGACGTACAAATTCATCAGGTCGGTCACAAATCCTGCCCCCCATGGGGCGTCCTAGTCTACGTTGGAGAGAGAGCAGGTAATAATAATAATGTTGGTGTTTGTTAAGCGCTTACTATGTGCAGAGCACTGTTCTAAGCGCTGGGGTAGATACAGGGTCATCAGGTTGTCCCACGTGAGGCTCACCGTTAATTCCCATTTTACAGATGAGGTAACTGAGGCACAGACGAGTTAAGTGACTCGCCCACAGTCACCCAGCTGACAAGTGGCAGAGCCGGGATTCGAACTCATGACCGCCGACTCCCAAGCCCGGGCTCTTTCCACTGAGCCACGCTGCTTCTCTATGGAATCCCCATTTGACCGATGAAGGAACTGAGGTCCGGAGTAGTGAAGCGACCTGTCCAAGGTCACACAGCAAACAAGTGGAGAAGCCGGAATTAGAACCCAGGCCTTCGCTCTGTCCACTAGGTCAAGCTGCTTCATTTGTTCAAATGTTATTATGGGCAGGACCGTATTCTACCGAAGGGCCTTGTTTATCTCCATGCCAATCGCGGACTCCCGTCGTCTGAAAGACGTCAACAGGATCTGTGAAATTGCCAGCGGGCCAGGAAATTCCCCAGCCAATTTATGGTTCCTTCGGGCCACGGGGAATCACAGCAAACGCTGAGTATCACCACATTTCTGTCATCTGGCCTCAGTCTGAACCTAAAGTGGCTTAGTCAAAAGGCTTCAAAGTCAAAAGTGGCTTAGTCAAAAGGCTTTTTTGGGGGGGATGGTATTTATTAAGCACTTACTAGGTGTCAAGCACTCTTCTAAGCACTGGGATAGAAACAAGGTCATCAGGTTTTCCCTCGTGGGGCTCACAGTCATAATCCCCATATTACAGATGAGGTAACTCAGGGACAGAGAATTTAAGTGACTCACCCAAAGTCACACAGCTGATAAGCAGCGGAACAGAGATTAGAACCCACGACCTCTGATTCCCGAACCCGGACTCTTTCCACTGAGCCATGCTGCTGCTTCATGATGCTAACATTATGTGTCCCTGTTTCCAGAGTCCTGTAATGCCAAATGTTGAAATACAATAACAACTTCAAAATCAGTAGTTTCAAGGTCTAGTAAATAGAAATATATGGGCTTGGAAGTCAGAGGTCGTGGGTTCTAATTCCCGCTCTGCCACTTGTCAGCTGTGTGACTTTGGGCAAGTCACTTCATTTCTCTGGGCCTCAGTTACCTCATCTGTACAGTGGGGATTAAGTACGTGAGCTCCACGTGGGGCAACCTGATCACCTTATATCTCCCCCAGCACATAGAACAGTGCTTGGCACATAATAATAATAATAATAATGTTGGTATTTATTAAGCGCTTACTATGTGCAGGGCACTGTTCTAAGCGCTGGGGTATACAGGGTAATCAGGTTGTCTCATGTGAGGCTCACAGTCTTCATCCCCATTTTACAGATGAGGGAACTGAGGCCCAGAGAAGTGAAGTGACTTGCCCACAGTCACACAGCTGACGAGTGGCGGAGCTGGGATTCGAACCCATGACCCCAGGCTCTTTCCACTGAGCCACGCTGTAAGCGAATAACAAATACCATCATTATTCTTCTTCTTATTAAGTCCTGCGCAGAGAGTCTTCACGCAGAGAGTCTTCATAGCTCGGAGTTGTTGGGGTACAAGATATAGGGGCCCAAATAAGAGAAGGGGTCACCCCACTCATAACCTGGGGGTCTCAGTTGGGAGCCACTGAAATCTGGGGAGTTGCCGTTCCATACCTGCCCCTCTGGAGGTGTTATTCTTGGGGATGGGCTCAGGTGCTGGGGTTTCCCCACAGCTCCGAACCAAAGACAACAACCTCCGGGGTAGGAAACCTTGCATTCTTGCCTACCGAGATTCACGTTTGTCCCTCTGTTATAATCATAATCATCATAGTACTTGTTAAGCGCTTACTAGGTGTCAAGCACTGAACTAAGCACTGAGGTTGATACATGATAAGCAGATCCCACATGGGATCTAAGTAGGTGGGAGAACAGGCATTGGATCCCCATTTTTCAGATGAGGGAACTGAGGCCCAGAGAAGTTAAGTGACTGCCCAAGGTCACACAGCAGACAAATGGCAGCCGACAAGTGTCAGAGCTGGAATTAGAACCCAGGTCCTCTGATGCAAAGACCCGTGCTCTTTCCACTAGGCCATGCTGATGGCCTAGTGGATAGAGCATGGGCCTGGGAGTCAGAAGGTCATGGGTTCCGATCCCGGCTTTGCCACTTGCCAGCTGTGTGACTTTGGGAAAGTCACTTAACTTCTCTGTGCTTCAGTTACCTCATCTGTAAAATGGGAATCAATAATAAATGATAATAATAACGTTGGTATTTGTTAAGCACTTCCTACGTGCCGAGCACCGTTTTAAGCGCTGGGGTAGATAAGGGTAATCAGGATGTCCCACGTAGGGCTCACAGTCTTAATCCCCATTTTACAGATGAGGTAACTGAGGCACCTAGAAGTTAAGTGACTTGATCGCAGTCACCCAGCTGACCAGTGGCAGAGTGGAAATTCGAACCCATGACCTCTGACTCCCAAGGCCGGGCTCTTTCCACGGAGCCACGCAGCTTCCCACCCCAGTGCTTATTACAGTGCCTGGCACATAGTAAGCACTTGACAAATACCAAAATGATCATGATTATCGTTATTATTATGCCAAGCTCCTTCTCCATTCCCCCCGGAAGACTGTGTATTTACAGAAAAAGGATCGTGGCTTAGTTCATAGTCTTGCCGTCCTCAGCTAGTCAATCAGTAGTATATATTGAGCGCTTAGGGTGAGCAAGGCACTGTACTAAGCGCTTGGGAGAGTACAGTATAACAATTGATAGATACGTTCCCTGCCCACAACGAGATGGAATTCCAGATCCCATCCCTGGTAGAGTGGGAAGTGGTGGGAAAGGGCGACCTTTTTGTTTCTGTGTGAAGGAGAGCGTTGACTTCCCGACTCAGCTCAGGGGGAACTGAACATTTCTTGTCGCCAAAATTAGACACCTCAGAGTAACGGCTTTCTCCCCTGCCCATTATGAACATTCAGTGTGGATGAAGGTAAATGGAGAGAGATCCGTCTCCCCAACCCATTCATTCATTCATTCATTCATTCATTCAATTCAATAGTATTTATTGAGCACTTACTCTGCGCAGAGCACTGGACTAAGCGCTTGGAATGGACAAATCGGTAACAGATAGAGACAGTCCCTGCCTCTTGACGGGCTTACGGTCTAATCGGGGCAGACGGATAAAAGCAATAGCAATAAATAGAATCAAAGGGATGAACATCTCATTAAAACAATAGCAAATAAATAGAATCAAGGTGACGTGCATCTCACTGACAAAATAAATAGGGTAATGAAGATATATACAGTTGAGCGGAAGAGTACGGTGCTGAGGGGAGGGGAAGGGAGAGGGGGAGGAGCAGAGGGAAAGGGGGGAAAAGGGGGTTTAGCTGAGGGGAGGTGGGGGGTTTGAGAGGGAGCAGAGGGAGCAGAGGGAAAAGGGGAGCTCCGTGTGGGAAGGCCTCTCGGAGGAGGTGAGCTCTAAGTAGGGCTTTGAAGAGGGGAAGAGAGTTAGTTTGGCGGAGGTGAGGAGGGAGGGCATTCCAGGAAAGCGGGAGGACGTGGCCCGGGGGTCGGCGGCGGGACGGGAGAGAACGGGGGCCGGCGAGGAGGTGGGCGGCGGAGGAGCAGAGCGTGCGGGGTGGGCAGGAGAAAGAGAGAAGGGAGGAGAGGTAGGAGGGGGCAAGGGGATGGACAGCCTTGAAGCCTAGAGTGAGAACCCACAATTCCCAACATAGAAGAGCTTGAAATGCTAGCTCGAGGAAGATAGATGACTCGCCTGAGGAGAGAAAGAGCGCATATGGAATATATTTTACAACTTAATATCCCTTGAAACAACTAATTTTGAAGTCGTTATGGTATTACAGCAGTTGGCATTACAGAGCTCTGGAAATGGGGACACATAATGTTGGCCTCATGAGGAAAGATTTGGATTTCAGTGGGCTGAAATCAGTGATGTACTCTCCGAATAGGGAAATGTAAGCGGATGGATGATGCCGTTTCTTCTGTGAGGATTCTATTTTAGCGAATCTTTCATTGAATTTATGAATTCAATAGCTACTTCATTATTATTTTAACATGGCCTAGTAGATAGAACTTGGGCCTGGGAGTCGGAAAGAACTTTCATCCATTCATTTACTCTTTTAAATCGCATTTATTAAGCACTCTCGGCGTGCAAAGCATTCATTCGTTCATTCGATCGTATTTATTAAGCATTCACTGTGTACAGAGCACTGTACTAGGCACTTGGGAAAGTATAATACAACAATAAAGAGTGACAATCCCCACCAACGGTGAGCTCCCAGTCTAGAGGACTGTACACAGTGCTTGGGGGAGTACACTAGCACAATAAACAGACACATTCCCTAGAACTGGCTTCTAACCCCGGCTCTTCCACTTGTCTGCTGTGTGACCTTGGGCAAATCACTTCACTTCTCTGGGCTTCAGTTCCCTCAGCTGAAAAATGGATATTCAAACTGTGAGTCCCATATGGGACAGGGACTGTGTCCAACCTGATTATCTTGTAGCTCCTCCAGCGCTTAGAAGAGTCCATGACGTAATTAGCACTTGACAAATGCCATTATTTATTTCATTACCTTCATCGTTCTTAATAATGATGGTATTTATCAAGTGCTTACCATGTGCCAAATACTGTTCGAAGCACTGGGTCATTAAAATTATTATTATTATTATTGTATTTCAGTGTTTAATATGTGTCAACCACTGTTCGATGTGCCGGGGTAGCTACAAGTCAATCAGGTTGGACACAGTCCCTGTCCCATTTAGGGCTCACAGTCTAAGTGGGAGGGAGTAAGATTGAATCCCCATTTTACAGCTGATGAAACTGAGGAACAGAGATATTAAATAATAATTATGGTATTTGTTAAGCGCTTACTATGTGCCAAGCACTGTTCTAAGCACTGGGGTAAATACAAGGTAATCAGGTTGTCCCACGTGAGGTTTACAATCTTAATCCCTATTTTACAGACGAGGTCAATGAGGTACCGAGAAGTGAAGTGGCTTGCCCGAGGTCACAGAGCAGACAGGTGGTTGAGCCGGGATTAGAACCCAGGTCCTTCGGACTTCCAGACCTGGGTTCTTTCCACTGGGCCATGCTGACTTTGACCTCTCTTCACTGTAGAACTGTCTCTTCTCCAAGAAAAATAACTCCTGGCACGAGGGATTATTGACACGTAATCTTCCTGGGAACCCATAGCTTGGTGGCTAGAGCCCGGGCCTGGGAGTCAGAAGGTCCTTGGTTCTAATCCCAGCTCTGCCACATATCTGCTGTGTGACCTTGAGCAAGTCACTTCTCTGGTCCTCAGTTACCCATCTGCCAATTGTGGATTAATGATAATTGGTAGTATTCATTCTGGTATTTGTATGGTGCTTACTATGCGTCAGGCCCTGTAATTCTTAATAAAGTGCTTCGCACAGAGTAACAGCTCAATAAATATGATTGAATGAATGAATGAATGAATGAATATGATTATTCAACCAGTATTTTTAGGTTTGTCTCCCCTAAGGGAGTCAACACTCCTTCCTGCTATTACTGCTAGCATGGCCTAAGTGGGTAGAGCCTGGGCCTGGGAATCACAAGGTCTAGGGTTCTAATCCTGGGCTCCGCCTCTTGTCTGCTGTGTGGCCTAGGGCAAGTACTTCACTTCTCCTTGCCTCAGCGACCTCATCTAGAAAATGGGGGTCGAGACTGTGAGCCCCATGGGGGCCAAGGACTGTGTCCAAACTGAAGCATATGCATCTCCCCCGACTGGACTGTAAGGGCAGGGGCAGGGATAATAATAATAATAATAATAATGTTGGTATTTGTTAAGCGCTTACTATGTGCAGAGCACTGTTCTAAGCGCTGGGGTAGACACAGGGGAATCAGGTTGTCCCACGTGGGGCTCACAGTCTTCATCCCCATTTTACAGATCAGGGAACTGAGGCCCAGAGAAGTGAAGTGACTTGCCCACACTCACACAGCTGACAAGGGGCAGAGCCGGGATTTGAACCCATGACCTCTGACTCCAAAGCCCAGGCTCTTTCCACTGAGCCACGCTGCTTCTCCAGGGATTGTCTCTATCTGTTGCCGAATTGTCCATTCCAAGCGCTTAGTACGGTGCTCTGCACATAGTAAGCGCTCAATAAATACTACTGAATGAACGAATGAATGAATTTGCTTGTATCCACCCCAGCGCTTAATACAGTGCCTGATACAGAGTAAGCGTTTAACAGATACCATAATTACTACTAGTCTGTGCAGCAGAAAAGGGAGCTAAATGATCTCTTAGATTTGACTCGGTCAGCTTCCTTGTAGACTTCCCTGCCTCTTTCTTCTCCCCACTGTAATCCATACTTCAGTCTGCTGTCCGGATCATTTTCCTAAAAAGAGTTCAGTCCACGTTTCCCTATTTAAGAACCTCCAGCAATTGCCCATCCACTTCCTCATCGAACAGGAGCTCCTCACTATTGGCTTTAAAGCCGTTCATCCCCCAGGCCCCCTCCTCCCTCCCCTCCCTCATCTCCTCCTCCATCGCCGCCCGCACGCTCCGCTCCTCTGCCGCCGCTCACCACCTCGCTGGGCCTCCTTCTCGCCCGTCCCGCCGTCGACCCCCGGCCCACGTCCCTCCTCTGGCCCGGAAGGCCCTCCCTCCTCAAATCCAACAGACGTTGACTCTCCCCACCTTCAAAGCCTTATTGAAATCCCACCTCCTCCAAGAGGCCTTCCCTGACTAACCCCTCCTTTCCTCTTCTTGTGCTCCCTTACCTTCAGTCCCACGGCCCCTCTATAAATATCTGTCATCTTAATCACCATCTCCTGCTCTAGACTGTGAGCTCCTTGTGGGCAGGGGAAGATTCTACTATCTCTGCTGTAATTTACTCTCCCAAGTGCTTAGTACAGAGCTCTGCACACAGCACTCAATAAATACCAGAAGCAGCATGGCTCGATGGAAAGAGCACAGGCTTGGGAGTCAGAGTCAGGGGTTCTAATTCCGGCTCCACCACTTATCACTGTGTGACTTTGGGCAAGTCACTTAGCTTCTCTGTGCCTCGGTTCCGTCATCCGGAAAATGGGGATGAAGACTGTGAGCCCCACGTGGGACAACCTGATATTGTCTTGTATCTACCCTAGTGCTTAGAACAGTGTTTGGCACATAGTAAGCGCTTAACAAATACCATCATTATTATTATTACTATTGATTGATTGGTTTTAGGATTTCTTTGCTATTAGTGCTTTAGCTTTTTTGTTTTCGGGGTTAGGGAAGAAGTGGTGGGGCGATCAACCTTTCACAAAACTTTTCACTATTTCTCACACGATCCCTCTTGTCACAGAACAGTTTCAGGTGGACCCTACTGGACATTTCATAATAAAAATAATAATGATAATTATGGTATTGGTTAAGCGCTTACTCCGGGCCAGACACTGTACTAAGCCCTGGAGTGGGTTCAAGCAAATCGGGTTGGACACAGTCCCTGTCCCACGTGGGGCTCACAGTCTCAATCCCCATTTGACAGCTGAGGTCACTGAGGCACAGAGAAGTGGACTGATTTGCGCAAGATCCCGGAGCACGCAATCTTCTGGCACCAGTGGTTTCCACGTATAAGCAAGTCCTTTCTTACAAATGCTTCCCCTGCAATTAGTCAGCTGATCGATGTGGTTAATTGAGTGTTTACGGTGCTCAGAGCAGTGTATTGAGTGTTCGCCTTCATCTTTAGCTAGCTAGAAAGTCCTGGCGGTTTTGCTGAATCCAGTGAAGCTGGTATGATGCACTTTGACAGTCAAAACAGCTATCAGATCTAGACATTTTCAAATCTCTAGCAGAAGCAAGCCGGGTCGAGCTCCCCCAACTAAGTAGGTCATCCACAGTATGGTAAGAATGCCGCCTGGAATTCACATCTGGATGCAGCACAGTGCGTGCTAAAAGTCAGCATTAACTGTGTAACTGCTGAGCAGCCTCACGTCCCCCTACCCGTCTAAACTGCGAGCTCGTTGAGGTCAGGGAATGTGTCTGTTTATTGCTCTTTTGTACTCTCCCAAGCGCTTAGAACAGTGCTCTGCATGCAGTAATCACTCAAGAAATACACCTGAATGAACAGGTGCATGTAGAGCCATGGAAATGGATCCATGGAAATGGAACAGAAAAACAGTTCTTTTTTTCCACCGCTTTGAAATCACTCAGTGAAAAGACTGACCGGAAAGGTTATGGAATGTTAAGCTGACCGTGGGTTGGGAATGTGTCTGTTTTAATGTTCTATTGTCTTCTCCCAAGAGCTCAGTACAGTGCTCTGCATGCGGTCGGCGCTCAATAAATACGATCAATTGGCTCCCGTTCCCAAGATCTATTCTGTGATTTGTCCTGACCTGTCTTCCTGCTTTGTTGACTCTTATGCTTCTTGCTACCATGCATTATTCCCTCTTTCCAGCCCCACAGCACTTAAGTGCATATTTGTAATTTATTTATATAAATGTCTGTCTCCCCCCAATCTAATCTTTAAACTCACTGTAGGAAGGGAAATGTGTCCCTTTATTGTTTTATGGTACTCTTTCACATGCTTATTACAGTGCTCTGCACACAGAAAGCACTGAATAATGAGAAGCCACGTGACTCAGTGGAAAAGGTCCAGGCTTGGGAATCAGAGGTCATGGGTTCTAATCCCGGCTCCGCCACTCGTCTGCTGGGTCACCTTGGCAAGTCACTTCACTTCTCTGTGCCTCGGGTCCCTCATCTGGAAAATGGGGGTTAAGACTGTGAGCCCCGAGTGAGATAACCTGATTACCTTGTATCTACCCCGGTGCTCAGAACAGTGCTTGGCACATAATAAGTGCTTAACAAATGCCATCATTATTATTATTGTTATTAAATACGATTGATTGAATAAATGAATTTATACCCTTGTCTTAATCTGTTTATCTCCACCTAGATTATGAGCCAACTATGGGAGCTGGACTGTGTTTGATACACACCACTACTTCAGTGCTTAGTGCCTAATCAGATCCAGCACCAGTGAAAGTCATGGGAGAAGCAGCATGGCCTAGTGGCTAGAGAATGGTCTGGGAGTCAGAGGTCATGGGTTCTAATCCTGACGCTGCCACTTGTCCGCTGTGTGACCTCAAGCAAGTTACTTCACTTCTCCAGGCCTCAGTTACCTCATTTGTCAAAGGAGGACTGAGACTGTGAGCCCCATGTGGGACAGGGACTCTGTCCAACCTGATTTGCTTGTACTCACCCCAGTGCTTAGTACAGTGTCTGGCACATGGTATGCGCTGTACAAATACCATTATTATTGTTTTTATTATTTCAGTTATACCAGCAATAGCGATGATAGTTCTATTTGATTAGTGAGTCCATGTGCTAAGCACTGGATATGATACAAGATAAACAGGTAGAGAATACAGACCTTGTCCCACATGGGACTCAGAGTCTAAGAGGAAGGGAGAAGTGGTATTGAATTCCCATTTAATAGATGAGGAAACTGAGACCCAAAGAAGTTAAGTGCCTTGCTCAAGGTCACACAGCAGGCAAGTGAAGGCAGTGAGGCTTAATGAATAGATCACGGACCTGGAGTCAGAACGATCTGGGTTCTAATCATTGTTCCTCCACTTGTCTGCTGTGTGCTCTCGGGCGAGGCACTTAAATTCTCTGTCCCTCAATTACCGCATTTGTAAAATGGGGATTCAATGGGACATGGACTGTGTCCAGCCTGATTGTCTTGTCTTATGCTGTCGAGTTGTTTCCGACCCATAGCGACACCATGGACGCATCTCTCCCAGAACACCCCACTACCATCTGCCATCATTCCAGTCGTGGATCCACAGAGCTTTATTGGGAAAAATCAAGAAGTGGTTGACCACTGCCTCCTTCCATGCAGTAAATTTGATTTTCCACCTTCGACTCTCTCCCGTGCTACTGCTGCCAGCACAGGGGAGTTTTGACTTGTAGCCGATGGCCTGCCGCTCGCTAGCCACTGCCCGAGCTAGGAACGGCACCCACAGACCTCTGCTTCACTCTCCCTCCCGTAGCCGAGACTGGTAGAGGACTGGAAACTCTCCAGGTGCCACCCTGAAAGGGGCCAACCTCATTAGCTTGTACGTATTCCAGTGCTTAGTATAGTACCCAGCATGTAGTAAGTGCTTAACAAACCATAAAAATAAGTGGTTCATTCATTCAATCATTCAATCGCATTTATTGAGCACTTACTGTGTGCAAAGCGTTGTACTTACGCCTTGGAAAGTACATTTTGGCAACAGAGACAATCCAACAACCAGCTGACAGTCTAGAAGGGGGAGACAGACAACAAAACAAAACAAAGCAAGAAGACAGGCATCAATAGTGTCAATATAAATAAATAGAATTATAGATATATACACTTCATTAATAAAATGAATAGAATAATAAAATGATACTTTTGTATTTTATATCATTATTTATGGTGGAGCTAGGAATAGAACCCAGGTCCTCCGACTACCGGGCCCGGGCTTTTTTATGTTTAATGGTATTTGCTAAGCACTTACTATGTGTCAAGCCTTGTTCGAAGCAGGGGGTTAGATGCAAAATAATCAGATTGGACACAGTCCCTGTTTTGCTTGGGGCTCACGGCTTTGAAGTAGGAGGGAGATCAGATATTGAATCCCCGTTATGCAGTAGAGGAAACTGAGTGAAACATAGAGAAGCTAAGGTCACACAGCAGGCAAGTGGCAGAGCCAGGATTAAAATTCAGATCCTCTGGCTCCTAGAAGCATCCTTTATCCACTAGTTCCCTCAGCTATAAAATGGGGATTAAGACTGAGCCTCAAGTAGAACATGGACTGCGTCCAACCTGATTATCTTGTATCTAACCCAGAGCTTAGCACAGTGACTGGCACATAATAAGCGCTTAACAAATATCATTTTAAAAAGAAGGATAATTAGGATGGAGTTAGCCTCTCAGGATGGCATCTGGAGAGTTTCCAGTCCTCTACCAGTCTCGGCTACGGGAGGGAGAGTGAAGCAGAGGCCCGTCCATGCCATTCTGAGCTTGGGCAGTGTCTAGCGAGTGTCACGGCATCGGCTACAAGGCAAAATTCCCCCGTGCTGGGCAGAAGAGTCACGAGAGAATGGACACTCAAGTTGACCGTGTGGAAGGAGGCGATGGTCAACCACTTCCAGATTTTTCCCAAGAAAGGTTTGTGGATTCACTACCCGAACGATGGCAGTTGGAGGTGGGGCATTCCGGGAGAGATGTGCCCATGGAGTTGCTATGGGACGGACACGACTCCACAGCCTAAGACAAGACAAAGATGGAGTAGAGGCCTTTAGATTTGTCCAGAAGGCAATTACTGGTGCCCTTAGAGAGGGCAGTTTCTGTGGAGTTGAGCGGGAGGAAGCCAGATTGCAAGGGATCGAGGAGAAAATTGGAACAGAAGAGAGAGAAACATATTTCCCAGGAAAACTTGAACAAGCCTACAGTTCGTTTCACAGCAAAAGAAACTGTGCATTTTCATTTCATCCCCTTATCATTATTTTTAGTTACAAGAATGTGTCCAGACAAGACAGCTCTTCCCCGTCCTCTTTTGTATTGAGAAGATCTGCCAATTAAAGAACAGCCAGTTTTCGAGGCATGTGAATTTGTAAAGTCAAATAATTCAACCACTGGGGGGAAAAAAACAGCAGTCAGGAACCTGCTTTACCTTGGAACAGGGCTAAATGTATTTATTTTTGGTTCTCTCGGTTCCCCAAACATTTTAATTCTTGGGCCCTACTGTTAATTAATCAATAATAATAATAATAATAATAATAATAATGTTGGTATTTGTTAAGCACTTATTACGCGCAGAGCACTGTTCTAAGGGCTGGGGTAGACAGGGGAATGAGGTTGTCCCACATGAGGCTCAGAGTCTTCATCCCCAGTTTACAGAGGAGGGAACTGAGGCACAGAGAAGTGAAGTGACTTGCCCACAGTCACACAGCTGACGAGGGGCAGGGTCGGGATTTGAACCCATGACCTCTGACCCCCAAGCCCGGACTCTTTCCACTGAGCCACGCTGCTTATCAAGCCACTGAGAAGCAGTGTGGACTTGTGGAAAGAGTGCAGGCCTGGGATTCAGAGCACGTGGGTTCTATTAAGACTGACCGACCTGATTTCCTTGCATCCACCGCAGCGTTAAGTACAGTGCCTGATACGTAATAAATGCTTAACAAATACCATAATCAGTATTAATCCCAGCTCGGTGACCTTGAAGAAGTCACTTCACGGCTCTGTGCCTCAATTCCCTCATCTTTAAAATGAGGATTAAAGCTGTGAGGCCGTGGGGGACAGAGACTGTGTCCGACCTGATTAGTTGGTATCAACCGCGGGGCTTAGTACAGTGCCTGCCACATAGTAAGCGCTTAACAAATACCATAAAAAATGGCATTGAATAAGCACCTTGCTAGCAATAGGAAATAATAATAGAGCGAGTAGATACCAGCTCAGCCCTCAAGGAGTTGACAGATCCTTTCCTCACCAAAACCTCCACCTCTTGCCCTGATAATGTCATTTAAGGCAAATTGCTTTGAAAAGACTCCCTTCCGTGATGGATTTCAGGGAGGGCTCACTCTCGCTTCGCCCTTTAGTCAACAAGCAAATCAGAGGCCGGTAAGAAGAAGCTAGTTGGTGCATTCTCAATCTCTCTCTCTCTCCTCTATCTCTCTTCTTTCTCTTTCTCTCCTCTCTCTCCTTCACTCTCTCTCCCTCCTATATAATACTAATGGTATCTGTTAAGTACTTACTAAGTGCTGTGCACTGTTCTAAGAGCTGGGGTAGATAAAAGGTCATTAGGTTATCCCACGTGGGGCCCACGGTCATCATCCCCATTTGACAGATGAGGGAACTCAGACACAGAGAAGTCAAGTGAGTAGCCCAAAGTCACACAGCTGATCAATCGCACAGTGGGGATTAGAACTCACTACCTCTGACTCCCAAGCCCGGGCTCTTTCCACTATGCCACGCTGTTTCTTTCCTCTCTCCTTTCTCCTTCCCTCCTCTCTCTCCTCTATCTCCTTTATCCTCTCTCATTCTCTATCTCTCTCTCCTCTCTCCCTTTTTCTCTCTCCTCTCTTTCTCCCTCTTATCTTTCTCTCCTCTCTCCCTCTTTCTGTCTCTCATTTTTCTCTTCTCTTTCTCCCTCTTATCTCTGTCCCCTGGCTCCCTCTTTCTCTTTATCTCTCCTCTCCTCTCTCATCTCTATCTCTCCTCTCCTCTCTCATATCTCTCTGATTTTCTCTCCTTTCCTTTGTCTCCTTTCTCTCTCCTCCCCTATCTTCCTCCTTCTCTCTCTCCTCTCTATCTTTCTCCTCTCCCTCTCTCTTGTCCTCTCCTTCTCATCTTCTCTCCTCTTTCTCTCTCTTTCTGTCTCTCTCCCCTTCTCTCTTTCACCTTATCAGTCCTCTCCCTATCTGTCTCTTCTCTCCCTCTCTATCTCTCTTTTCTCACCTTCTCTCCTTCTCTTTCTATCTCTCTCCTACCTTTGTCTCCTAGCTCTCTACCTCTGTCTTTCCTCCTCTCTCTCCCCTCTCTCTTCTTTCTTTTTTCTCTCTCCTTGTCTCTCTCCTTCTCTCTTTTGCTTCCTGTTTTTCTTTCTCTTTCTCTCTCTTTTTTGTTTCCCCTTTTCTCTTTCTTTTCTCTTTTGTTTTCTCTTTTCTATTTCATTTTTGCTTCCTCTTTCTCTCCCTCTCTTTTCCTTTTTTCTCCTCTTCTCTTTCTCTCTTCTTCTCCTTCTTAGTTTTCTTTCTCTTTCTCTCACTCTCTTTTCTCTCTATTTTCCTCTTTCTCTCTCTTCCTCTCTCCGGGTCTCTGTTCTTTTGCTGCAGTCCTCTTTAATTAGCCCCAGTCTACATAGAGTTTCCATCATTTTCAGTAAAGGGAAAAATAAGAGCCTGGGAGGTTAGGAATCATTAAAAGTCAGGCCAGCTGGGAGTTTTCTAGTGTCAGTCATTCCAAGAACTCTGCAAGTGAAAACCTTCTCCACATGCCACGCGCAGGAAAGGATGAGTGCAGATGTTTGATTAAATTAATTCCTAGAAACATACGAATCAGTGGATGGAGCTCCGGTCTGGGAGTCAGAAGTTCATGGGTTCTAATCCCAGCTCTGCCACTAGTCTGCTGTGTGGCCTTGGGTAAGTCACTTTACTTCTCTTGTCCTCAGTTACCTCATCTGGAAAATGGAGATGAAGACCGTGAGTTTCACGCAGGACTGGGACTGGGTCCAGCCCGACTGGCTGGTATTCACCCCGATACAATGTCTGGCACATAGGAAGCACTTAGCAAGTACCACAATTATTATAATATTCTGACTGCTCTCCATTGGCAGGGATGTGTATGTTTGGGTGTGTGCACGCATACCCGCACAATAACAACTGAGTCACATGACAAGAATGGGCAACACACTTTATCTTCCTTTTCCATTCATTCAGTCGTATTTACTGAGCACTTACCGTGTGCACAGCTCTCTACTAAGCACTTGGGAGAGTGCAACGAAACAATAAACGGACACGTTCCCTGCTCCTATAATGAGTTTACAGGTGGCCGTGTCTGAGTCTGTGGAGGACGATCTGAATGGCTTTAAAAGATGGCAGAGAACTCAGGAATAGTGAGCGGTAAGTGCTTACTTTTTGAAGAGACTCGTTGGAACCCGCCCCTGAAGCACACAGCTTCGAGGAGTTGGAGAAGGGGCTGAGTCACAGGGACTATCTATTCTCTCACGGTGCCAAGCTGCGGGATGCGGGAAAACACAAATCCACTTTGAATTTTCACCCTGATGGTGGTAAATTGGCATTTTCAAGAAGAAAATCTGCTCTCTCAGGGACCAGCTTCAGGGTGAATGCTTACGCTTGGTGACGGATCTTCCTTCAGGAGCTTCGCATTAGTGTTTGTCCAAGGCCTTGGCTGCCCTGCTATCCATCCCTTTCTTTTTGAATAATAACAATAATAATGTTCTTGTATGTCCGTCTCCCCCGATCAGACCGTAAGCCCGTCAGACGGCAGGGACCGTCTCTATCTGTTGCCGACTTGTTCATTCCAAGCGCTTAGTACAGTGCTCTGCACATAGTAAGCGCTCAATAAATACTATTGAGTGAATGAATGAATGAATGAATAATAAGAGTAACTGTGGTATTTCTTAAGCACCTGCCATGTGCCAGGCACTGTTCGCAGCACTGGGGGAGATCCAAGTTAATCAGGTTGGGCACAGTCCCTGTCCCACACAGGACTCACAGTCTAAAGAGGAGAGGCTGGAGAACAGGTATTGAATCCCCATTTGACAGATGAGGAAACTGAGGCACAGAGAAGTGAAGTGACTTGCCAGAGGTCACCCAGCTGGCAAAGGCCAGTCAGTCCAGATCTTTAGATTCCCAGGCTCGTGCCCTTTCTACTAATTTTCATAGAGAAGCAGCGTGGTGTGGCGGATAGACCATGGCCCTGGAAATCAGAAGGTCATGAGTTCTTCATTGCTTCATTCATTTAATCATATTTATTGAGCGCTTGCTGTGTGCAGAGCACTGTAGTCAGCCCTTGAAAAGTACAATTTGGCAACAGGTAGAGACAATCCCTGCCCAACAACGGGCTCACAGACTAGAAGGGGGTAGACAGACAAAACAAAACAAAGCAAGTGAACAAGCATCAACGTAAATAAATAGAATTATAGATATATATATATATACATCATTAATAAAATAAATAGAATAATATATATATATATATATATAAATATAAACACATGCTGTGGGGCAGCGGGGGGTGTAATCTCATCCTAGCTCCACCACTTGACTGCTGTGTGACCTTGGGCAAGTCACTTCGCTCTTCTGTGCCTCAGTGACCTCATCTGTAAAATGGGGCTTGAGCCCCAGGCGGGGCAGGGACTGTGTCCAACTCAATTTGCACGTATCCACCCCGCGTCTTAGTACAGTGCCTGGCACATAGTAAGCGCTTAACAAACATCGGCGTTATTATTTCATCATTTTTTTTTTTTACTCCAGTCTACGAGATCAGCTCAAACCCACAGATGAATTTCTCTACTTCTTCTGGAGCGCATCGTCAGCGAGTGTAATCCTTATAACGGATCGTTCAATTTCCAAGTTAGCTTGACGGAGAGAAGACAGAGTCCCTCTGTTGGCCGTGCGGAATGATTCCACCGACGAGGTTTAAGGGGTGACCGTCGGCATCAGCTGGGTTGGACTGTCCTTAAATCTCTGTTCACTGATGAAGCCAAGGGTTCTACCTGCACAGGCAGAAGAAAATCAGTGAGCAGGCAGAGTAGCTGAAAGAGACCCACTCATGGAAATTCACTCCCTCGGGATGTTCCTGGAAAAGAGAAGCAGCTTGGCTCAGTGGAAAGAGCCCGGGCTGAGGAGTCAGAGGTCGGGGGTTCTAATTCCGGCTCCGCCGCTTGTCAGCTGTGTGACTTTGGGTAAGTCACTTCACTTCTCTGGGCCTCAGTGACCTCATCTGTCAAATGGGGATGAAGACTGTGAGCCTCACGTGGACAATCTGATGACCCTGTATCTACTAAGCAGCGTGGCTCAGTGGAAGGAGGCCGGGCTTGGGAGTCAGAGGTCATGGGTTCGACTCCTGCCTCTGCCACTTGTCAGCTGTGTGACTCTGGGCAAGTCACTTAACCTCTCTGTGCCTCAGTGACCTCATCTGTAAAATGGGGATTAACTGTGAGTCTCTCGTGGGACAACCTGATCACCCCGTATCTACCCCAGCGCTTAGAACAGTGCTCTGCACATAGTAAGCGCTTAACAAATACCAACATAATTATTATTATTATTATTATTATTATTACCCCAGCACTTAGAACAGTGCTCGGCACATAGTAAGCGCTTAACACATACCAACATTATAATTATCATTACTATTATTATTATTAATAATGTTTCTAGGCTCAATAATTCTTAGTAGCAGTAAAAACAGCGTGGCTTAGTGCAAAGAGCCCGGGCTTGGGAGTCAGAGGACGTGGGAGCTAATCCCGGTTCCACCATTTGTCTGCTCTGTGACCTTGGGCAAGTCACTTCACTTCTCTGTGCCTCCGTTACCTCATCTGTAAAATGGGGATTAAAAGTGTGAGCCCCACGTGGGACGGCCTGATTTCCCTGTATCCACCCCAGCGCTTAGAACGGTGCTTGGCACATAGTAAGTGATTAACAAATGGCATCATTATTACTATTATTATCATAGTAATAGAAATAGCAGTAGTAATAGCAGCATTCATAGTCATAATAGTTGCAGTAGTAATAATAATAATGATAGTAATGGCATTTATTGAGTACTTACTATATGCCAAGCACTGTTCTAAGTGCTGGGGTGAATACAAGGTTATCAGGTTTTCCCATATGAGTCTCCCGGTCTTAATCCTGGAGAAGCAGGAGAAGCAGCGTGGCTCAGTGGAAAGAGCACGGGCTTTGGAGTCAGGGCTCATGAGTTCGAATCCCAGCTCTGCCACTTGTCGGCTGTGTGACTGTGGGCGAGTCACTTGACTTCTCTGTGCCTCAGTTCCCTCATCTGTAAAATGGGGATTAAGACTGTGAGCCCCACGTGGGACGACCTGATTCCCCTATGTCTACCCCAGCGCTTAGAACAGTGCTCGGCACATAGTAAGCGCTTAACAAATACCAACATTAATCCTCATTTTACAGATGAGGGAACTGAGGCACAGATAATTCTAATTCATTCATTCAATCACATTTACTGAGCACTTACTGCAAGCGGAGCACTGTACTAATCACTTGGAAAGTACAGTACAGCAATAAAGACAGACAATCCCTGCCCACAACGGGCTCATAGTCTAGAAGGGGGGAGACAGACATCAAATCAAGTAGACAGGCAGCAATAGCATCAACGTAAGTAAATAGAATTATATATATATAAGACAAGGAAACAGGCGTTAATGTAAATAAATAGAATTATAGATATATTCACATCAAAACAAGTAAACTGGCATTCATGTGAATAAATAGAATTATAGACCAGCGCTAAAAACAGTGCTTGGCACATAGTAAATACTTAACAAATACCATAGTTATTGTTATAATAATGTTGGTATTTGTTAAGCGCTTACTGTGTGCCGAGCACTGTTCTAAGCGCTGGGGGAGACACAGGGTCATCGGGTTGTCCCACGTGGGGCTCACAGTCTTAATCCTCATTTTACAGATGAGGTAACTGAGGCACAGAGAAGTTAAGTGACTTGCCCACAGTCACACAGCTGACAAGTGGCACATACATATAGACAGAAAATCATAGAGCTGTCAAGCGGCAGAGCAGGGATTTGAACCCATGACCTCTGGCTCCCAAGCCCTTGCTCTTTCTACTTAGCCACACTGAATATTAGTAGTAATAAAAATAATAGTAGTAGTTGTAATATAAATAGTAGTATTAAGAGTAGCTGAAGGAATAGTTGCAGTAATAAGACTAATGATAATGATGGTATTTGTTAAGCGCTTACTATGTGCCAAACACTGTACTAAGTGCTGGGGGAGAGACAAGCAAATCTGGTTGGACACACTCCCTGTCCCTTATGGGGCTCACAGTCTCCTTCCCCATTTTGCAGGTCAGATAACTGAGGCACAGAGAAGTAAAGTGACTTGCCCGGGGTCACGTGGCCGGAGCCAGGATTAGAACCCATGACCTTCTGATTCCCAGGCCCGGGCTCTATGCACTGCACCATGCTGCTTCTCAATTAGCAATAGTAACAGTAGTAGTAATAGCAGAAGTAAAAGCAATGTTAATGACAGTAGTATTCTTGATAGAATATTAGAAGTAGTAGGAATAATTCTTTTATTCATTCAGTCATATTTACTGAGCACTTACTGCATGCAGAGCACTGTAGTAAGCGCTTGGAAAGCGCAATTCAGCAACAAATAGAGACAATCCCGACCCAACAATGGGCTCACAGCCTAGAAGCGGGGAGACAGACATCGAAACAAGTAAACAATCATCAATAGCATAAGTATAAAAAATTATTATTATTATTATTATTATTATGGTATTTGTTAAGTGCTTACTACGTGCAGAGCACTGTTCTAAGCGCTGGGGGAGATACAGGGGAATCAGATTGTCCCTCGTGGGGCTCACATTTTTTAATCCCCATTTTTACAGATGTGGTAACCGAGGCACAGAGAAGTTAAGTGACTTGCCTAAGGTCACACAGCAGACAAGGGGCGGAGGCGGGATTAGAACCCATGACCTCTGACTCCCAAGCCCGTGCTCTTTCCACTAAGCCACGCTGCTTCTCTAGAATTATAGACATATACACATCATTAATAAAATAAATAGAATAATAAATATGTACAGATATACACAAGCGCAGTGGGGCAGGGAGGGAGGCAGAGCAGAGGGAGGGAGGCGGGCGATGGGGAGGGGAGAAGGAGCAGAGGAAAAGGGGGGCTTTGGAAAAATAGCAGTATTCATTCATTCAATCGTATTTACCGAGCACTTACCGTGTGCAGAACAGTGTACTAAGGGCTTGGAAATACAATTCGGCAACAAACAGGAACAATCTCTACCCAACAATGGGCTCACGGTTTAGTAGTGTTGTAATAGTAATAGTAGTATTTACCGAGCACCAATTTGGCGCGATGCGCTGTATTAGATGCTTGGCAAGTACAGGATAAAGAAGAGCCACGTGTTCTGCCCACGAGGATCTTACACTCTACCGGCAGACACACAATACAATCGTCTACTGCACAAGTAGTCATAATCAATAAATATAGCGGACCTATATTTTGTCTAATACGAGAGGGAAGGACAGGTGTAAATGAGTTTGTAAGGGTTGGGATTTCCTGGTGGGATGATAGGCTTCTTGTCTTATGCCGTCGAGTGGTCTCCGACCCATAGCGACACCGAGGGATTAATCAGGGAAGGCCTCCTGGAGGAGATGGGCCTTCAATAAGGCTTTGAAGCGGGGGAGAGTCGTTGTCTGGGGGATGTGAGGAGGGAGGGCCTTCCGGGCCAGAGGCGGGACGTGGGCCGGGGGTCGTTGGTAGGAGAGGCGAGAAGGAGGCCCAGGGAGGAGGCGAGCGGGGGCAGAGGAGCGGAGCGTGCGGGCTGCGATGGAGAAGGAGAGAAGGGAGGGGAGGTAGGAGGGGGCAAGAAGATGGAGGAATTTAAAGCACTTTGACGCAATACACATTTAATAAACATCCTGCTCTCCATCTGCATTCGCTCCCGTAAAGGATCCGTAGAGTTTTCTTGGGAAAAAACATGGAAGCGTTTTACCGTTGTCTCCTTCCACATGGTCACCTTGAGTCTCCACCCTGGACTCTCTCCCGGGCCGCCCCTGCCCGGCGCAGGGGAGTTTCGACTTGTAGCCGATGGCCCGCCGCTCACTAGCCACCGGCCGAGCTTGGACTGGCACGGACAGGCCTCTGCTTCACTCTCCTTCCCGTAGTCGAGACCGACAGAGGACTGGAAACTCCCCAAGCTCCATCCTGAGAGGGGGATAGGCTTCTAGGTAAACCAAATTTTCCCCATTAGAAGAATTATGTCTTTGCGTACATGTAGATAGACTGCCATCACTAGCCGTCTTCACATCTCAACTAAACGTCAAGCGTAGCGCGAAACGCTGGTGTCGATACGAACACAGCGGAATAGATGCGGCCCCTGTCTCGCGGCGGGGTAAGCAACCTAAGAAATAGGGAAAGCTGAAATCTTTTCCCCCTTTACCGGATAAGGAAACTGAAGCCCAGAGAATAGAAGGAATGGTATTTATTAAATGTGTAATGTGTCCGGGTGTTTTAAATTCCTCAATCCCCTTGCCCCCTCCTCCCTCCCCTCTTTTCTCTCCTTCTCCATCGCAACCCGCACGCTCCGCTCCTCTGCCATCGTTCACCTGGCCTCCACCTCACCTGTCCCGCCGTCGACCCCTCCCCACGTCCTATCTCTGGCCTAGCACTTCTTCCCTCCTCAAATCCCACAGACAAAGAAGCAGAGTGGCTCGGTGGAAAGAGCCCGGGCTTGGGAGTCAGAGGTCATGGGTTCTAATCCCGGCTCTGCCCCTTGTCAACTGTGTGACCTTGGGCAAGTCACTTCACTTCTCGGTGCCTCAGTTATCTGTAAAATGGGGATTAAAACCGTGAGCCCCACGTGGGACAACCTGATCACCTTGTATCCCCCAGAGCTTAGAACAGTGATTTGCACATAGTAAGCACATACCAAATACCGACATTATTATTGAAGGCCCATCTCCTCCAAGAGGCCTTCCCTGATTAATCTCTCATGTCCACTTCTCCCGCTTCCTTCTGGGTCGCCCTAGCACATGGATTTGCACCCTTTATTCACCTCGTCCCCACAGCACTTATGTACACGTCCTTTTATTTTTTTTTGGTATTATTGTCCGTCTCCCCCTCTAGATTCTGAACTCGTTGTGGGCAGGGAACGTGTCCACCATCTGCGTTCTATTGTACTCTCTCAAGGGCTTAGTACCGTGCTCTGCGCACTGAATGCGCTCAATAAATATAATTGATTGATTCGAGTCTACCAACTATGTTCCATTGTCCTCTCCCAAGTGCTTAGAACAGTGCTCTGCACACAGTAAGCCCTCGACGAATACGATCGATTGATTGATGGATTCAAAGGTCACCCAGCAGGCTGCTAAATGGCTTACCCAGGATCAGACGAGAGGCCGTTGAGCTAAATGAAATGACTTGTCCAAGGTCACATAGTGGTCCGAAAGACAGATTAACCGATTTACCCAAGATCGCAAAGCTGAGACCAGACTCCAGATCTCCCGACTTTTTTCCATTAAAGAACAAAACTGTCTTCTGGAAGTGACGCAGCCAGAAACACGGTCGCTGTCATCGCAGATCACGAACGAGTGGCCGCGTTCCGAAATTGTCTCTCCGGAGTCACCAACTCCTCCGTCCTGGCTGCAGCTGATCTCATCGTCCCCCAGCGTCCTTCCGAGCGGCCGTTTACCGCTGACCTCGATGGAACATCGGCCCCCATCTCAAGGAACAGTTTGTGCTCTGCATTTCTCACAGCTGAAGGCCGAATTGGAAATGAAATGCTCTGTCGAGGTCGATCAGGTCCCCTTCTATCAGCCTGGCTGGACGCTGTTGAGCCCTATCACCTCGTCTCTAATCCCGGCTCCTCCACTTGTCTGCCGTGTAACCTTGGAGAAGCAGCGTGGCTCAGTGGAAAGAGCACGGGCTTTGGAGTCAGGGCTCATGAGTTCGAATCCCAGCTCGGCCACTTGTCGGCTGTGTGACTGTGGGCAAGTCACTTAACTTCTCCGTGCCTCAGTTCCCTCATCTGTAAAATGGGGATTAAGACTGTGAGCCCCACGTGGGACAACCTGATTCCCCTATGTCTACCCCAGCGCTTAGAACAGTGCTTGGCACATAGTAAGCGCTTAACAAATACCAACATTATTATTATTATTATTATTACTTCACTTCCCTCTGCCTCAGCTACCTTATCTGTAAAATGGGGATTGAGACTGTGAGCCCCACGCGGGACAGAGCCTGTGTCCAACTTGGCTAATAATTATTATTATTATTGATATTCTCCCCATAGCTCTTTTGTCCATATCCCTAATATATGTTAACGTCCAGCTCCCCCTCCGGATTGGAAGCACTCCGTGGGCAGGAATTGTCAACCAATGAATTGCATTTATTGAGCCTTAACTCTGTGCTAAGCTCTGTACTAAGAGCTTGGGAGAATTCTAAATAATAGGGTTGAGAGACATGTTCCCTGGACACAGTGAGCTTATGGTCTAGACGGGAGTGATGGATGTTAAGAGAAATAAATAAATTACGGATATTGACATTAGGGCTGAGGGAGGGGTGAATAAAAAGTCCCAAGCCAAAAGTAAGGGTGATGCAGAAGCAAGTGGGAGAAGAAGAAAGGAGGGCTTAGGGAAGGCTATGGGGTTGTCAGAAAAGTAATAATAATAATAATGTTGGTATTTGTTAAGCACTTACTAGGTGCAGAGCACTGTTCTAAGCGCTGGAGTAGATAGAGGGTAATCAGGTTGTCCCACATGAGGCTCACAGTCTCCATCCCCATTTTCCAGATGAGGTAACTGAGGCCCAGAGAAGTTAAGTGACTTGCCCACAGTCACACAGCTGACAAGTGGCAGAGCTGGAATTCGAACCCTTGACCTCTGACTCCCAAGCCCGGGCTCTTTTCACTGAGCCACGCTGCTTCTCTAGGCAGGATGGTGCTCTCTAAAAGTAGGATGGAGGTGTCGTCTACCGTGACAGGGTAGTCATGGGGAGGACAGGGTTTGGGTGGGAAGATAAGGAGTTCTGTTTCGGACACGATAATAATAATAATAGTGGTCTTTGTTAAGCACCTACTATGTGCTAGGCGCTATGCCAAGTCCTGGGGTGGATACAGGTAAATCAGTTTGGAAACCGCCTTATCCCACATGGGGCTCACAGTCTCAGTCCCCATTTTCCAGATGCCCGGAGAAGTGAAGCGATTTTCCCCAGGCCACAGGAGCCGACTAGGGAGCATTAGAACTCATGACCTTCCGACTCCCAGGCCCGTGCTCTATCCACTACACCAAGCTGCTTCCTACTCTATTGCCTTGTCCTCTCCAAAACACCTAGTACAGTGCTCCATACCCGATCAGGGCTCAATAAATACCACTGATTGGATTGACAGAGACTTTCTCGCCCTCAGTGCCTCTGCACAAAGTTTTCTTCCCTGCCGAGGACTCGGCGAACTGTAATTTCTTGTCTGATTGTCCCAGGCTTTATCACCGGGCGGATGGGTTATCTGGAAGGTGACCATAATTTCCTAGCAGGGAATCCCAAGTCTTCCTTCTTTATCTGGTTCTCCGGAGTGGGATCGGGGTCAGGTGGTTTTGGCGGCCGGTAGAATCACAGCCGAGCTGGCCCGAAAGGAGAATTCAGTCTCGAGCAATATTCCGAAAGGAAATTTGAGGGCTTTGTAAGGAGAGGACTCTTATCTGATAGTCGAAAGTCAGAGAGACGGGAATAATGATCACGTGAACCTCTCCTGGAGAAAATAGAGGAAAAAGCAGCATTTCGGTGAGGGCATCCTGTAAGAATAAAAACAATTTTGGTATTTGTTAAGCGCTTACCATGTGCCACGTACTGTATTTAGCCCTGGGGTAGATACGAGCAAATCGGGTTGGACACAGTCCCTCTCCCACTTGGGGCTCACAGTCTTAATCCTCTTTTTACAGATGAGGGAACTGAGGCCCAGAGAAGTGAAGCGTCTTGCCCAAGATCACAGAACAGACAAGTGGCAGAGTTAGGATTAGAACCCATGACCTTCCGACTCCTAGGTCCGTTGTCTATCTGTTAGGCCACCCTGCCACTTTCCATGAGCCTCCACTGGTTACCCTTCCATGAGCCTCCCCCCCATCAAGCAGAAGCATCCCAAGTGGGACAGGGACTGTGTCCAATCTGATTATCTCGTATCTCCCCGGACACTTCAGCTTAATGCTTGGCACAGAGTAAGGACTAAACACATAGCTTATTTCCTATAATTATTATTACCGTTGTTACTGGTTTCATGGTTTTCCACCAGTTTTCTCCTCCCTAACCTATCGGCTCTCTTGACCTCCTTCCCCATCTAGCGGAAAATCCTGGCCCGTGGTGTCGAGACTCTCTCCCCCTACCATCAGGGCTCTCTCCCACTCTCCACCTTCTCCAACTCACTTCTCACCAGAACTTATTCTTAGAACCCACTCCCCACCTCCATCCTCTGCCATGATGTGAGACTCAACGGACTGTGAGCCCGTTGTTGGCTAGGGATTGTCCCTATTTTTTGCCAAATTGTGCTTTCCAAGTGCTTAGTACAGTTTTCTGCACACAAAAAGTGCCCGTAAATACGATTGAATGAATGAACTGGAAGTTCCTTGTGGGCAGAGATAAGTCTACCAACTCTATTGCATGGTCAAAGCAGCGTGGCCTAGTGGATAAAGCCTGGACCTGAGAGTCAGAAGGACCTGCGTTCTATTCCTGGCTCCACCACATCCATTAGAGAAGCAGTGAGGCTCAGTGGAAAGAGTCCGGGCTTGGGAGTCTGTGGTCATGGGTTTGAATCCCGGCTCTGGCACTTGTCAGCTGTGTGACTGTGGGCAAGTCACTTCACTTCTCTGGGCCTCGGTCACCTCATCTGTAAAATGGGGATGAAGACTGGGAGCCTCACGTGGGACAACCTGATGACCCTGTATCTCCCCCCAGCGCTTAGAACAGTGCTCTGCACATAGTGAGCGCTTAACAAATACCAACATTATTATTATTATTCATTCATTCAATCGTATTTATTGAGCGCCTACTATGTGCAGAACACTGTACTAAGCACTTGAAATGTACAGTTCAGCACCAGATAGAGACAATCCCTGCCCAACAATGGGCTCGCACTCTAAACGGGGGAGACAACAAAACAAAACAGAACAAATCTTCTAAGTGACCTCGGGCAATTCGCTTCACTTCTCTGGGCCTCAGTTCCCTCATCTGCAAAATGGGGGCTAAGACTGTGAGCCCCAAGTGCGGTAGGCGTTATATCCGACTTGATTTGGCCATCTCTACCCCAGCACTTAGAACAGTGCCTGGCGCATAGTAACCGTGCAACAAATTCTACAGTTATTATTATTATTATTACGTGCCTAGTACGGCACACTGCATGCAGTGACAACTCAACAAATACTTTTGATTGATCTTTTATGCTTTTCCCAGAATCCAGAACTCATTCGTTCTCAAATCTTTCCATCCTCAAAGTCCCCCAAGCTCCACCTTCCCCCCTCCCAGCCAATTGACCCCGAACCATATTATGTGAAATATGCAGAAGGCACTTTTAACTCTTGTGTATCTATTTCCCTAATAAACCAATTAATCAACTGCTTTTATTGAGCCCATGCCATGTGCAGAGCACTGTACTAAAGGGTTGGGAGAGCACGGTGCCATGAAGTTGGTAGACATGTTTCCTGCCCCCAAGGAGCTTAAAGTCTAGAGGGGGAGGCAGCATTAATTTATTTAGTCTTGATTCTATTTATTTGCTTTTGATTCTATTAATTTGCTATTGTCTTAATGAGATGTTCATCCCCTTGAGTCTATTTATTGCCATTGTTCCTGTCTGTCCGTCTCCCCCGATCAGACCGTAAGCCCGTCATAGGGCAGGGACCGTCTCTATCTGTTACCGATTTGTTCATTCCAAGCGCTTAGTACAGTGCTCCGCACATAATAAGCACTCAATAAATACTATTGAATGAATAAATAAATCGAGGATACGGACATAAGTCTGGTGAAGGTGAGGGTGGGCTGAATAAATGGGACAGATCCAAGTGCAAAGGTGACAGAGAAGGGAGTAGGAGAAAAGGAAATGAGGGCTTAATCAGGGAAGGCCTCTTGGAGGAGATGTCCTTTCCAAAAGGCTAAACACTGGAGTTTCCAGTCCTCTACCAGTCTTGGCTACGGGAAGGCGAGTGAAACCGAGGCCCGTCCATCCCGTTCCTAGCTTGGCCAGTGGCTAGAGAGGGGCAGGCCATCGGCTACAAGGCCAAACTCCCCCATGCTGAGCAGTAGCGGCTTGGGAGAGAGTCCGGGCCGGAGACGCAAGTTTTCTGTGCAGAAGGAGGCAATGGTCAGCCACTTCTGGATTTTTCCCAGGGGAACTCTGTGGATCCACTACCAGAACGATCGCAGATGGAGAGCGGGGAGAGGTGTGTCCGTGGCGTCGCTATGGGTCAAACACAAATCGAAAGCACAGGACAAGACAAAGCCCCCGAGGGAAAGGACTGAGTCTTTGATTCCACTGTGCTTGCCCAAAGGTTTAGAACAGTATTTTGCAACCAATGGATCCATCAATCAATACTATTTATGAAGAGACGGTGTCATTCATTCAATAGTATTTATTGAGCGCTTACTATGTGCAGAGCACTGAACTAAGCACTTGGAACGTACAGTTCGGCAACAGATAGAGACAATCCCCGCCCAGTGACGGGCCTACAGTGTCCACCCTTACAGGTGCTGGCTACTGAGAAAACAGTGTTGCTGCTGCACATGTTTCGCGGGGAAACACTCTGTAATTTGGACAATATCAGTTGCACTGTTTTTTGATCAATTAATTACGTTTATTGAACATTTACCGTGTGCAGAGCACCGTATTAAGAGTTTGGGAGAGCCGAGATTAGAACTCAGGTCTCCCGGCTCCCAGGCCCAGGTAAACGGGGGCACGGAGAGGTTAATGGAATTTTTTATTCCTATTAACATCTGTCTCCCCCTCTAGACTGTCAGCTCCTTCTGGGCAGGGAATGGGTCTGTTACAGAAGCGGCGTGGCTCAGTGGAAAGAGTCCGGGCTTGGGAGTCAGAGGTCATGGTTTCTAATCCCGGCTCTGCCACTTGTCAGCTGCGTGACTGTGGGCGAGTCACTTCACTTCTCTGGGCCTTAGTTACCTCATCTGTCAAATAGGGATGAAGACTGTGAGCCCCACGGGGGACCAACTGATCTCCTTGTATCCCCCCCAGCGCTTAGAACAGTGCTTTGCACAAAGTAAATGCTTAATTTACTGAATGAATGAAGGAATGGTTTGAATGAAGGAAAGGTTGGATACAGTCCATGTCCCACGTGGGGCTCACAGTATTAATGCTTATTTTACAGATAGGAAACTGAGGCACAGAGAAACGAAGTGACTCGCCCAAATTCATACGGCAGGTTAGCAGAGGAGGCAGGATTAGAATCCAGGTCCCTGGACTCCCAGGTCTGTGCTCTTTCCACTAGGCCTTGCTGCTTCACTTCTTAGCACAGTGTTCTACACACAGTAAGCGTTCAGTAAATATCATCGGTTGGTAAACGGAATGAGCTTCGTAACTGGAGGATCATGTGTCCAAGCCCATTTGCTTGTACCCACCCCAGCGCTTAGTCCAGTGCCTGGCGCATCCTAAGCGCCTAACAAATACCACAATTATTAATTATTATTCTTTTAAACCTCAGGGATCTCTCCCAGCTAGAGAAACAGCTAGCGTTCTTCCAGTTTATCCCGCTGCCTAATCCCTTTGGGAACTCCTCCCATTCTTCAGAGCTCTTTCCATTTGGAAAGACAAATGTAAATTCCTCACCCAAGACTCCACGTCAGAAGGTCAAGACTCCGCTCCTCCTCCCCTCCCCATCGCCCCGACTCCCTCCCTCTGCTCTACCCTCCTCCCTGCCCCACAACACTTGTGTATATTTGTATATATTTAACCTCTTATTTATTTTATTAATGATGTATAATTCTATTTATCTATTTTGACGCTAATGATGCCCGTCTACTCGTTTTGTTTCATTGTCTGTCTCCCCCTTCTAAGACTGTGAGCCCGATGTTGGGCAGGGATTGTCTCTCTCTGTTGCCGAATGACACTTTCCAAGCGCTTAGTACAGTGCTCTGCACACAGTAAGCACTCGATAAATGAGATTGGATATATGAAAGAAATTCATAATAAACGCAAACTGAGGCACAGAGAAGTTTTTTGACGTTGTTTTGTTTTGTTTTTTGTTTTCTTGGTATAGTGCTTTCTATGTGCCAGGCACTGTACTAAGCGCTGGGGTGGATACAAGCAAATTTGGTTGGATACAGTCCTTTGTCCCACGTGGGGCTCACATTCTTAATCCCCATCTTGCAGATCAGGAAAACTGAGGCCCAAGGAAGTGAAGTGACTTGCCCAAGGTCACACAACAGACGGAAGCAGCGTGGCTCAGTGGAAAGAGTCCGGGCTTGGGAGTCAGAGGTCATGGTTTCTAATCCCGGCCCTGCCACTTGTCAGCTGTGCGACTTCACTTCTCTGGGCCTCAGTGACCTCATCTGTCAAATGGGGATGAAGACTGTGAGCCCCACGGGGGACGACCCGATCACCTTGTATCCCCCCCAGCGCTTAGAACAGTGCTTTGCACAAAGTAAATGCTTAACAAATACCACCGTTGTTATTATTATTACTATTATTAAGAGGCAGAGCTGAGGCTAGAACCCAGGTCCTTCTGACTCCCAGGCCCAGGCTCTTTCCACAGCACCATCCGACCACATCTCCACAAAGCTCGCCCAGCCGGAGACTGGTACAAACAGAATGTTTTTCCTCAATCCAGGGGAGGTCAAAAGGATGAGAGCTGACAACTGAGGCGTAGCAAGGCCTAGTGGATAGAGCACTGGTCTGGGAGTCTGGGGGACCTGAGTTCTAGTCCTGACTCTGCCGGGTGACCTTGGGTGAGTCACTTCACTTCTCTGAGCCTCAGTTACCTCATCCGTACAATGGGGATTAAAACCGTGAGCCCCCATGTGGGGTAGGGACTGAGCCCAACATCCTGACCTTATATCTACCCCGGAGAGAAAACAGCGTAGCTTAGTGGAAAGACAACAGGTTTACGAGTCAGAGGGACGTGGGTTCTAATCCCCGCTCCACTACTTGTCTGCTGTGTGAACTTGGGCAAGCCGTCTACTTCTCTGGGCATCATTTACCTCATCTGTAAAAGGGGGATCAAGACTGTGAGCCCCACGCGAGACCACCTGATCACCTCGTATCTACCCCGGCACTTAGTAAAATACTTTGCACAAAGTAAGCGCTTAACGAATGCCACAGTTATTATTATTACTATTATTA
Organism: Ornithorhynchus anatinus; assembly: GCF_004115215.2. NCBI lineage: Eukaryota > Metazoa > Chordata > Mammalia > Monotremata > Ornithorhynchidae > Ornithorhynchus > Ornithorhynchus anatinus. Next base: position 131,387,305 of record NC_041731.1, on the reverse strand, counting down.
TTCCATGGTTAAGCGCTTAACAAATACCATAAAATAAAATAAAAACAAAATTGAGGGGGAGAAGAATTAGGGACGGTAAAAACAGCGATGGACAAGGATGGAAATCCAGTTCACTGAAAACAGGAAGTTCATTAGCAAACGTGGCCTGGGCATAAAGCCAGCATAAAGCGTGGCGCAGTGGAAAGAGCACGGGCTTTGGAGTCAGGGCTCCTGAGTTCGAATCCCAGATCCGCCACTTGTCGGCCGTGTGACCGTGGGCGAGTCACTTCACTTCTCTGGGCCTCAGTTCCCTCATCTGTAAAATGGGGATTAAGACTGTGAGCCCCACGTGGGACGACCTGATTCCCCTGTGTCTACCCCAGCGCTTAGAACAGTGCTCGGCACATAGTAAGCGCTTAACAAATACCAACATTATTATTATTATTATAAAGCTAGTCTCCTAATATCCACATGGAAGCCCAGTCGCAGGCCCGTCTCTGCCAAGAAGCCTTCCCTGACTAAGTCCTCCATCCCTCTTCTCCCACTCCTTCTGTGTCACCCTGACTTGCTCCCTTCATTCAACCCCCCTCCCCGGCCCCACATCCCTTATATCCACATCTGTCATTTGTTTGCGTATTTATATACGTATCGATGTCTGTGTCCCCCTCTAGGCTCTGAACTCACTGTGGGCAGAAAATGCGTCTGTTTGTTGTTGGATTGTCCTCCCCCAAGCGCTTAGTACAGTGCTTTGCACATAGTAAGAGCTCAGTAAATACGATTGAATGAATGAATGAATGAATGGTGAATGAGAAAGATGGGAAAGAGACCCTGATTCTGGGCTCCCTTCTCATTCCTTATAACGCAGTCTAGAAGAAAAGAATTGAATTTGAAACAGAATGTGCTGCATAAAAGCACATCTGTTTCTTCTACAGAGAATCCAAACTAGGTTACTCTGTTTGTGACCTCAGTGGTTAATCCTATTTGATTAAAAACTGAAATGCTGGAATTAATTCTCAAATGGAATGAGGAGTCTTTATGGCAGGAAACAGCAAAGCAGACCGAAAAAAAACCCCAGTTTATTTAGCCAGAGTATTTATTTGTTTTGGAATTCTTGCTTTGTTTTCCTAAACAGAGAGTTCCCCCCGGCAGATGTCCGAAAGCCTCCGTTGGATGGCTTTTCCAAATATTCTTTCCAATTCCTTCTTATCCGAGAGCTTGGAGAGAATCTGATTTCAGAAACAACTGGCTCATATGGTGAAAAAAGAGTCTCTGTGTCAAGTAATACTATTGCAGTCTCTCAAGGGCTTAATACGGTGCTCGGCATACAATGAATAATATCATCATCATCAACATCATCGGGCTCATCAGTGGTATTTATTGAGTGCTTACAGTGTGCAGAACACTGTACTAAGTGCTTGGGAGAGGACAACAGAGTCGGTAGACGTGCTCTCTGCCCACAAGGAGCTTACAGTCTAGAGGGGGAATGATAACTGTGAAATTTGTTAGGCTCTTACTACGTGCCAAGCGCTGAACTAAACGCTAGGGGAGATAAGGGATGATCAGGTGACACATGGGGATCGCAGTCTAAGTAGGAGGGAGGACAGGCGTTAAATCCCCACTTTTCCAGATGAGGGAACTGAGGTTCCGAGCAGTGAAGTGACTTGCCCAAGGTCGCCCTGCAAGGAAGTAACAGATCCAGGATAACAATCACACACTTCCCCCCTTCAGAGCCCTACTGAAGGCTCACCTCCTCCGGAGGCTTTCCCAGACTGAGCCCCCCTTTTCCACTGCTCCTCATTGCCCCCAGTCCCTCCCTCTGCTCTACCCCCCTCCTCGCCCCACAACACTTGTGTATATATGTACATATTTATTATTATATTTATTTATATTCATGATGTGCATATATCTCTAATTCTATTTATTGATACTGATGTTATTGATCCCTGTTTCCTTGTTTTGATGCCTGACTAACCCCTTCTAGACTGTGAGCCCATTGTGGGCAGGGATTGTCTCTATCTGTGGCTGAATTGTACTTTCCAAGCGCTTAGTACAGTGCTCTGCACAGAGGAAGCGCTCAACAAATACGATTGAATGAATGAATGAACGACTTTACAACCCAGGACCTCTGACTCCTATTTATTCAATAGTATTTATTGAGCGCTTACTCTGTGCAGAGCACTGGTCTAAGCGCTTGCCCGTGCTTTTCCAACTAGACGATGCTGCCTGAGCGACTGATTCCAGCACCCTCCGTGGGCAATCCACTAACCCCACCTAAAATGCATTTACTAACCACCTAGTAATTGATTTAGGTAAATCAAAAGTCAACAGTGAATCAACCAATTGTATTTATCGACCAGCTACTGCCCGCGGAGCACTGTACTAATAGAAGAAACCACGATTTCCCGACCACAGGCACCTTACAGTTCAGCTGGGAAGATGGACACAGAATCATTAGAGGAATATATATTCCATTCTAGAAGGATTGAAGCAGCTTGGCTTAGTGGAAAGAGCCCGGGCTCGGGAATCAGAGGACGTGGTTTCTAATCCCAGTTCTGCCCCTTGTCTGCTGTGTGAGTTTGGGCAAGCCATTGAATTTATCTATGCCTCAGTTACCCCATCTGCAGAATGGGGATGGAAACTGTGAGCCCTCTGTGGGAAAACCTGATGACCTCTATCTACCCCGGTGCCTAGAACAGTGCTTGGCCCATAGTAACTGCTTAACAAATACCGTCATTATTATTATTATTTATGGGGCTTTCATCGATGTCTACCTGGAGGAAACAGATCAGTCAATCGATCATTGGCATTTGCTGATCGACTCCTGCTGCCTGGATCATTTTTCCACAGAAGATGTTCAGGCCATCTTTCCTTGCTCCTCGAAAAACTCCAGTGGTTGTCCACCCAACTCCTCATCAAATAAAACTCCTCACCATTGGCTTTAAAACACTCCATTCCCTTGCCCCTTCCTACCTCACTTCATTGCGCTCCTCCTCCATCCCAGCCCTCCCACTTGGCCCCTCTAATGCCAACCTTCTCACTGGGCCTCCATCTCGTCTATTCTCACCCCGATCTCTCGCCCACATCCTACCTCTAGCCTGGAACGCCCTCCCTCCTCATATCTGACAATGATTCTCCCCCTGCTTCCAAGTCTTATTGAAGGCCCACCTCCTCCAAGAGGCCTTCCCTGACTAAGCCATCCTTTCCTCATCTCCCACGCTCTTCTGCGCCGCCTTGACTTGCTCCCTTTATTCATCCCCCCCCTCCCAGCCCCACAGCACTTATGCACGTATCTGTCATTTTTCTTTCTTTATATTAATGTCTGTTTCCCCCTCTAGATTGTAAGCTCGTTGTGGACAGGAAATGTGCCTGTTTATTGCTATGTTTTACTTTCCCAAGCATTTAGCACAGTGCTCTGCACACAGTAAGCTCTCAATAAACCTGATTGAATAAATGAACGAATAAATGTCCATATCCACTATTTATTAATTTATATTAATGTCTGTCTCCCTCTCTAGAAAATAAACTCACTGTGGGCAGGAAGTGTGTTTGTTATATCGTTTTGTTGTACTCTCCCAAGCACTAAGTACAGAATAGGGGGTCATCCTGCTGGACCCTCATAAGAGCTTAGTACAATAAACACTCAAAAAATATGATTGAATAAATGAATGAATGAATGAATGAATGAATGAATGAATGGCAAGTCTGGGATTAGAACCCAGATCTCCTGGCATTCTTTCTATTAAGGCTTCAACATGCCTTTCTATAAGCTCTTCTTTTCCAGCACTGTCTCATTGCTTAAAGGAAAAACCCAAAACTATTTTGATGGAATCATTTTAACTCTCCCGAGATCAATAGCAACTGCTATTCTCAACTCCATTTTCCTCTTGATAGCATCTAGAAAAAAAATCGAAATTGTGTTTTTCATTTTCTTGTGAGTATTTCTTCAAACACAGGAACAAGAGGAGAATGGAGACCTGAGTGTTTGCATGGCATTTAAAGAGAAATAATGAGTTTCAGATAGGAAAGAACCAAAGGATATTTTGCCCAGTGGGGAGGAGAAAAAAAGCTTTCGGCGTCTTCAGCAGAGGGGAACTCAACTTCTTCAGTAGCATAAGTGGAAACGTGTTATTTTTCTCATAATAATGATGGTATTTGGAAAGCGCTTACTATGTGCCAAGCACTGTTCTAAGTGCTGGGGTGGATGCAAGGTCATCAGGTTGGGCGCAGTCTTACCATTTTACAGACGAAGTAATGGAGGCGCAGAGAAGTGAAGTGACTTGCCCAAAGTCACACAGCTGATAAGTGGAGGAGTCGGGATTAGAACCCATGACCTTCGACTCCCAAGCCTGTGCTCTTTCCTCTAAGCCACGTTGCTTTTCTACAAAAATGTTCAGTTCATGTCTCTCCAGTGCTCAAGTATCTCCAGTGTTTTGGGTTTTTTTCTGGTGTTTGGTAAGTGCTCACTATATACCAGGCACTGTTCTCAACGCTGGGGTAATAATAACAATGTTGGTATCTGTTAAGCGCTTACTATGTGCAGAGCACTGTTCTAAGCGCTGGGGGAGATACAGGGTCATCAGGTCGTCCCACGTGAGGCTCACAGTTAATCCCCATTTTCCAGATGAGGGAACTGAGGCTCCGAGAAGTGACTTGCCCACAGTCACACAGCTGACAAGTGGCAGAGCCGGGATTCGAACCCAGACCTCTGACCCCCGAGCCCGGGCTCTTTCCACTGAGCCACGCTGTTCCCAAGCAGTACAAGCTAATCAGATGGGACATAGTCCCTGTCCTACATGGGGCTCACGGTCTTATTTACCAAATGAGGTAACTGAGTCACAGAGGAGTGAAGTGACCGGTCCAAGGTCACACAGCAGATGAATGGAAGATGGGGGATTAGAACCCAGATCTTTACGACTCCCGGGCCGTTGCTTTACCGCTAGGTCACGCTTGCTTCCCCAGTGGTAGTCCATTCACCTCCAGATTAGAGGGAAACTCCTTACCGTCGACTCGTTAACGTTCTCTCACCTCTTCCCCTCCTGCCTCACCTCGCTGCTCCTCTACCAAATCCCAGCTCACGCACTTCCCTCCTCTCCTGCCAACCTTCTCGCCGCCCCTCCGTCACGTCTATCTCACCGCCGACCTCTCGTCCACATTTATTCAATAGCATTTATTGAGCGCTTGCTATGTGCGGGGCACAACCTGCCTCTGGCCTGGAATGGTCTTCCTCTTTTTTTGTTTTACTGTTATAATAATGTCGGTATTTGTTAAACGCTTACTATGTGCAGAGCACTGTTCTAAGCTCTGGGGGAGATACAGGGTGATCAGGCTGTCCCACGTGGGGCTCACAGTCTTAAGCCCCATTTTCCAGAGGAGGGAACTGAGGCCCAGAGAAGCGAAGTGACTTGCCCACAGTCACACAGCTGACAAGTGGCAGGGCCGGGATTCGAACCCATGACCTCTGACTCCCAAGCCCGGGCTCTTTCCCCTGAGCCACGCCGCTTCTCTCCGTTAAGCACTTGGAAAACGGACTCTCGGAAAGAGCTTCGCTCGGTGAGCCTGGACCGTTATTTACAAGACTTTCACGGGTCTTTCCTCAATAGCTCACAAAACGGGAAGGTGTTTGATACTTTAGTCAGGCCTTCCCCGGCTAAGCCCTCCTTTTCTCGTCTCTCACGCCCTTCTGCGTCGCCCTGACTCGCTCCTTTTCTTCAACCCCCCCCCCCCCCATCCCGGCCCCACACCACTTCTGCCCCACCGCTCCGTTTCTTTATTTCTATTAATGTCTGTCTCCCCGCCACTAGACTCTCAGTTTGTTGCCCTCAGGGAATGTGTCCGTTACATTATTGTGTCGTACTCTTACGAGAGCTTAGAACAGTGCTCTGCACACAGTAAGTGCTCAATAAATATGACTGATTGCTTGACTGATACTGACCGACTGACTCTCTTCTGCACGGCCCTGACTCGCTCCCTTTATTCATCGCCCCCAATCCCAGCCCCACACCGCTTATAATAATGTTGGTATTTGTTAAGCGCTTACTACGTGCAGAGCCCTGTTCTAAGCGCTGGGGTAGACACGGGGGAATCGGGTCGTCCCACGTGGGGCTCCCAGTCTTCATCCCCATTTTACAGATGAGGGAACTGAGGCCCAGAGAAGTGAAGTGACTCGCCCACAGTCACACAGTTGACAAGTGGCCGAGCGGGATTCGAACCCACGACCTCTGACTCCGAAGCCCGTGCTCTTTCCACTGAGCCACGCTGCTTCTCCATGTCCAGATTTGTTATTTCTTTATTTCTATTAATGTCTGTCTCCCCACCTCTAGACCGTCAGTTTGTTGCGGATAGGGAATGTGTTCATCCCATTATTGCGGCGTAGTCTTACAAGAGCTGAGAACAGTGTTCGGCACAAAGTAAGTGCTCAATAAATACGACTGATTCCTTGATTGATACCGACTGCTGAAGTCACTCCTTCGTCACCCTGACTCGCTTCCCTTATTCATCCCCCGCGCCCAGCCCCACACCACTGAAGTTCATATCTATCATTTGTAAGTCCATATACGTAGAGAAGCATCGTGGCATAGCGGATAAGTGTTGGGCCTGGGAGTCAGAAGGTCATGAGTTCTAATCCTGGCCCTGTCACCTGTCTGCTGTGTGACCCTGGACAAGTCATTTCACTTCTCTGGGCCTCAGTGGCATCATCTGTGAAATGGGGATTGAGGCTGTGAGCCCCACACGGGACAGAGACTGTGTCCAACCTGATTTGCTTATATCCACCCCAGTACTTAGAACAGTGCCTGGCACATAGTAAGTGCTTAACAAATACCATCATCATCATCATCATTATTATTATTATTAATAATTACCAGCCTGTTAATAATAATAATAATAAAGGTGGCATTTGTTAAGTGCTTACTACGTGAGAAGCACTGTTCTAAGCACTGGGGGGATACAAGGTAATCAGGTTGCCCCACATGGGGCTCACAGTTTTAATCCCCACTTTACAGATGAGGTAACTGAGGCACAGAGAAGTTAAATGACTTGCCCAAAGTCACACAGAAGGCAAGCAGCAGAGCCAGGATTTGAACTCATGACCTCTGACTCCCTTAAAGGACAGACCAGGGGCATGGGAATCAGAAGGTCGTAGATTCTAATTCCGGCTCTGCCACATGTCTGCTGTGTGACTTTGGGCAAGTCACTTCACTTCTCTGGGCCTCAGTTATCTAATCTGTAAAATGGGGATTAAGAATGTGAGTCCTTTGTGGAAGAGGGACTGTGTCCATCCGACCTAACTTGTATCTACCCCCAGTGCTTCGAACAGTGCTTGTCACATAGAAAGTGCTTAACAAGTTTTTATTATTATTAAGTGCCATCTAGTTGTTTCTAATTCATAGCAACTCCAAGGATAAACTTTCTCCAGAACATCCCGCCCTCTGCCATAATCCGCAACCTTTCTAACGGTTCTTCCCTTCTCGTTGTTATGGTCTCTGTCCATTTAGCTGCCGGCCTGCCCCTTCCACGTTTTCCCTGGACTTTTCCTAGCATTAGTGTCTTCTCCAGTGAATCAGTCCTCCTGATCACGTGTCAAAAATCTGCTCATCTAAAACGAGTCATTTGGTCTTCCAAAGACCGCTTGCCTTTAATTTGCTCCGAAGTCCATTTGTTTGTCTTTCTGGCAGTCCATGGTATTCCCGAAAGCCTTCTCCGACACCACATTTCAAAAGGATCCATGTTCCTTCTCTCCTATTTTTTCACCGTCCGGCTTTCAGACCCACATATTGTCACTGGAAACACCAAAGAGTTGACAATTTATATTTTTGTGGCAGTCATTACATCAGCACATTTCATGACTTTTTCCAGGCTCTTCCTAGCAAGTCTTCCTAACGTTCATCTTGGGCGAATTTCTTGGCTACTATTTCCTTTATTATTGATCATCCATCCCAGGAGAGATAAACTGTCGTTATTTCAATCCTCTCTCTGTCCACTACAAATGTGTTAAAACTGCCAGTTGTCGTGATCTTTGTTTTCTTGACGTTCAAATATAGGCCCATCTTTCTGCTCTGTTGCTTAACTTTTAATGAAAAGCCCTTCAAGTCTTCTTCACTTTCTGCTAGTAGGGTTGTATCATCAGCATAAAGAAGGCTGCTTATATTCCATCCTCCGGTCTTTACTCCCCGTTCGTCTTCATCCCATCCGGCTTCTCTCGTTAGGTGTTTGCTGTAAAGGATGAACGGATAAGGCGATACGATCCGTCCTTTTCTTACGCTCTTGCTAATGAGGGATCAAACTATTTCTTCATATTCCGCACTTATCGTAGCCTCCCGTTGGTCATACAGGTTCCGTATTAATGCAATTAAATGGTCTGGAACGCCCATTTTCCTTAATGGGTTCCATAGTTTCTCATGATCCACGCAGTCAAAGCCTTACTGTAATCAATAAAGCGCAGGCTGACTTCCTTTTGATATTCTCTCATCCATTCAATTATCCAACGGACATCGGCAATAATATCTCACGTCCCTCGTCCTTTCCGGAATCCTGCTTGAACATCGGGCAAGCCGCGTTCCGTGGAGGCCTCCGTTTGACGCCGAATAACTACCTTGCTGGCGTGTGAGATCGAGGAAACCGTACGATAATGGTCACATTTAGTTGTATCTCCTTTCTTTAGTATTCGAAACTAAACTGATCTCTTCCAATCAGATGGCCATGGAGTCGTCAGCCAGACCTATTGACCTATTTGGTAAAGACTTCAACCGATTCTTCTTCAGCTGCCTGAAACACCTCAGTAGGAAGCTTCTCAGAGCCAAGTGCCTTACTTGGGGGGAGGCAGCGTAACGGTGACTTAACTTCACTCTCCATGATAATAATGATTAATAATTATGGTATTTGTTAAGCACTTACTACGTGTCAAGCGCTGCTCCAGACGTGGGATAGGTAAGCAGGTTATCGTGCATGGCGTTCGTTCATTCATTCATTCGCTAGCATTTATTGAGCACTTACTATGTGCAGAGCACTGTACTAAGCGCTTGGATTGTACAATTCACAGTCTTCACAGTCTTAATCCCCATTCGCAGGGTTCACAGTCGTAATCCCCATTTTATAGATGAGGTCACTGAGGTCCAGAGAAGTGAAGTGGCTTGCCCAAAGTCACACAGCAGACAAGTGGCGGGGCCGGGATCAGAACCCACGACCTCTGACTCCCAAGCCCGGGTTCTTTCCGCTAAGCCACGCTGCTTCTCCATGACGAGTGGCTCTAATTCAAAAGGAGCTTCCTCAAATACTTCTCGTATATTTCTATCTTTCTGGTATAGTTCCTGCGTGTATTCTTTCCATCTCTGTTTGATTCCACTGCTATCATTGATCATCAGTCCATCTTTGCTTTTGACAAAGACAATCCGAAGAGGAAACGTTCCCTTAATTTCCTTAATCTTTTGAAATAGCGATCTTGTCCACTCACATTTGTTGTTGACTTCCATTTCTTTACATATGCCGTTATAATTTTCCTGTTTTCCCTTCCTAGCAGAGCGCTGGAATTTTCAGCTCAGTTCTTTGAGCAGGATCTTTTCTCCTCTGATTTTTGCTTCCTTCCTTTTTTTGGCTACTTCCAGAGTTACGTTTGACATCCGTTTTGGCTTTTTTTGTCTTCCTGACCTTTTGCAGTACTGTGTCACTTTTCTTCCTTGATGACATTTTTAATCTCCGTCCACGTTTCCTCTGGTCCCATGTCTGCGAGATTAAGTGCTTCAAATCTATTTTTTACGTGATCCTTAAATACAGGGGGAGTATTCGTCGGGTCATATCTGGGTAGCTGTAAGGCGTGATCGATCTTTCTAAGTTTTAGCCTGAGTTTACCCATTAACAGCTCATGAGCGGTTCACAGTCAGCTCCAGGCCACGTTTTTGCTGCCAAAACAGAACTCCTCCTCTCTTTCTAGAAATAATATAGTCGATTTGATTTCTACGTAGTACATTCAATGAAGTCCATGTCTTCAGTCGTCGTTTAGGTTGGATAAAGAAGGTGATGGCAATAAAGAAGTCATTTGATTCACAGAAACCATTGTCGGTCCCCGGCTTGATTCCGATTTCCAAGGCCATATTTCCTAACAACCTTCAATTCCATTCCACTACCAGCTTTTGCATTCCGATCCCCCGTGATAATCAACACATCTCGCTTGCAGCCTTTATCAATCTCTCTCTCTATTTCCTTGTAAAACCTATTTCTTCTTGCTCTGCATCTGTTGTTGAGGCGTACACCTGAAGTACTGCCATAGCGAATGGTTTTCCCCCGAATCTAATAGCTATCAATCGGTCACCGACAACATTCTAACCAATAACTGCCTCAGCAATTTTCCTTGTCGTGATTACCGCTACGCCATCTCTTCTTTTTTCAGCATGGGCAGAGTAGTAGATGACGTGCTCATTAAATGCCCAAGACCAGTCCATTTCAGTTGGCTTACTCCTAGGATACTTATCTTCAATCGGTCCATTTTATTCTTGACTATTTGATAATAATAATAATAATAATGGTATTTGTCGAGCGCTTACTTTGTGCCAAGCACTGTTCTAAGCACAGGGAGAAGCAGCGTGGCTCAGTGGCAAGAGCCCGGGCTTTGGAGTCAGAGGTCCTGGGTTCGAATCCCGGCTCGGCCACTTGTCAGCTGTGTGACTTTGGGCAAGTCACTTCACTTCTCGGTGCCTCAGTGACCTCATCTGGAAAATGGGGATTAAGGCTGTGAGCCCCACGTGGGACGACCTGATTCCCCTGTGTCTCCCCCGGCGCTCAGAACAGTGCTCGGCACATAGTAAGCGCTTAACCAATACCAACATTAACACAGGGTCAGATCGAAGGCTATCAGGATGTCCCACCTGGGCCTCACAGTCTTGATCCCCGTTTTACAGAAGAGGTCACTGAGGCACAGAGAAGTGAAGTGCCCAAAGTCACACAGCTGACAAGCGGCAGGGTCGGGATTAGAACCCACCACCTCTGACTCCCAAGCCAGGGCTCTTTCCACTAAGCCACGCTGCTTCTCTAACTTTCCAACCTTCCCCTGGTTCGTACTATACACATCCCACGCTGCAATCATAAGGGTAATCTTTACAGCTTCAGATATTCTTTTCTCATACGGCAACATCAGCGAGCGGAGGTCCCGAAGGCTTCATTCCGGCCCCGTCGTAAACGCCCACGGTACTCTGAGACGTCGTCTGCCGTGCTCCTCCCCAGTAGGTTGAGTGCCTTCTGACCTGAGGGGTTCATCTTCCTGCACCATATCTGTCGTCCCTCTGATGTGTGTTTCCGTAGAGTTCTCTTGGAAAAAAATCCGGAAAAATCCGCAGGGAAAACTTGAGTCTCGTCTTGGATCGACACTTGGATCATTTGATAGGCCGCCTCCGACTCCTTCCCACGCCGCCGCTGCCCAGCACAGGCGAATCGACTCTGACGCTTCCGTTTAGACCTTTCCTGTGCAGGTAACCCTAGCGAGAGTATCCATTCCTGGTTTGGGCAGTGGCTAGCGAGCGTCAGGCCAGCTGCTACAGATCAAAACTCCCCCGTGCCGAAAAGCAGCAGCAGCACGGGAGAGAGTCCGGGGCGGAGACTCAAGTTGACCGCGCGGAAGGAAGCGATGGTCGACCACGACTGGATTCTTCCCGAGAAAACTCTACGGATCCATTACCGGAACGATTACGGATGGATAATAATAATGTTGGTATTTGTTAAGCGCTCACTATGTGCCGAGCACTATTCTAAGCGCTGGGGTAGACACAGGGGAAGCGGGTTGTCCCACGTGGGGCTCACCGTCTTCATCCCCATTTGACAGGTGAGGTCACTGAGGCGCAGAGAAGTGAAGTGACTTGCCCAAAGTCACACATCTGAAAAGTGGCAGAGCTGGGATTCGAACTCATGACCTCTGACTCCAAAGCCCGCGCTCTTTCCACTGGGCCACGCTGGCGGTGGGTCGTTCTGGGAGAGATTCATTCATTCATTCAGTAGTATCTATTGAGCGCTTAATATGTGCAGAGCGCATAGTGAGAAGCAGCGTGGCTCAGTGGAAAGAGCCTGGGCTTCGGAGTCAGAGGTCACGGGTTCGACTCCCGGCTCTGCTGCTTGTCAGCCGTGTGACTGTGGGCAAGTCACGACTTCTCTGTGCCTCAGTGACCTCATCTACAAAATGGGGATTAACCGCGAGCCCCACGTGGGACGACCTGATGACCCCGTATCTCCCCCCGCGCTTAGAACGGTGCTCTGCGCGTAGTAAGCGCTTAACAAATACTGACATTATTAGCACTGTGCTAAGCTCTTGGAATGGACAATTAAGCAACAGATAGAGACAATCCCTCCCCTGTGACGGGCTCACAGTCTAATCGGGGGAGACAGGCAGCAAAGCCAAGCAGAGCAAGACAAAAACCAAACGACATCATCACGATAAATAGAATCCAGGGGATGGACACCTCATTAACAGAATAAATAGGGTAATAATTGATATATACAAAGGAGCACCGCGCTGAGGGAACGGGAACGGGGACGAGCAGGAGGGGAGGAAGCGGGAGCAGAGGGAGAGGGAGGGCTCAGTGTGGGAAGGCCTCCTGGAGGAGGTGAGCTCTCAGTAGGGCTTTGAATGGGGGAAGAGAGTTAGTTTGGCGGAGGTGAGGAGGGAGGGCGTTCCAGGCGCGGAGGCAGGACGTGGGCCAGGAGTAGATCTGAAAGGCCCAAGACGCTCCCGGGCCCGGCCATGAGTTCACGGCATCGCTATGGGTCAGAGATGACTCAGTGGCATAAGACAGGCGAGAGTTAACAAGTACCATAATGATTATTATTATATCAATGTCTGTCATTCATTCAATTGTATTTATTCAGCACTTACTGTGTGCAGAGCACCGAACTAAGCGCTTGGGAGAGTACAGTATAACTCTAAAGGCTGTGAGCCTCCCGTGGGACAACCTGACGACCCCGTATCTCCCCCCGCGCTTAGAACGGTGCTCTGCACGTAGTGAGCGCTTAACAAATACCAACGTTAATGTGAAATGGACGCATTCCTTGTCCACAGCAATCAAGAAGCCCTGTTCTTCTGACTCCCAGGCCCGTGCTCCATCCACCGAGCCACCGTGCCGAGCGCTGCACTAAGCGCTGAGGAAGAATTCCGAGGTGGGAATTGGATAGGAACCCTGTCCCTCAGCGGGCTCCCAGTTCCCAAAAATCCAGATGTAAATCACTGACCTTTCGTATTCCTCGCCCGGTATAATCCGGATGAATTATGAGCTCCATCTGGCTAGCTCTAAATCAAAACAAGGACAGAGCTGGTTTGATAGTGTGAGGAGTTTCCCCTCGGCCACCCTGCCCGAAACTCCAGTCAGGAGAGAGGGAGCGTCCGATTTTGAAGGGAACTCCACTGAGAGCAGTGTTAGGATCATTCGGATAATAATAATTCCGTAAGCGTCTCTGCTTTGATTCCGGAGACTCAAATCAATTATAGTAGTATAATTACATGGGTGGTTTTGCTAGACTTGCAGCAGGGAAAATGACTATCCTGTCAATTCCCAGCTTCTGAAAATACTTGTTTCTAAGCTCCTATTTATGTAGTAAAATGAGTCCTTTTTAGTCTGAAGCCCGTGTTGGTTCGGTGACGCTCGTGTGGAAGTAACCGCTCCCGACGGTATCTCTTGCTATTCCCCGGTGAGCGGACGAGTCATTTGGAGGAAATAAGCTAAGAGAAGAAATCTCCCCCCACCCCCCGGCCCCAGCCTAGGGCCCTTACGTACATATCTGTAATTGACATATTCTTAACAATAATAACAATAATGGCATTTGTTAAGTGCTCTCTTTATTGCCGAATTGTACTTTCCAAGCGCTTACTATAGTGTTCTGCACAGAGTAAATGCTCAAGAAATAAGATGGAATGAATACTCTGGGCTGAGCACTGTTTTAAGGGCTGGGGTAGAAGCAGCGTGGCTCAGTGGAAAGAGCCTGGGCTTGGGAGTCAGAGGTCATGGGTTCAAATCCCCGCTCTGCCACTTGTCAGCTGTGGGACTGTGGGCGAGTCACTCCCCCGATTAGACCGTAAGCCCGTCAGAGGGCGGGGACTGTCTCTATCTGTTACGGATTTGTACATTCCAAGCGCTTAGTACAGTGCTCTGCGCTCAATGAACACTATTGAATGAATGAATGAACTTCTCTGGGCCTCAGTGACCTCATCTGTAAAATGGGGATGAAGACTGTGAGCCTCACGTGGGACAACCTGATGACCCTATATCTACCCCACTGCTTAGAACGGTGCTCTGCACATACCAACATTATTATTATAATCAGGTTGTCCCAAGTGGGGCTCACAGTCTTCATCCCCATTTTACAGATGAGGTCACTGAGGCACAGAGAAGTGAAGTTTCTTGCCCAAGGTCACACAGCCGATAAATACCTGGCCTAGTGGCGAGAACATGGACTATGGGAGTCGGTGGCCGTGGCTTCTAATCCCGGCTCCGCCACTCGTCTGCTGTGAGACCTTGGGCAAGCCCCTTCACTTCTCTGTGCCGCAGTTCCCTCATCTGTCAAATGGGGATTGAGACTATGAGCCCCACGTGTGACAGGGACTGGGTCCAACTCGGTTTGTTTGTAACTACCCCAGCGTTTAGTACAGTGCTTGGCACATAGTAAGCGCTTAACAAATGCCATAATTATTGTGATTATTATAAGCGGAGGAGTTGGGATTAGAACCCACATCCTCTGCCGTCTCCACCACTCTAGACCCTAAGCTCGTTGTGGGCCGGGAATGTGTCTGTTTATTGTTGTATTGTATTCTCCCAAAAGACTAATACAGTGCTCTGCACGAAGCAGGTGCTCAATAAGTATGATTACATAAGCTCCATATTTGCCCAGAGAGGCTATCCATTTATTCATTCATCCATCCATCCATCCATCCATCCATTCAGTTGCATTTATTGAGCGCTCCTGAGTGCGGAGCACTGTACTGAGAGCACTCGTGAGAGTAAAATACAATAATAGAAGACACAATTTCCTGCCCAGAACGAGTTTACAGTCTAGAGGGGGAGACAGAGATGAGGAGAAATAAATAAACGATTGCTATGGAAGTAAGTGCTATGGGGCTGGTAGCGGGGATGAATAAAGGAAGCATACCATTTTTCGCACGTGATCCCGATACCCCCCTGTATATCTAGAAAAAGTTTCACGCTCGTCCTCCCCTTTGAAATCCTGTCCTCAGACAGCCTCGCCCGACTATTTTCTTTTCTTTAATGGCATCTGTTAAACGATCAATCGACCGTGTTTATTGAGCACTTAATAATAATGATAGCTGTTATTATGATGATGATGATGATTACTTTGGTATTTGATATTTGGTATTTTGGGTATCTGGTGATTTGGGTATTTGGTCATTTCGGTATGTGTTAAGTGTTTACTATGCGCCAAGCACCGTTCTAAGCACTGAGGTAGATACAAGGTAATCGAGTCGTTCTATGTGAAGCTCAGAGTCTTAATCCCCATTTTACAGATGAGGTAACTGAGCCACCGAGAAGTTAAAGGGCTTGCCCAAGGTCACGCAGCAGACAAGTGGCGGAGCCGGAATTAGAAGCCCCGTCTGCTGACTCCCAAGCCCGGGCTCTTGCCACTAAGCCACGCTGCTTCTGTGCCAAGCGCTGTACTAAGCACTTAGGGGAGTACGATTCAACAGAATTGGCAGTCACGTTCCCCGCCCACAACAAGCTTACAGTCTCAAGGGGGAGACAGACATTAATTAATATGAAAGACAGATATTAGAGCTTTCTATGTACAAGGCACCACGCTAAGCGCTGGGATAGACGCAAGCTAAGGAGGTGGGACACGGCCCCTGTCCCGCATGGGGCTCACAGTCACAGATGAGGTGACTGAGGCACAGAGAAGTTGAGCGACTCGCTCAAGGTCACGCAACAGACAGGTGGCGGAGCAGGGATTAGAACCCAGGTCCTTCTGAATCCCAGGCCCGGGATCTTCGCTCCGATCCACGCCGCTTCCCATTTTAATTTTCTGCTTCTCAAACAGCTTTTGATGAATCCCTTATCCCCTCCACCTTATTCTCCCTCCCTTCTCAACCCTTTAGCATTTTGATATTCACCCCACGCTTAATGTACATATAGTAATTACAGTATTTGTTAAGGGCTTACTATGTGTCAGGTACAGTACTAAGCACTGGGGTGGGAAGAAGCAAATCAGGTTGGACCCAGTCCCTGTCCCACGTGGGGCTCCCAGTTTCAAGCCCCATTTTACAGATGAGGGAACCGAGGCACAGAGAAGTGACCCGACTTGCCCAAGGTCACGCAGCCGGCAACTGTGGGAAACAGGATTAGAACCCATGACCTCCTGACTCCCAGACCCGAGCTCTATCTATCCTGCCGACTACATCTTTCTCTTCTCCCCCCCGATTAGACCGTAAGCCCATCGAACGGCAGGGACCGTCTCCATCTGTTGCCGACTTGGTTCATCCCAAGCGCTCAGTACAGTGCTCTGCACATAGTAAGCGCTCAATAAACGCTATTGAATGAATGAATATCGACTACGCCAGGCTGCTGTGAGCCCCTCCGCTCTGCTCTTCCCCTCGTAAACTTGATTTCGATGTCGGTCTCCCCCTCTAGACTGTAAGGTTGTTGTGGGCAGGGATTCATTCATTCATTCATTCAATCCTATGCACTGAGCGCTTACTGTGTGCAGAGCACTGTACTAAGCGCTTGGAAAGCCCAATTCAGCAGCAGATGGAGACCATCCCTACCCAACAGCAAGCTCACATTCTAGGAGGGGGCAGACAACGAAACAAGTAGGCAAGCGTCAAAAATAGCAATATAAACAAATAGAACTACAGACTATTTATCGCCATCGTTCTCGTCCGTCCGTCTCCCCCGATCAGACCGTGAGCCCGTCAAACGGCGGGGACCGTCCCTACCTGTCGCCGACTCGTTCATTCCAAGCGCTTAGTACGGTGCTCTGCACATAGTAAGCGCTCAATAAATACTATCGAATGAATGAATGAATATATATACACATCCTTAATAAAATCGACAGAACGATAAACGTGTACATATGTCTGCCAACTCTGCTGCTTTGGAATAATAAAAATGATAATAGTAATTGGGGTATTTGAGTGCTTACTATGTGCCAGGCGCTGTTCTAAGCACTGAGGTGGTTGGACACAGTCCCTGTCCTGCAAGGGGCTCAGAGTCTTAATCCCCATTTTCCAGATGAGGTCACCGAGGCCCAGGGAAGTGAAGTGATTTGCCCAAGGCCACACGGCAGACAACAGGCAGAGAACCCATGACCTTTGAACTTCCAGGCGGCCCATGCTCTACCCACTATGCCATGCTGTATTCTCCCAAGCGCTTAATACAGTGCTCTGCCCACAGTAGTCACCTGATAATTATCAAGTGCTCCCCCAAATACCGTTGATTGACAGGTCCCTAATTTACTGCAAAATCAGTTCAAAGTCCTTAACCCTATCAATATTGCAGTCATTACCAAATCTCTACTTGAAAACTTGAATTCCTTAACGGTAACCAGGCAAAGTGGGAGTATAAATTTGATAGACTCAATTGAGGTTCAATTTTATCTCCCACGACTTTCCACCGGCAACGGGTAAATTACAATTCCAACCTAAAATTAGGTGTTTGCAAACAAGCAGTTTCCGTTCCGATCCGCCGTCCCGCCTCAACCGTCTCTCCGGGGATGAGAGTTTCTGGAGAAAATAAAATAAAATGCATAAAGCGATTTATTTAGCCACCTCCGCCCTCAAATCTGTTTAGCTCTTAAATTCCTAAGACATATATAGAGTCTGAAAGATAAAATTGGCCTCTGATAGCTGTAGCGACTGAATTTACTGGCACTGACAGGATGCAGCGTATTGTGCTAACGGCCGAAGGCTCTTTAAGGGTTCTTTTATAGCTGTGCTTGGAAACGTGAGAGCTTCTCTTCCAGGGAAATGCAGGGAAGATCAATCAATTGATCCATCCATCGATAATATTAAGAGTGATGATAACGATGGTATTTGTTAAACGCTGGGGGGGATCACTAGGTTATCAGGTTGTCCCCCTTGGGGCTCACGGTCTTCATCTCTATTTAACAGACGAGGTCACTGAGGCACAGAGAAGTTGAGTAATTTGCCCAAAGTCACACAGCAGACAAGTGGCGGAGCCGGGATTCGAACCCCTGACCTCTGACTCCCAAGCCAGTGCTATTTCCACTAAGCCAGGCAGCCGGGCAGTAGAGAAGCAGCATGGCTCAGTGGAAATTGCACGGAGTCAGAGGTCAGGGGTTCGAATCCCGGCTCCGCCACTTGTCACCTGTGGGACCGTGGGCAAGTCACTTCACTTCGCTGTGCCTCAGTTCCCTCATCTGTCAAATGGGGAGGAAGACCGTGAGCCCCACGTGGGACAACCTGATTCCCCTGTGTCTCCCCCAGCGCTTAGAACAGTGCTCTGCACATAGTAAGGGCTTAACCGATACCAACGTTATCATTATTATTATTTATTGATTAAGTGCCTACTGTTTGCCGATTACTTGATTAAGGTCGGGAAAGTACAAGAGAGAAAATTGCACGATTAAATGAGATAGCTGTAAGCTTATTGCGGGCAGGGATCGTCTCTATTGCTGTACTGTACTCTCCCAGCTGCTTACTACATTCATTCATTCGGTAGTATTTATTGAGCGCTTACTATGTGCAGAGCACTGTACTAATCGCTTGGAATATAGAATCCGGCAACAGATAGAGACGATCCCTGCCCGATGACGGGCTTACTCCAGTGCTCTGCACATAGTAAGCGCTCAATAAATACGATTGAATGAGTAAATGAAGATGAAAAGAAGCTTCTTGAGATGAGGCTATCTTATCAATCAATCGATAGTATTGAGAAGCAGCGTGACCTAGTCATTCATTCGTTCAATAGTATTTATTGAGCGCTTACTATGTGCAGAGCACCGGACTGAGCGCTTGGGATGAACGAGTCGGCAACGGATAGAGACGGTCCCTGCCGTTTGACGGGCTCACGCTCTGATCGGCCTAGTGAAGCCATGACCTGCGAAGCAGCGTGGCTCAGCGGAAAGAGCCCGGGCTTGAGAGTCAGAGTCGTGGGTTCTAATCTCAGCTCCGCCACTAGCCAGTTGCGTGACTTGGGGCAAGTCGCGTGATTTCTCTGTGCCTCAGTTCCTTCATCTGTAAAATGGGATTAATACTGTGAGCCCCGTGTGGGACAACCTGATCACCCTGGAACCGTCCCCCTCCCCCCCCCCCACCAAAGCGCTTAGAACAGTGTACGCACTTAACAAATGCCATTATTATTTTTAATGGATAGAGCTCAGGCTTGGAAGTCAGAAGGATCTCGGATCTAATCCCAGCTCTGCCACTCGTCTGCTGTGTGACCCCGGGTGAGTCGTTTCACCCTCTGGGGCTCATTTACCTCACCCGTCAAATGGAGATTGAGACCGTGAGCCTCGTCACACAGAAAAAGAACCGGCCCCGGGGAGTGAGAGGGTCTGGGTTCTAATTCTGGCTCTGCCACTTGTCTGCTGTGCGACCTCGAGCGAGTAACTTCACTTCTCTGGCCCTCGGTTTCCTCATCAGTAAAACTGGGATTCGATTCCCGTTTTCCCCTCTAAAAGTGTGAACCCAATGGGCCTGAACTGGCCATCCTGTAATTTAGTATAGTTCTTGACACACAGTAAACACTGAACCGATATTACAATTACTATTATCGTGATTGATCTTCAAACGAGAGGTCGGTCAATCGATCAGGTGTATGTTTCGGGTACCTACCGTGGAAGAAACGCTCAGTATCAGAGGATCATATCTGCCGAGCGCTTACTCTACGCAGAGAACTGGATTAAGCACTCGGGAGAGTACACTAGAACAGTATAACAGACACATCCCCCGCCCACAGAAAGCTTACGGTCTAGACCGGGGAGACAGGCAGTAATAAAAACGAAATAACTGACAGATCGGGACATCGGTGCTGAGGGGCTGCAAGGGAGGATGAATAAAGGGAGCAAATTGGGGTGACACAAGAAGGGAGAGGGAGAAGAGGAAAAGGGGGGCTTAGTCCTGGAAGGCCTCTTGGAGGAGATGGGTCTTCGATGCGGCTCAGGAGAAAGACCCCGGGGTTGGGAGTCAGAGGTCGCGGGTTCTAATCCCGGCTCCATCCTTTGTCTACTGTGTGACTTGGGGCACGCCACAACTTCTCTGTCAAATGGGGTTGAAGACTGGGAGCCCCTCACGGGACAACCTGATTACCTTGTGTCTACCCAGCAGCAGCGTGGCTCAGTGGAGAGAGCGTGGGCTTGGGAGTCAGAGGTCATGAGTTCGAATCCCAGCTCTGCCTCTTGTCAGCTGTGTGACTGTGGGCGAGTCACTTCACTTCTCTGGGCCTCAGTGACCTCATCTGTCAAATGGGGATTAACTGGGAGCCTCACGTGGGACGACCTGATGACCCTGTATCTCCCCCAGCGCTTAGAACGCTGCTCTGCACGTAGTAAGCGCTTAACATTATTATTATTATGATGATTATTACCAACATTATTATTACCCCAGTGTTTAGAACAGTGCTTGGCCCATACTAAGAGCTTAACAAATGCCATCGTTTTTATTATTATTACGGACAGACTCTGGTCCCACCCCGACTCTGCTTCATCCCCCAAAACCCCGGGTAGGACCCTGACCCCCCACCCCCCCCCCCCCCGGCCCGCTCACTCCCCCATACCACCCCCTCTTCACTAGCGATGCTGAAATCGAGCCTTAGCCAAGCAGAGGAAGGGAATAATGGCTGTGTAGAGCCGCCCCTGAAACCATCCTCCTTGGGGAATCCTCCAATCATTCGGTGGTATTTATTGAGCATTTCCCGTGTGCCGTCGGGTCGTCTCTGACCCACAGCGACGCCTCGGACACCTCTCTCTCTCTCAGAACGCCCCACTTCCGTCCGCATTCGTTCCGGTGGTGGATCCACCGTTTTCTCGGGAAAAATCCGGAAGGGGTTGATGGTCGCCTCCTTCCCCACGATCGACTTGAGTCCCGCCCTCGACTCCCTCCCGTGCCGCTGCCGCCCGGCACGGGGGAGTTTTGACCCGTAGCCGACGGCCTGCCGCTCGCTAGCCGCTGCCCGAGCTGGGAATGGCACGGACGGGCCTCTGCTTCACTTTCCCTCTCGTAGCCGAGACTGGTGGAGGACTGGAAACTCCCCAGGTGCCACCCTGAGAGACAGCTAAGCGTGCGGGAAGGGACGATACAACAAGAGACGGACACGTTCCCTGCCCACAACAAGCTTACATTCTCCAAACGTCTCTGTCTCTACGGTGGCATTGCCCTCGTGGTCCAAGACTGACCTACCGAGTCCCTGTCGATGAATCAATCGGCGGTATTGATCGAGCGCTTCCCGTGTGAAGAACACCATATTACTACTTCTACTACTACTAAAATAAAGGGTGGTATTTGTTAAGCGCTAACTATGTGCAGAGCACTGTTCTAAGCACTGGGGGATTCAAGGTGATCAGGTTGTCCCACGTGGGGCTCCCAGTTTTAATCCCCATTTTACAGATGAGGGAACTGAGGCACAGAGAAGCGCAGTGACTTGCCCAAAGTCACAGAGCTGGCAAGCGGCGGAGCCGGGATTCGAACCCAGGAACTCCGACTCCCAAGCCCCCGGGCTCTTTCCACTGTGCCACGCTGCTTCTCAATTACTACTACTAATAAAGGTATATTTGTTAAGCACTTACTCTGTGCCAGGCGCCGCTCTAAGCACTGGGGTAGATACAAGACAATCAGGTTGGACTCACTCCTTGTCCCCCCTGGGGCTCACACTCTTAATCCCCGTTTTACAGATGAGGGAGCTGCGATCCAGAGAAGTAAAGGGACTTGTCCAAGGTCACACGATGGACAAGTGGCAGAGGCGGGATTAGAGCCCAGATCTTTCTGACTCCAACCCGTGCACTATAATAATAATAATAAAATTGATGGCACTTTTAAGCGCTTACTATGTGCCTAGCCCTGCTCTAAACGCTTTGGCAGATACAAGGTCATCAGGTTGTCCCTCGTGGGGCTCACAGTCTTCATCCCCATTTTACGGATAAGTTAACTGAGGCACAGAGAGGTTAAGTGACTTGCCCAAAGTCACACGGCTGATCGGTGGCAGAGCCGGGATTAGAACCCATGACCTCTGACTCCCAAGCCCGGGCTCCTTCCACTAGGCCACGCTGTTACTCCACTAAGGTCTACTAAGCGCTTGGGAGAGTACAATCAACAGATTTAGTAGACGCATTCCCCGCCCACAGGGAGCTGACATTCGCCAAACCCGGAGGTCCCTATGGTCGGACTGGCTCCGTGGTCCAAGATTGACTGACAACGTCCCAGTCGATCAATCAGTGGTATTTATTGAGTGCTTATTATGTGCAGAGCACCGTACTAAGCGCTTGGAAGAGTACAATAATAATAATAATAATAATAATAATGATGTTGGTATTTGTTAAGCGCTTACTATGTGCAGAGCACTGTTCTGAGCGCTGGGGGAGATACAGGGTCATCAGGTCGTCCCACGTGAGGCTCACAGTTAATCCCCATTTTACAGATGAGGGAACTGAGGCCCAGAGAAGTTAAGGGGCTCGCCCACAGTCACACAGCTGACAGGTGGTGGAGGTGGGATTCGAACCCGTGACCTCTGACGCCCGAGCCCGGGCTCTTTCCACTGAGCCACGCGGCTTCTCTACGACAGAGTTGGTAGACGGGGTCCCTGCACACAGAGACCTCACAGTCTAGAGAGGGAGACCGACTTCATTTTTTTCTCCCTTCTAGACCGCGAGCCCGTCGTTGGGCAGGGATGGTCTCTATCTGTTGCCAAATTGTACCTTCCAAGCACGACTGTTCCAAGCAACACGGTAAGCGCGCAATAAAGACGATCGGATGAAGGAATTTAGTTAGGTGAATTTAAGATCGTATAATAGAAATAGAATAGATAAATCCTGACCCTTAAATGCTTGAAAGGGATAGATAGAAAAACAAGTCCACGGTAAGTACAGAGGGGTGTCCTCCACGTTCGAAGGCAGAGGGGTTTGAAGAAAACACAATAATGATGATAATGTTGGTATTTGTTAAGCGCTCACTATGTGCCGAGCACCGTTCTAAGCGCTGGGGTAGACAGAGGGGAATCAGGTGGTCCCACGTGGGGCTCACGGTCTTCATCCCCATTTTTTACGGATGAGGGAACTGAGGCCCAGAGAAGTGAAGTGACTCGCCCACGGTCACACGGCCGACAAGTGGCGGAGCCGGGATTCGAACTCATGAGCCCTGACTCCAAAGCCCGGGCTCTTTCCACTGAGCCACGCTGCTTCTCCATAATTTCTCCTCCTCTGTGCCTACGTCGTTGGTAGAGAACAGGGAAACGGCGTGGGCTAGAGGAAATGACCCTGGGCCTCGGAGTCAGAGGACCTGGGTTCTAATTCCAGCTCTCCCACTTTGTCTACTGTGTGACCTTGGACCGGTCGTTTCACTTTCCTCACTTTAATACCTGTTCTCCTGCCAACTTAGACCGTGGACCCCATGTGAAACAGGGACTGTATCCAGCTTGATGAATGTGGAGCGCTTGTCACAAAGCGAGTGCTTAACAAATGCCGTTTGAAAAAAGGTGATTAAAGCCTATTTGCATGATGATGACAGACATATTCATTCATTCAATAGTATTTATTCGATAGTATTTATTGAGCGCCTACTATGTGCAGAGCACTGTTCTAAGCGCTTGGAATGTAGAAATCGGTAACAGAGAGAGACGGTCCCCGCCCTGTGACGGGCGCACGGTCTAATCGGGGGAGACGGACAGAGAGGAACGACGGCCATAAATGGAATCGAGGGGACGAACGTCTCATTAAAACAATAGCAGATAAATAGAATCAAGGGGATGTACATCTCATTAACAAAATAAATAGGGCGATGAGAATATATACAGTAGAGGCGACCAGTACGGTGCTGAGGGGATGGGACGGGAGAGGGGGAGGAGGAGAGGGAAAGGGGGGAGAAGAGGGTTGAGCTGCGGAGAGGTGAAGGGGGGAATAGAGGGAGCGGAGGGAGAAGGGGGGAGCTCAGTGTGGGAAGGCCCCTTGGAGGAGGTGAGCTCTAAGTAGGGTTTTGAAGAGGGGAAGAGAACGAGTCTGGCGGAGGCGAGGAGGGAGGGCGTCCCGGGACCGGGGGAGGACGCGGGCCGGGGGTCGACGGCGGGACGGGCGAGAACGGGGGACGGCGAGGGGGCGGGCGGCGGAGGAGCGGGGCGTGCGGGGCGGGCGGTGGAAAGAGAGAAGGGAGGAGAGGGAGGAGGGGGCGAGGGGACGGACGGCCTCGAAGCCTAGAGTGAGAAGTTTATTAAGTGCTTATTAATTGCATAGCCCTGTACTGAGCACTTGGGAGAGTACAGTACAGCAATAAAGGGTCTCATAGACGATGAGGATTCTCTCCTATGGCCGTAAAAGGCGTGGGGGGGGTTTTGCTGGAAAACAAGAACGTTACATGGGGCTGACTATGATCTCATATTACATGTGAGGAAACTGAGACTGTAAGCTCACTGTGGTCAGGGAACGTGTCATTTAGTGTCCTATAGTCCTCTCCCAAGGATTTAGTACAGTGCTCTGCACACAGTAAATGCCCAATAAATGTGACCGCCGGAGGCCCAGAGAGGTTAAGGAACGTGCCCTAGGTCACACGGCCAACGAAGAGTAGAGCCTCCTACCTCTTAATCATCCTCTCAGGGTGGCACCCGGAGAGTTTCCAGTTCTCGACCGGACTCAGCTAGGGGAGGGAGAGCGAAGCAGTGGCCCGTCCATTCCAATCCGAGATTGGGCAGTGGCCGGCGAGCGGCGGGCCGTCGGCCACGAGGCAAAACTCCCCCGTGCCGGGCGGCGGCGGCCCGGGAGGGAGTCGAGGGTGGAGGCTCAAACTGACCGCGTGGAAGGCGGCGACGGTCAACCCCTTCCGGATTTTTCCCAAGAAAACTCTGTGGATCCACTACCAGAACGACGGCAGACGGCGGTGGGGCCTTCCGGGAGAGACGCGTCCGCGGTGTCGCCATGGGCCAGAGACGACCCCGCGGCATCAGACTAGACCTTTCCTTCGTACGCTCTTTCCACTCGACCGCCCCGCCATCCGTGGCAAAAACTGGTGCGCCGAAGAGTAAAACAGTCAAGGAGAAACCGTAGGGCAATAAAACATTCGACGGAATCCCGCAGCACGTCTCGGTCAGCTACTGGCCATCCGTTACGACCGTCTGCAAGACTAGAACCGTACGCGGCTTTGAAAACGACGCACTGAATCGACGAGGACGCGTGTTTAAAGACGTGGCAGACGACATTCCGTGGATACAGACGGCGCGTTTGTTTAGCGGAACCACTAGCGTTTTGTCGAATCTTTTTTTAACGATATTGGCTAAGCGTTTACTACGCGCCAGGCACCGTCCTAGGCACCGGAGTGGATCCGAGCTGATCGGAATGGCCACGGTCCCCGTCCCACGTGGGACTCACGGACTCAGTCTCCATTTTGCAGATGAGGGAACTGAGGCTCAGAGAAGTGAAGTGACTTACCCAAGGTCACCCAACAGACGAGTGGCAGAGCTGGGATCAGAACCCAGGTCTTCTGTCTCCCAGGCCCGGGATCTTTCCACTACGCCGTGCTGACAGATAAATGGCAGATCTGCACCTAAGCGGTGGGGGGCCGGGGTGCGGGGGATGAATCAAGGGAGCGAGTCAGGGAGATGGAGAAGGGAGTGGGAGAAGAGGAAAAGAGGGCTTAGTCCCTTTTCAACATGGCTTTACAGAGTCTACAAAGGAGGGGGAACGGGGAGATAATCTCCATTTCACAGATGAGAAACTGAGGCACAAAGAAGTGAAGAGACACCCGCCTAAAGACCCACAAGAGATAAGTGGAGGAGCCGGGATTAGAACCCAGGTCCTCCGACTCCTAGGCCTGGGCTCTTTCCTGCTTCCCTAGATACGCTAGCCCCCAAGTGAAGTGGAAGTCCTGAAATGGGAGATGGGAGATGAGTCAGGGAAGGCCTCCTGGAGGAGGTGAGTTTTTCAATAGAAAAGAGAAAATAGAGAAGCGACGTGGCTCAGTGGAAAGAGCCCGGGCCTGGGAGTCCGAGGTCATGGGTTCGAATCCAGGCTCTGCCACCTGTCAGCTCTGTGACTGTGGGCGAGTCACTTCACTTCTCTGGGCCTCAGTGACCTCATCTGGAAAATGGGGGTGAAGACCGTGAGCCCCACGTGGGACGACCTGATTCCCCCGTGTCTACCACCCCGGCGCTTAGAACGGTGCTCCGCACATAGTAAGCGCTAAACAGATACCAACGTTATTATTTATTATTAACGGGCATTTAGACTGTGAGCCCATTATTGGGCAGGGATCGTCTCTATCCGTCGCCGAACTGTACGTTCCAAGTGTTTAGTGCAGTGCTCTGCGCACAGTAAGCGCTCAATAAATACTATTAAAGGAATGAATGAATAGGCCTTAGAGGACGGGGAGAGTGCCGGTCTGCTAGAGGTGGAAAGGGAGGGAACTCCAAGCAGAAGGAAAGTTTGAGGTTCATCTCCCCAGGATATAATAAATGCAAATCCATTGTATTTATTGAGCGCTTAATTGGTATTGATTTGTTAAGTACTTACTAGGAGAAGCAGCGGGGCTCAGTGGAAAGAGCACGAGCTCAGGAGTAAGAGGTCATGGGTTCGAACCCTGGCTCCACCACCTGTCAGCTGTGTGACTTCGGGCAAGTCACTGGACTTCTCGGTGCCTCAGTGGCCTCATCCGTAAAACGGGGATGAAGACTGCGAGCCTCACGTGGGGCAATCTGATTCCCCTGTATCTCCCCCAGCGCTTAGAACAGTGCTCGGCACATAGTAAGCGCTTAGCAGATACCAACATTATTATTATTATTATTATTATTACTATGTGCCAGGCACTGTCCTAAGCACTGGGGTGGATACAAGCCAACCAGGCTGGACACAATCCCTGTCCCATTTAGGGCTTCCAGTCTTAATCTCCATTTTACAGATGAGGTAACTGAGACCCAGAGAAGTGCAGTGACCTGCTGGGGGGGTCACAGAGCAGACAAGTGGCTTACTGGGTACCGCGAGCACGGCGTAACAGAGCTGGTTGGGAAATCGCCCACGATACACATCATGACCATCTGAAAAGCTGTTGAGTTTTTCCCTGCCTACGCACGCAGACCCCCAGACTACTCTTTCATTCATTCATTCACTCATTCAATAGTATTTCTTGAGCGCTTACTATGTGCAGAGCACTGGACTGAGCGCTTGGGATGAACGAGTCGGCAACGGATAGAGACAGACGGTCCCCGCCGTCTGACGGGCTCACGGTCCGATCGGGGGGGACGGACGGACGAGAACGAGGGCGATGGATGGAGTCGAGGGGAAGGACGTCTCGTAAAAACCGATGGCGACTAAATAGAATCGAGGCGATGTACGATTCATTAACAAATTAAATAGGGTAACGAAAAATATATACAGTCGAGCGGACGAGTACGGTGCCGTGGGGATGGGAAGGGAGAGGTGGAGGAGCGGAGGGGAAAGGGGAAAAAGACTCTTGACTACAGTACTCTTGACTACAGTAGCGTGGCTCAGGGGAAAGAGCCCGGGCTTTGGAGTCCGAGGTCACGGGTTCGAATCCCGGCTCCGCCACCTGTCAGCTGTGTGACTGTGGGCGAGTCACTTCACTTCCTCTGGGCCTCGGTTCCCTCATCTGTAAAATGGGGACGAAGACTGTGAGCCCCACGTGGGACCACCTGATTCCCCCGTGTCTATCCCAGCGCTTGGAACAGTGCTCTGCACATAGTAAGCGCTTAAATACCAACATTATTATTACAGTTACCCACACAGTTTTCCACATCTAACGAAAAGAGGGAGGTGGGAAGAAAATAACTCTCTGCCCCCGGCTCTGCTTCCTGCTATCTCTCTTCTCACCCGTAGACCCTCAGTTGCCTAGGTCAGTAGAAGGCCCAAGTGCTCATTGCGGAACATGTCAGTTTATTTCTCTATCGTCCTCTCTCAAACAGTCGGTACAGTCCTCTGCTCAGGAAATACGATCGAATGAACGACTGAATGAATTCCCCCGAGCCTTCCTCTGCCCCGCCTCAGGTGCAAGCAGAACGCCAAAATAGCTTGATTCTATTTATCGCCATCGTTCTCGGCCGTCCGTCTCCCCCGATGAGACCGCGAGCCCGTCAGAGGGCAGGCACCGTCTCTATCTGTGGCCGATCTGTCCATTCCAAGCGCTTAGTACAGTGCTCTGCACATAGTGAGCGCTCGATAAATACTATTGAATGAACGAATGAAAGGTGGGAACCGACGATGGAGAAATAAAAAAGAGCCTTCCCCGCCACCACACGAAATGTAATTTTTGAACATCTAAATCCTCCCGATATCGCCCGGGGGTCAGGCGTTAGAAAAAATGACTCGATTCAGATGGGATCGTGTAAGGGCAGACGTCCATCGGGATGAACGATCAGAAGAATCGGTAGGAAGGGAGAGAAAGGTTAAGAAGCTGGTAAAACAGCACCGCTTGGTAAGATGGAGGGCGTCTGGCCTAGAGGAAAGCGAGCCGGGTTGGGAGTCAGGAGAAGCCGCGTGGCCCGCTGGAAAGGCCCGGAAGTCAGAAGATGTGGGTTCTAATCCTGACTCCACCACTTGTCTGCTCTGTCATCTTGGTCACATCACTTCTCTTTTCCGTGCCTGTAACCTCAAAGGTAAAATGAAGATTAAGGCTGTGAACCCCATGTGGGACAGGGACTGTGTCCATCCTGATTAAAAAAACAAATGTTGGTATTTCTTTAAGCGCTTAATATGCGCCTCTAGACTTAAGCTCCCTGCGGACAGGGGAACGTGTCTACCGACTGTCTTGTATTGTGCTCTCCCAAGCACTTAGTACAGTGCTCTGCACACAGGAAGTGCTTAATAAATAGGATTGATTGATAGTGGCAGACACTGAACTAAGCACTGGGGTACAGGGGTGCGGCAGTGGGGCTTAGTGGCAAGAGCGTGGGCTTGGCAGCCACAGGTGATGGGTTCTAATCCCTGCTCTGCCACTTATCAGCTGTGTGACTTCGGGCGAGTCACTTCATTTCTCTGTGCTTCAGTTCCCTCATCTGTAAAATGGGGATTAAGACTGTGAGTCCCACGTGGGACAATCTGATGATCTTGTATCTACTCCACTGCTTAGAACAGTGTTTGGCACATAATAATAATAACGGTGGTATCTGTTAAGCGCTTACTATGTGCCGAGCACCGTTCTGAGCGCCGGGGTAGACACAGGGGAATGGGGCTGTCCGGCGTGGGGCTCAGGGTCTTCATCCCCATTTTACAGATGAGGGAACTGAGGCACCGAGAAGTGAAGCGACTCGCCCACGGTCACACAGCTGACAGGTGGCCGAGCCGGCATTCGAACCCGTGACCTCTGACTCCAAAGCCCGTGCTCTTTCCACCGAGCCACGCTGCTTCTCCAGTAAGCCCCACGGCATTAATGTCCCTATCCATAATCTATTTATTTCTACTTATGTCTCTCTCCCCCTCTAGCCTGTGAGCTTGTTGTGGGCAGGGAATGTGTCGGGTATACTGTTTTATTATACTCTCCCAAGTGTTTAATTCGGTGCTGTGCATACAGTAAGCGCTCAATAAATATAACCGAATGGTTGAATTGGCGCTTTCTGTATGCAGGGCACTGTCCTAAGCGGTTGGGAGAGTATAACGGGAAGCACGTAGGAAGCGCTTAACAAATACCAACATTATTATTATAATGCAGCAGAGCTGGTAGACATGTTCCCTGCCCACAGGGAGTTTAGGATCTAGTAAAACGTCAGATGGGTATCTCTGTCCTCCTCCCTCCGAGACCGTGAGTGCTGTGGGAATCGTTCATTCAATAGTATTTATTGAGCGCTTACTATGTGCAGAGCACTGGTCTAAGCGCTGGGGGGATTCGAGGCCATCCGGCTGTCCCAAGTGGGGCTCACAGTTTTTAATCCCCATCTTCCAGATGAGGTAACTGAGGCATAGAGAAGTGAAGCGACTCGCCCGAAGTCACACAGCCGGCAAGCGGCGGAGCCAGAATCCGAACCCATGACCTCTGACTCCCAAGCCCGGGCCCTTTCCGCTGAGCCATGAATCGGGGACTGTGCCTGAACTGATTCCTTGGTGTCTTCCCCAACAGTTCATAAAGCGCAGTGGGCAGAGCCCGGGCCTGGGAGTCAGAAGGTCGCGGGTTCTGATCCCGGCTCCGCCACCTGTCTGCTGTGTCACCTCGGGCAAGCGGCTTCCCTTCTCTAGGCCTCCGTTACCTCCTCCGTAAAATGGGGATTGAGACTGTCGGCCTCATGTGGGACAGGGTGGATTTGTTGGTATCCACTTAAGTACAGCGCCTGGCACCGAGTGAGCGCTTAACAAACGTCGCAATCGCTATTAGAGTCAGCACTTGAGAAATACCATCACTGATTGTATGTAGAATGAGCGAAACTGGTGGCTGACGAAAGAGAGTCCCTGGTTCCTTAAATTGCCGTGAAAGCTGGGGATTTTCCAGGAGCAGAGGATTCCCCGTAAACAGATCCTCAGCAGTTAGCCGGTTTTATCTGGAGCACGTTAATGAGGAATTTTTAATCCGCCTCGATGAGCCGTGCAGAAAACCACGACCGATTAAGTTCGGAAGAGAACAAAACCGGTGGCGAGGGACGTGGTGACAGGGATTTGACGCCGTGGCCAACGCTGTGAAGCAAAAAGTCCCTCTAGACGGTAAGCTCGTCGTGGGCGGGGGACTTGTCCGGTCATCGTTGTATCTGACTCTTCCCAGGACTTAGTACAGCTCTCTGCACACAGTAAACGCGCAATGAATACGACTGACTGACACAGAGACATGAGGCGGCTCTCCGTAGGCCAATCTTGAGGACATCTATAGGTTAAATAACGCCGGCGGAAGCTTCATGCCCCCCAGTCAGTAGTTAATAGTTCACAGAAATGCCTGTTTGTAGTAAATAGCGTACTTCTTCGGGTGTCCGTTTCCTCATAATACTTGCGGTATTCATTAAGGGCTTACTAGGTACCAAGCGCTGTACTGAGTGCTGGGGTAGGAGCTCTCAGTCCAAGCAGGAAGAACAGGAATCGAATTCCCATTTTACAGATGAGGAAGCCGAGGGACAGAAAAGTGAAGTGACCTGCCCGACGTCACACAGCAAGCAGGCAAAGAGCGGAGACAGGATTGAAACCCAGGACGCCCACGGCCGTGTTCTTTTCGGTAGGTCACACCGATTTTCAGCTGTAAAAGAGGGAAAAGATCTCTTGTGAGCCCCATGTGGGATGGAGATTAGGTCCAATCAGATCGTTATTTGCTATTATTGTAACGAGGTGTTCATCCCCTCGATCCTCTTTATTGCTATTGTTCTCGTCTGTCCGTCTCCCCCTATTAGACTGTAAACCCGTCGAAGGGCAGGAACTGTCTCTATCTGTTACCCATTTGTACATTCTAAGCGCTTAGTACAGTGCTCTGCACATAGTGAGCGCTCAATAAATATTACTGAATGAATGAATGAATAACCCTATATCTGCCATACTGCCTGACACGTAGTGGATACTTAAGAGATGCCGTAATAATAATAATCAGATGATCATTCGGTCGAAGAGGCCTCCGACCCTTTGATGATCTGCCTCAGTGCTTAACTTTCAGTGAGAGAAAGATGAGGGGTATAAATGACGATGATGGCATCCTTTAAGCCCTTACTATGTGCCAAGCACTGTTCTAGGTGCTGAGCAAACGACAGTCTAGGAAGGCAAACGATCGATCGATCGATCGATCGCATTTACGCAGCGCTTACTGTGTGCAGAACACCGTACCCAGCGCTTGGAAGAGTACAACAGAGGGGATAGACGTGTTCCCTGCTCACATCGAGATCACGGTCTAGAAAGGGAGGCAGACATTCACGTAAATAAATAATTCAGAATGGACCATCTATAGATGTGTGCATGAACGCTGGGGGGGCCGAGGGTGGAGCAACTGTCAAATGTCCAGATGTCACAGATCCGAGAGCGAGGGAGACTCAGAAGGGAGAGGGAGTCGAGGAGAAGACGGCTTAATCGGGGAAGGCCCTTGGAGGAGATGTGACCTTAATAATGGTTTGAAGGTGGGAGAGTCAGTCAATCTCAGTTCTTGAGTGCTTACTTTGTGCAGAGCACCGTCACCATGGGCTTTGAAGCCTTCCAACCCCTCGCCCCCTCCTCCCTCCCCTCCCTCCTCTCCTCCTCCATCGCAGCCCGCACGCTCCGCTCCTGTGCCGCCGCTCACCTCCTCCCTGGGCCTCCGTCTCGTCCATCTCACTGCCCACCTACACGTCCCGCCTCTGGCCCGGAAGGCCCTCCCTGGTCAAATCCCACAGACGACGACTCTCCCCCGACTTCAAAGCCTTTTTGAAGGCCCACCTCCTCCAAGAGGCCTTCCCTGACTAAGCCCCCCTTTTCCTCCTCTCCCACTCCCTTCTGCGTGGCCCCGACTCGCTCCCTTTGCCCTTCCTCCCTCTCCCCGCCCCACAGCACTTCTGTCCATAGCTGTCATTTTATTTATTTCTGCTGATGTCTGTCTCCCCGGCTCTAGACTGTGAGCTCTCTGTAAGCAGGGCAGGTCACTGTTGATTCTGGTGTTAGTACCCCGCAAGTGCTCAGTACAGAGCTCAGCGCTCAATAAAGATGACTGAATGACTGAATGAACGAATACCAAGTGCTGGGAAGAGACAACAGAGCAGACACAAGGAGCTTATAGTCTCGAGGGGTTGACAAATCAAATCGAGAGAATAAAAAAATGACAGCTACGGACAAAAGTTCGGTGGGGCTGCGGGAGGGGTGACTAAAGGGAGCGGATCGAAGGGAGTGGGAGAAGAGGAAAGGAGGGCTGAGTCGGGGAAGGCTTCTTGGAGGAGATGGGCCTTCAAGAAGGCTTTGAAGACGGGGGAGAGGCATTGGGGAGCGGGGGTGGTCTGGCTTCTATGGAGGGGGAGGGAGTGCCAGCCTAAGGGGAGGCCTGTAAACCCTCAGATACCATTGAATGAATGTGGGAAAGGGGTCAGCAGTGAGATAACAATAATAATGATGATGATGATGATATTTGTTAAGCGCTTACTATGTGCCGAGCTCTGTTCTAAGCGCTGGGGCAGATACAGGGTCATCGGGCTGTCCCACGTGGGGCTCACAGTCTTCATCCCCGTTTTACAGGTGAGGTCACTGAGGCACAGAGAAGTGAAGCGACTTGCCCACGGTCACCCAGCTGACAAGGGGCAGAGCTGGGATTCGAACCCATGACCTCTGACTCCCGAGCCCGGGCTCTTTCCATTGAGCCACGCCGCTCCTGGGGGCCCGGTGGGGAAGCTGGTGCTAGAGGAGCGGAGTGTGCCTACTTTAAAGAAGCAGCGCGGCTTAGTGGGGAGAGTCCGGGCTTGGGAGTCAGAGGTCACGGGTTCTAATCCCAGCTCCGCCACTTGTCAGCTGGGTGACTTTGGGCAAGTCACTTCCCTTCTCTGGGCCTCAGTGACCTCATCTGTCAAATGGGGATAAAGACTGTGAGCCCCACGTGGGACATCCTCTTAAGCTTGCATCTCCCCGAGCACACTAGTAAGCGCTTCACAAATACCATCATTATTTTCATCATCACTAATACTATTGATTGATCGACTGATTGATTGATCTTCCCTGCATTTCCCTGGAAGAGAAGCTCTTGTATGGCACATAGGAAGCGCTTAACAAACACCATTATTATCCTATCATCGTTATTATTAAAGCCAGTGTTTCTTCATCTGTAAAATCGAATGTTTCTTCGTCTGTTCTCACTCCCTCCAAGACTGCGAGCCCCGGAAGGGACCTGGCCCGTGTTTGATCTCATGATCTCGTATCTACCCCAGTGCTTAGAGTAGCGCTTGTCACATAATACGTCTCCTCGTTAACAATGGTACCAATCCACCGACTTCCTTAAGCCTTCCGATTGTTTCGCGAGGCTCCAGCTCAAGGAAAAACAGGATCTCTGTCCAAAAATAACCCAGAGAGAAGGTAGCAGGTTCCGAGAAGGATGAAGGAGGAGGGTCTGAATGCCCGGAGCAGGGCTTTCTCAGAATCACCGACAGAACCAGAGAGACAACCGGTTATAGCTGAGAAAAGCTAAACCGCTCACAACGAAACCGGCCTCCATTTCTTGGAAAACGAGGCGACTGTGTTCTCTGCGCTAAACGGACGAGCGGGGGTGGGCCTGGGTTCTAATTCGCCTCTACTCCTTGTCTGCCGTGTGACCTCGGGGAAGTCACTTCACTCCTCTGGGACTCAAGTGACGTCACTAGTAAAACGGAGATTTGATTCTCGTTCATCGTTGCCCCCGGACTCTGAACCTCACGTGGTCCGGGGACTGGGTCCTTTATGATTTTCTGGCATCTACTCTGACACTTAATAGGAGGAATAGTAATAGTGGCATTTATTAAGTGCTCATTAAAATAAATAAGAAAATAAATGACGGCGTTTGTTAAGCGCTAACTTTGTGCAAAGCACTGTTCTAAGCGCTGGAGAGGATACAAGGTGATCAGGTTGTCCCACGTGGGGCTCACAGTCTTCATCCCCACTTTACAGATGAGGTCACTGAGGCCCAGAGAAGTGAAGTGACTTGCCCAAAGTCACCCAGCTGACAAGCGGCTGAGCCAGGATTTGTACCCTTGACCTCTCACTCCTAAGCCGGTTATCTTTCCACTGAGCCATGCTGCTTCTCCAGTCAAATGGAAGGAAGGAAGGGAAGGGAAGGGAGGGAAGGGAGAGAAGGGAGGGAAGGGAGGAAAGGGAAGGAAGGAAAGAAGGAAGGAAGGGAGGGAGGGGAGGGAGGGAAAGCAGAGAGGGAAGGAAGGGAGGGAGGGAAGGAAGAGAAAGGAGATGGAGATGGGGGAGAAGGGAGGGAAAGAGGAAGGGGAAGAGGGGAGAAGGGAGGGAGGGAAGGAGAGAGGAAGGCAGAAAGAGAGAGGGAAAGAGAGGGGAGAGAGAGAGGGGGCAGGGAAAGTGGAGAAAAGGGAGAGAGAAAAGAGAGGACAGGAGAGGAGGGAGAGAGGGGAGGAAGGAAGAGGGAGAGGGAGGGAGGGAGAGGGGGAGAGAGGGGCAGGAAGAGAAGAGAAAAGAAGAGAGGGAGAGAAACGGAAGGGAGGAAAAGAGAGGAGAGACCGGGAGGGGGAGAGGGGAAGAAGGGAGGAAGGGGGCAGAGGAGGAGGGAAGATGGAAGAGGGGGAAGTAGGGAGAAAGGGATGGAGAGAGGTGAGAAGGGAGGAAGGAAAAGGGGGAAGTAGGGAGAGGGGCAGGGAGGGAGAGAGAAGAAAAGGGAGGGGGGAGAGAGAAAGGGATGGGGAGAGAGAGAGAGAGAGACAGAGGAGGAGAGGGGAGGAGGGAGGAAGGAAAAGGCAAAACGGGAGAGAGGGGAGGAGGGAGGAAAGAAGAGGGAGAAAGGGGAGGGGGAGGAAGGGAAAGAAGGGAGAGCGAGGAAGGGGAAGGGGGAAGTGGGGTAAGGAAGAGGGCGAGGGAGGAAGACAAGGTGAGGGTGGGGAGAAAAGAAAAGGTGAGGGCGGGGGGGAAAGGGAGAGAGGAAGGCAGGGAGAGAGGGGAGGGAGGAAGGGAAAGAGGGGAGGAGGAAGGAATGGGGGAGGGAGAAGGGAGGGAGAGAAGGGAGGAGGGAGGAAGGAAAGGGGAGAAAGGAGAGAGGGAGAGAGGAGGAAGGAGAGAGGGAATAATAATAATGATGCTATTTCTTAAGAGCTTGTTCGAATCCCGGCTCTGCCGCTCGTCAGCTGTGTGACTGTGGGCGAGTCACTTCACTTCTCTGTGCCTCAGTTCCCTCATCTGTAAAATGGGGATGAAGAGTGTGAGCCCCACGTGGGACGACCCGATTCCCCTGTGTCTCCCCCGGCGCTTAGAACGGTGCTCTGCACGTAGTAAGCGCTTAACAAATACCAACATTATTATTATTATTATTATTATTATTATGTGTTAGGCACTTCACTAAGCACTGGGGTGGATCCAAGCAAATCGGGTTGGACAAAGTCCCTGTCCCTTGGGGGGGGCTCCCAGTCTCAATCCCCATTTTACAGATGAGGGAACTGAGGTCCAGAGAAGTGAAGTAACTTGCCCAAGGTCACACACTAGACAAGTGGCAGAGGCGAAATTAGAACCCACGTCATCTGACTGCCACGCCCGAGCTCTTTCCACTAAGCCACGCTGCTTCTCTATTTCTCTCCTTCATTTCTCTATTTAATAATGTTAGTATTTGTTAAGCACTTACTACGTGCAGAGCACTGTTCTAAGCGCTAGGGTAGATACAGGGTCATCAGGTCGCCCCACGGGAGGCTCACCGTCTCCATGCCCATTTGACGGATGAGGGAACTGAGGGAGAGAGAAGCGAAGTGACTTGCCCACGGTCACACAGCTGACGAGTGGCAGAGGCGGAATTCCAACTCGTGACCTCTGACTCCCAAGCCCGGGCTCTTTCCACTGAGCCACGCCGTCAGCGGAGGGTCTAATAATAATAAAAAAAAAAAATGATAGCACTCGTTCATTCATTCATTCAATCGTATTTATTGAGCACTTACTGTGTGCAGAACACTGTACTAAGCACCTGGAATGTATCTGTTAAGCGCTCACTATGTGCCAAGCACCGTTCTAAGCACTGGGATGGATCCAAGAGAACCAGGTTGTCCCAGGTGGGGCTCAAAGTCCTCATCCATCTTCCAGCTGAGGGAACTGAGGTACAGAGAGGTGAAGCGGCTTGCCCAAGGTCACCCAGCTGATAAGTGGCGAAGCCGGGATTAGAACCCACGACCTCCGACTCCCCAGCCCGGGCCCTTTCCACTAGGCCGTGCCCGTTTCCCTTAAAGGTCTACAGGTCGGGCTTTCTCCGGGCAAGCGTAAAGGCCCATTCGCCCACTTGAACGTCCTAATTCGTTCTTTAATTAACGTTTCGGCCCAGCCCGGAAAATTAAGGCTGGGACCGGGTAACGAGAAATATGTTCTGAACACAGTTCGGGGCCTCCGGGGAATTGGCTTCTAAGGAGAGACGTCCACGGTGGGATCGGAGGACGGTTGGTAATAACGCGCTCAACTTCCCTGTCCGGAAAAGTCCACCTACGGAGCATCCCGGGAGGGCCGAGGCCTCGCGCCCGAGTCTCCGCGTGTGGGAGGGGAGACGGGAGCCATCGAACAAAATGGTAGCCGACCGAGGGGCCCGGGCGGCGGGCAGGATGGCCGAGAAAGAATAATGATAATAACAATGTCGG
Source organism: Ornithorhynchus anatinus (assembly GCF_004115215.2). Classification (NCBI taxonomy): domain Eukaryota; kingdom Metazoa; phylum Chordata; class Mammalia; order Monotremata; family Ornithorhynchidae; genus Ornithorhynchus; species Ornithorhynchus anatinus. The sequence continues at coordinate 131,350,028 of NC_041731.1, read as the reverse complement.
TATTTGTTAAGCGCTTACTGTGTGCCGAGCACTGTTCTGAGCGCTGGGGGAGATACGGGGTCACCGGGTTGCTCACGTGAGGCTCACAGTCAATCCCCATTTTACAGATGAGGTCACTGAGGCATAAAACCCACCCCCGGGGTCACTCGTTCGATCGGATTCATCGAGCGCTTATTACTGTGTGCAAAGCACTCCTGAGCCGGGGCCCGGGAATCGCCGGGACCTGAGTTCTAATCCCGGTTCCGCCGCTTGTCTGCCGTTACTCTGAGCTGGACACAACAACTGTGGTCCTTGTTCATTCATTCATTCACTCACTCGTATTTACTGAACGCTTACCGTGTGCAGAGCACTGTACTAAGCGCTTGGAAAGTACAATCGGGCGACAGACAGAGACGATCCCTACCCAGCAGCGGGGGGGGGGGGGCGGGGGGGGCGGGGGGTCACAGTCTAGAAGCGGCGTGGCTCAGTGGAAAGAGCACGGGCTTCGGAGGCAGAGGTCATGGGTTCGAATCCCGGCTCGGCCACTCGTCAGCCGGGTGACTCTGGGCGAGTCACTTCACTTCTCGGTGCCTCGGTGACCTCATCTGGAAAATGGGGATGAAGACCGGGAGCCCCACGTGGGACGACCCGATTCCCCCGTGTCTCCCCCAGCGCTTAGGACGGTGCTCGGCACCTAGTAAGCGCTTAACAGATACCACCGTTATTAGAAGGGGGAGACGGACAACGGAACAAAGGCAGCAGACAGGCAGCAGTGCTTACTACCTGCTGAACGCCGTGCCAGTCACTGGGGTAGAAACAAGATAAGCAAATGGGACTTCTTCCCTGTTCTACATGGAGTTCGCGGTCTTATAGGGAGCACAGCAAGGTAATCATAATGCTAACTAACGTTGGTATCTGTTAAGCGCTTACCACGTGCAGAGCACTGTCCTAAGCGCCGGGGGAGACACAGGGGAATCAGGTGGTCCCACGTGGGGCTCCCGGTCTTCATCCCCATTTTACAGATGAGGGAACCGAGGCCCAGAGAAGTGAAGTGACTCGCCCGCAGTCACCCAGGTATTTTCTCCCCATTTTACAGAGGAGAAACTGAGGCAGAGAGGAGTTTGGGGATACGCCCAAACTCACCCCTAGCGGGAAAGAAGCCGGGCTAAGATTCGTGCTCGTGCCTTCTGACTTGAAGGCTTGGGGCCTTTCCAAGTCTCTCACGAAAGAAGCAGCGGGGCCTCGTTGAAGCCACCCGACCTAATGGACGGGGCAGGGTCAGAGAGTCAGACGACCTGGGTTCTGCCGTACGACCTCGGGCGGGTCGCTTCACTCCTCTGTCCCTCAGTGACCTCATCTGTAAAATGGGGATGAAGACTGGGAGCCCCCCGGGGGACGGGGACCGCGTCCAACCCGACTGCCTTGTCCTACGCCGCCGGGTCGTCTCCGACCCATAGCGACTCCGTGGACCCGTCTCTCCCAGGACGGCCCGCCCTCCGTCCGCCATCGTTCCGGTAGCGGATCCAGAAGGTCTTCTTGGGAAAAACCCGGAAGGGGTTGACCGTCGCCTCCTTCCACGCGGTAAACCCGAGTCTCCACCCTGGACTCTCTCCCGGGCCGCCGCCGCCCGGCACGGGGGAGTTTCGACCCGTAGCCGACGGGCTGCCGCTCGCCGGCCACTGCCCGAGCTGGGAACGGCACGGACGGGCCTCTGCCTCCCTCTCCCTCCCGTAGCCGAGACCGGTAGACGACTGGAAACTCTCCAGGTGCCGCCCTGAGAGGGTCCGACCCGAGTAGCTCGTGATAATGATGATTCTCATGGTGGTACCCGTTAAGCTCTTACTATAATAATGCCGGTATTTGTTAAGCGCTTGCTATGTGCAGAGCACTAAGTGCTGGGGGAGACGCAGGGTCATCGGGTCGTCCCACGTGAGGCTCGCCGTCTTCGTCCCCATTGTACGGATGAGGGAACCGAGGCCCAGAGGAGCGAAGTGACTCGCCCACGGTCACCCAGCTGACGAGTGGCGGAGCCGGCATTCGAACCCGTGACCTCTGACTCCCAAGCCCGGGCTCTTTCCGCTGAGCCACGCTGCTTCCTGCTGTGTGCCAGGCACCGTACTAAGCACTGCGTTGGACACCAGCGAATCGTGTCGGGCCCGGTCCCCGTCCCACGTGGGGCTCACCGTCTCAATCCCCGTTTTACAGATGAAATAACTGAGGCCCAGAGGAGTGAAGTGACTTACCCGAGGTCACCCGGCAGACAAGTGACAGAGGTGGGATTAGCGCCCCTCGACCTCCGACTCCCGAGCCCAGGCCCCATCCGCTACGTAATGCTGCTTCTCACCCCAGCACTTAGTACAGCGTGGCTCAGTGGAAAGAGCCCGGGCTTGGGAGTCAGAGGTCACGGCTTCGAATCCCGCCTCCGCCACTCGTCAGCTGGGTGACCGTGGGCGAGTCACTTCGCTTCTCTGCGCCTCAGTTCCCTCATCTGTCAAATGGGGACGAAGACCGGGAGCCCCGCGTGGGACGACCTGACGGCCCCTGCGTCTCCCCCGGCGCTTAGAACGGTGCCCTGCACCTAGTGAGCGCTTAACAAATACCAACAATATGATTATTACAGCGTCTGGCATATAGTGAGTGCTTAAGGAATAGCACCAAAAAACGCAGCATAATCGTTTCCGGACGGACACTCCCATTTCCCCGCTGCCTAGCAGCCTTGGCAGTGAGTTCATTCGTTCATTCGGTCGTATTCATTGAGCACTTTATGAGTGCACAGCACTGTATTAGGCACTTGGAAAGTATAATCCCCGCCCACAGCGGGCTCACGGTCTAGAAGGGGGGAGACAGACAGCAAAACAGGGAAACGGGCATCAGTAGCATCATTATAAAAAGTAGAGTCACAGATATATAGACGTCATTAATAAAAATAAATAGAACCGTGATCATAAATACGTACCTATAGACACAAGCGCCGCGGGGAGGGGAAGGAGGTAGAGCGGAGGGAGGGAGTCGGGGCGACGGGGAGGGGAGGGGGAGCGGAGGGAAAGCGGGGGCTCGGTGTGGGAAGGCCTCCCGGAGGAGGGGAGCTTTAAGTAGGGTTTTGAAGAGGGGAAGAGAGTCAGTTTGGCGGAGGTGAGGAGGGAGGGCGTTCCGGGACCGCGGGGGGACGCGGGCCGGGGGTCGACGGCGGGCCGGGCGAGAACGGGGGACGGCGAGGGGGCGGGCGGCGGCGGAGGAGCCGAGATGATGGAGAAGGAGGGCAGGGAGGCCAGGGAGGAGGGGGCGAGGGGATGGACGGCTTGAAGGCCGATAATGAGGTGCTTTGGCTCGATACGGAGGTTGACGGGCCACCACTGGTGGGGTTTGAGGGGTGGGGTGGGTGACATGCCCAGAGCCTTTCTGTAGAAGGATAATCCGGGCAGTGGTACGAAGAATAGACTGGAGCGGGGAGAGACGGAAAGTTGGCAGATGAGGAAGGAGGCCGATGCAGTCATCCAGTGGGGAGAGGATGAGGGACTGTACCGACGCGGCGGCGGTTCGGATGGAGAGGAAAGGTCGGATCTCGGCGATGTCGCGAAGGCGACACCGGCAGGTTTAGGTGACGGATTGGACGCCTGGGCCGAACGAGAGCGCGGAGTCGGGGACGACGCCGAGGTCGCGGGCCCGTGAGGCGGGAAGGGTGGTGCGGCCGTCCACGGCGACGGGGGAGTCAGGGAGAGGACAGGGTTTGGGAGGGAAGATGAGGGGCTCGGTCTTGGACATGTGATCTGCTTGTCTGCTCCGTGCCCTCAGGCAAATCACTTCAGTTCTCTGGGCCTCAGTTCCCCGATCTGTAAAATGGGGATTGAGACAGTGATCCCCTCTTGGGACAGGGACTGGGCCCAACCCGATTCACTCGTCTCCATCCCCGCGCTTTGTGCAGCGCCTGGCGCCTAGTAGGTGCCGGACGGATGCCACAATAATAACAGTTGCAATCATCGTCATCGTCATCAGAGTCGAAGGCACAGAGTTGAAAGCGGAAGGCCCGGAGCGAACAGAGGTTCGGGAGGATTCCTGAAAAATAGAGATGAGGGAGGCACATCCCGGCGGAAAGTAAACAGGGTTAGATTCTATTTCCGGTCTTATGCCCGCAATCCTAACTATCCCCAGGGATACACGCTTCGGGCGATTTATGAGGTAATAACCGGCAGCCGTTCTAAAAATGCCCCTTTCATACCCTTCGTCTACTGATGTTAACAAGGTTTAGCATTCTGTGGGTCAGGACCATTTTGGAAAATGCCAACTTATGACTCACAGAACCGAATCAATTCTGCCTCCTTGAAAGAAGAAGCCCCAGTCGCCGTAATTAAAAATAAAGCGATGCGGCAGTTTGAAGAAGCGGTAGTCTCGGTTCGTCCTAGCCGGGATTCTCGATCCTAAAAAGACACGCCTTGTCGGGAAGGCGGTTTCCTACCGGGGGACAGAAGGAGCTGAACCCACCTCGTTCCATCTGGGAACCGAAGGACGGCAGTTATTTCGGGGGGTTACAGTTAGCGACGGCGTTTAGATCGAACGCACGGAGCCAAGTCCAGTGAGGGAAACGGCAGAGAAAGAGTCGAGAGACACAGCGTTTATCCTCGACTGTCCGCTGACTGGATGACTTCGACTCTCCGTACCTCGATTTCCCCGCCCGTAAAACGGGGAAGCGGCCCGGCCTAGCGGAAAGGGCCCGGGAGTCAGAAGGTCACGGGTTCTAATCCCGGCGCCGCCGCTCGTCAGCTGGGTGACTTGGGGCAAGTCACTCGACTTCTCGGCCCCTCAGTTCCCTCACCTGTCAAATGGGGGCGAAGACTGTGAGCCTCACGCGGGACGACCCGATCGCCTTGTATCTCCCCCGGCGCTTAGGACGGTGCTCGGCACATAGTAGGCGCTTAACAGATACCGAGATCATCATCATCATCATCATTATATCATCATCATCTGGAAAACGGGGATTGAGACCGTGAGCCCCAGGTGGGACAGGGACTGTGTCCGACATGATTATCTTGCCCCCACCCCAGAATTTAGAACAGCGTTTGGCACTTAGTAAGCGTTTAACAGACACCACGATTATTATCGTTGGTTTTACGGATGTAATAAGAATGATAATAACGTTGGTATTTGTTAAGCGCTCACTACGTGCAGAGCCCTGTTCTAAGCGCTGGGGTAGACTCGGGGGGGGATCGGGTCGTCCCGCGTGGGGCTCGCCGTCTTCATCCCCATTTTACAGATGAGGGAACTGAGGCCCAGAGAAGTCGAGTGACTCGCCCACGGTCACACGGCCGACGGGTGGCGGAGCCGGGATTCGAACTCATGACCTCTGACTCCAAAGCCCGGGCTCTTTCCACTGAGTCACGCCGCTTCTGTGGGGTAAATAATGCCACCGATAATGACGGCATTTGATAAGCACCGACTGCGCGCCAAGCACCGTCTTAAGCCCCCGGGGGAGATACGAGGTCATCAGATTGTCCCCCGGGGGGCTCACGGTCTTCACCCCCATTTCCCAGACGAGGGTAACTGGGGCCCAGAGCGGTGAAGTGACCCGCCCAAGGTCACACAGCAGAGAAGCGGCAGAGCCGGGATCAGACTCCCACACGGGGCGACTAGGGCAGGGAGAAGAGAGGTTAGTCAGGGAGGGCTCAGGGGAGGAGGTGTGATCTTAGGCAGGGCTTCGAGGGTGGCGGATACGAAGGGGGAGCCCATTTCCGCCGTGCCCGAGTCCGCGGTCGGCGAGGCTGGATCGGGGGCCGAGCTCTGGGGCTCCCGGCTCCAGCCGAGGGTGGATACCTTCGACTGGACTCTCCCAGGCTCTCGGGACAGTGCTCGGAACAGCGCTTGGCACATGATAAGCGTGGCTCAGCGGAAAGAGCCCGGGCTCGGGAGCCGGAGGTCGTGGGTCCGAATCCCGACTCCGCCACCCGTCAGCTGTGCGACTGGGGGCGAGTCACTTCACTCCTCTGGGCCTCGGTGACCTCATCTGGCAAATGGGGATGAAGACCGGGAGCCTCACGGGGGACGACCCGATGACCCCGGATCTCCCCCCAGCGATTAGCACGGTGCTCCGCACATAGCAAGCGCTTAACAGATGCCCAAGTCATCATCATCATCGTAAGCGCCGAACAGATCCGCCGCCATCGGTGACAATCAGTGCTCTGTATACAGCAACGGCTCGAGAAATGCCCGAGTGACCGGAGCGGACTGGAAGCTCCATGGGGACAAGAACTATGTCTACCAGCTCTGTTCTATGAGAAGCAGCGTGGCGCGGTGGAAAGAGCACGGGCTTCGGAGTCGGGGCTCGGGAGTTCGAATCCCGGCTCCGCCCCTCGTCGGCTGTGCGACCGGGGGCGAGTCACCTGACTCCTCTGGGCCTCGGTTCCCTCGTCGGTAAAATGGGGACGAAGACCGTGAGTCCCACGCGGGACGACCCGATTCCCCTGGGTCTACCCCGGCGCTTAGAACGGTGCTCGGCACGTAGGAAGCGCTTAACGAATGCCGACGTCATTATCATCACCCTACGGTACTCCCTCAAACGCTCAGGGCAGTGCTCGGCACACGGCCGGCGCTTAGCAAATAGGATCGACTGATTACGGGGCCGCGTCCACACCGACCAGCGCGCCCACATCCCGGCCCGGAAGACCCTCCCTCCTCAGATTTGACAACGGCTCTCTCCTCCTTCAAATCCTTAGCGAAGGCCCGTCTCCTCCTCCGAGAGGCCTTCCCAGATTAAGCCCCCACTTTTCCTCATCTCCCCCTCCCTTCTGCGTCGCCCCGACCTGCTCCCTCTGCTCTTCCCCCCTCTCCCAGCCCTGCAGCACTTGGGTCCATATCCGTCATTTGACTCATTTCTATTGATGTCCGTTTGCCCACTTGTAGCCCGTAAGCTCACTGTGGGCGGGGGACGTGTCAATTCATCGTCCCACTGCCCTCTCCCAGATAATGGCGGCGGTATTTGTTAAGCGCTTACTATGTGCAAAGCACCGTTCTGAGCGCTGCGGGACACAAGGTGATCAGGGTGTCCCACGTGGGGCTCACCGTTTTATTCCCCATTTTCCAGATGAGGTCACTGAGGCCCAGAGAAGCGAAGTGACTCGCCCAAAGTCACACAGCTGGCAAGCGGCCGGGCCGGGATCGGAACCCACGACCTCTGACTCCCAAGCCTGGGCTCTCGCCACTGAGCCACGCTGCTTCTCCAGACGCTTAGTCTGCTCTCCACACAGTAATTGCTCGATGACGACAACGGATCGATTGATTGGGACCGTTTCTAATGATAATAATAACAGCATTCTAATAATGACGATAATAAGAATGGCATTTGTCGAGTGATCACTCTGTGCCCAGCACCGTACTGAGCCCTGGGGGTGGATCCAAGCAAATCAAGTTGGACACAGTCGCCGTCCGGTGCGGGACTCGCCCTCTCAATCTCCATTTTCCAGATGAGGGAACCGAGGCCCAGAGAAGCGATGCCACTCGCCCGGCGTCACCCAGCGGACGAGTGGCGGAGCCGGGATTGGAACCCATGACCTCCTGGCCCCCAGGCCCGGGGATCTTTCCACTGGGCCGCGCCGCTTCTCTAGTGGGAAGAGAAACAGATTCATTCCCTCACCGGCTCAAGAATACTTACTGAGCCTTTACCGTGTGCAGAGCAACGTATTCGTTCATTCATTCATTCGAGCGTATTTATCGAGCGCCTGCTGTGTGCAGAGCGCCGTACCAAGTGCTCGGAAGGGTCGATTTGGCAACAGATAGAGGCAATCCCTGCCCGACAAGGGGCTCACAGTCTAGGAGGGGGAGAGACAGACAACCGAACGAGTAGACGGGCATCCGTACCATCAGAATAGATGAATAGGATCGGGGATCTATAACACATAATGAGTAGCTAGAATAATAAATAGGTCCGAATATACACCAGTGCTGTGGGGCGGGGAAGGGGGGAGAGCGGGGCGACGGGGAGGGGAGGAGGAGCGGAGGAAAAGGGGGGCTCGCTCTGGGCAGGCCTGTACTAAGCGCTCGGGAGAGCCCAACAGAACGAGAAACCGACATTCCCCGGGGAAAAAGGACGGCTTCGGTTCCTGATCCGGCTCGCGCATCGGCGTGGCCGTCAACGGCGTCCAGCGCGGGGCTCGGGAACGTTGACCGAAACCCAAACCGGGCTTCTTCACGTCTCCATTTCCCGGAGCAATAAATCTTCCGCTCCGGGTTCTCGCGGCGGGACAGTTGGGCTTGGGGCCTGGCGGCTTCTCCCAGAGCTCCTCGCCGCAAGATCTCGCCTCTTCACCCCCACCACCTGCCGGACGCACGGATCCGTCCGCCCCGTCGTCCGTTCCCAGCGCTCAGTACAGTGCCCCGCACACGGTAAGGGCTCGACGAAGACGACTGAATGCCCGAACCAATGACAAGCAGAAGCTGCACTGCCTGCCTTGATTAGAATCGGTCAATCAACCGGCTGTATTGAGCGCTCGATAATATCGGTATTTGTTAGGCGCTTACTATGTGCGGAGCACCGTTCTAAGACACACAGGGTCATCACGTTGTCCAACGGGAGGCTCCCGGTCTTAATCCCCGTTTTACGGATGAGGTAACCGAGTCCCAGAGAAGCGAAGTGACTCGGCCACGGTCACGCAGCTGACGCGTGGCGGCGCCGGGATTCGAACCCATGACCCCCGACTCCCAAGCCCGGGCTCTTTCCACTTATGTGCTGAGCGCCGGACTAAGCACTTGGGAGAGGACAGTGGGAAAGAACGGGTAGCCCACGTCCCCTGCCCACAACAGGCTGACAGTCCAGAGCAGCCTGGCGCAGTGGCTAGATCCCGGGCCTGGAAGTCAGAGGGTCACGGGTTCTAATCCTAGCCCTGCCACTTGTCTGCTGGGTGACCTTGGGCAAGCCACTTTACTTCTCCGTGCCTCAGTTCCCTCATCTGGAAAAAGGGATTAAAGAGTCCCATGCGGGACAGGGACTGCGTCCAATCCAACGTCGGTATTTGTTAAGCGCTTACTACGTGCCGAGCACCGTTCTAAGCGCTGGGGGAGACACAGGGAAATCGGGTGGTCCCACGTGGGGCTCACAGGCTTCATCCCCATTTTACAGAGATGAGGGAACTGGGGCACAGAGAAGTCAGGTGACTTGCCCACAGTCACACGGCTGACAAGTGGCAGAGCTGGGATTCGACCTCATAACCTCGGACTCCAAAGCCCGGGCTCTTCCCACTGAGCCTCTGCTTGTATCCACCCTGGTACCTAACGCCGCGCCGGGCACGTAGTAAACGCCGCGCAGACGCCATCACCGTCGTTATGATGATCATTCATTCATTCATTCATTCATTCAATAGTATTTACTGAGCGCTTACAACGTGCAGAGCACTGCACTGACCACTTGCGACGTACAGTTCGGCAACAGATGAGAGGCCATCCCCGCCCGACAACGGGCTCACAGTCTGAAAGGGGGGGAGACGGACAACAAAACAAAACAAACAAGTAGACGGGCATCAACGGCATCAATATCAATAAATAAAATGATAGATCTGTCCCCGTTAATAGAAGAAATAGAGTAATGAATACGTACGAATACGCACAAGCGCCGCGGGGAGGGGAAGGGGGTAGAGCGGAGGGAGGGAGTCGGGGCGACGGGGAGGGGAGGGGGAGCGGAGGGAAAGGGGGGGCTCGGTGTGGGAAGGCCTCCCGGAGGAGGGGGGCTCTCGGTAGGGCTCCGAAGGGGGGACGTGAGCTAATTCGGCGGCCCTTCCGCAGCCCGGCCCGCAAACTCTGCTCCTCTAATGCCAACCTCCTCACTGTCATGATAACAACGACGTTGGTATCTGTTAAGCGCTTACTCTGCGCCGAGCGCCGTTCTGAGCGCTGGGGGGGACACGGGGGGATCGGGTCGCCCCACGTGGGGCTCGCGGTCTTCACCCCCGTTTTACAGATGAGGGAACGGAGGCACAGAGAAGTGACCTGCCCCCGGCCACACGGCTGACGGGTGGCGGGGCCGGCATTCGAACCCATGACCTCTGACTCCGAAGCCCGGGCTCTTTCCACGGAGCCACGCTGCTTCTCTGTACTGTACCTCCATCTCACCTGCTTACCCTTTCCTAAATCCTGCCTCTGGCCTGGAACTCCCTCCCTCTTCATATGCACCAGACCGCCATTCTCCCCTCCCTCAAGGCCTATTGATAATATCATCGTATAGATTTCTATTACCCGATTTATTTCGTTAATGAGATGTCCAGCCCCTCGACTCTATCTGTCGCCGTCGTTCTCGTCCGTCCGTCTCCCCCGATTCGACCGTGAGCCCGTCAACGGGCGGGGACCGTCTCTAGCTGTTGCCGAAAAATTGTACATTCCGAGCGCTTGGTCCGGTGCCCTGCACGTTCATACTATCGAAGGAATGAATTTGCTGAGCGCCTACCGCGTGCCAGGCACGGCACTAAGCGCTGGGGTGGATGCAAGCGAGTCGGGTCGAGGCCGTCCCTTTCCCACATGGGGCCCGCAGCCTCAATCCCCATTTCGAAGACGAGGAAACCGAGGTCCAGAGAAGTGAAGCAACTTGCCCGAGGTCACACAGCGGAGCGAAGGAGCCGGGATCAGAGCCCGGGTCCTTCCGACTCCCAGGCCCGGGCTCTGCCCACTGGGCCACGCCGGGTGGCTGTCCGGGGGAGAGGAAGGGGCTGAGAGGGGGAAAGTTTGAGAAGGAGAAGCGGCGGCAGGATTTGGCGACAGACTGATTTTGGGGGGTTGAAGGAGAGGGAGGACTCAAAGATACCGAAAAGAGTGGAGGGAGGGCACGGTGGGAGGTTTTGCCAACTAAGACGGTCAACGTAAGCGAGCACCGATCCACAGAAAGCCAAAGAGGAGGAGTCCAGGGGTCACGGGTTCGAATCCCGGCTCCGCCCCTCGTCGGCCGGGCCTCCGTGACCTCATCTGGAAAACGGGGATGAAGACTGTGAGCCTCCCGGGGGACGGCCCGATGACCCTGTATCCACCCCGGCGCTCAGAACGGTGCTCTGCACGTAGTGAGCGCTTAACAAATACCAACATCATCACTATTATCATCATCATCATTATTATTATTGTTGTTGAGAAGCAGCACGGGAGAAGACGGGCCTGGGAGTCAGAAGGACCCGGGTTCTCATTCCGCTCTGTCACTTGTCTGCTGTGGGACCCTGGGCTAATTACTCTCCTCTGGGCCTCAGTTCCCAGAGAGGTGGGGATCAAGACCGTGAGTCCACGTGGGACATGGACTCTTTCCAGCCCGATTGGTTCGTACCTCACTCAGCGTTCAGTTCATTGCCTGCCACCCAGTAGGCACTTAACAAATACCAGTTTTAAAAAACCGAAACGAAACCACCCTTAGTTTTCAAACGGTATGAATGAATCGAACAGAATCCTCCTCTCTGGATAACAGGAATCAAATGCTTCCGAGGACAGGACCCATCAAGAAGTCTCGACACCGGGCCACTTGAAGAACCTCTTTGCCCCTTCATGCTTCGGACACTTGGAGACTGACCAGATATAATAATGAATACTGATCACGATGACACTCTGAAAGCGCTTACCACGTGTCAAGCCGTCTTCTAAGCCCTGGGGTAGGTACAAGCTAATCAGGTCGGACACAGTCCCTGTCCCACCTGGGGCTCACGGTCTTAATTCCCATTTTCAGATGAGGGAACCGAGGCCCAGAGAAGTGGAGTGACTTGCCCAAGGTCACAGGGCAGGCAAGCGGCGGAGCAGGAATTAGAACCCAGGTACTTCGGACTCGTGAACCCGTGCTCTACCCAATGATAATACTGATAATGAGGATGGTATTTGTTAGGCACTTACTATGTGGTGAGCGCTGTTCTAAACGCCGAGGTAGATACAGGGTCATCAGATCCTCCCACGTGGGGCTCACAGCTTTTAACCCCCACTTTTACAGATGAGGTAACTGAGGGACAGAGTAGTGAAGTGACTGGCCCAAGGTCACACAGCAGACCAGTGGCGCAGCCAGAATTAGAACCCACGTCCTCTGCCTCCCAAGCCCCGGGCTCTCTCCACTGAGCCACGCCGCATCTAATAGGCCGTGCTGCTTCTCAGTATTATAATGATAATGACGATGGCATTTGTTAAGCGCCTGCTATGTGCGAAGCACCGTTTCGAGCGCGGGATTCTCTCAAATGTTTCAAAATAACTTTTATCTGGGGGCGACTTTAGTCTCGCAAAGCCCAAGTCCAGAGGGAAGGAGGGCAGGAGAGAGCTACCGAGCCCAGTGCAGAATGGTGACGAAATGCGTTTTGCATTATCTTCCTTTGGGTTGAATTGCTTTTATTATAATGACGGTATTTGTTAAGCGCTTACTATATGCCAAGCACTGTTCTAAGCGCCGGGGGAGATACAAGGCGATCGGGTCGTCCCACACGGGGCTCACAGTCTTCATCCCCATTTTCCGGATGAGGGAACTGAGGCACAGAGAGGTTTAGCGACTCGCCCAAGGTCACCCGGCTGACACGCGGCGGAGCCGGGATTAGAACCCACGACGTCCGACTCCCAAGCCCGGGCCCTTCCCGCTGAGCCCCGCCGCTTCTTGCTTCTTTCTCGTCCAGGGCCCGGGGGCAAGGGGAGGGAAAGGGCGGATCTGTTTGGCGGGTGACATTTTGAGAAGCGGCAGTCGGCACGAAACAACCTCCTAAGGGAACGGCCCCGTCCCTCCTCCCGGAAGTGATCTGCGATGTTCGCATCTGGATCGAAGGGGCCGAGGAGAGGCTCTCGCCGGCCACAATGATGAACGTCGGTATCTGCTGAGCGCTTACTCCGTGCCAAGCACTGTTCCGAGCGCCGGGGTAGATATAAGGCGATCAGGTCGTCCCACGCGGGGCTCACAGTCTTCACCCCCATTTTCCAGATGAGGGAACCGAAGCGCAGAGAAGCGAAGCGACTCGCCCAAAGTCACGCGGCAGACGGGCGGGGCGGAGCCGGGATCAGAACCCACGACCTCTGACTCCCGGGTCCCGGCCCTTTCCTCTAAGGCGTAAGCGGATCGGGTTGGACGCAGTCCCCGTCTCCCCGTCTCTAGACTGCGAGCCCAGCCTGGGCAGGGATCATCTCTCCCGCTGCACCGTCCCCTCCCGGCGCTTAGCGCGGTACCCTGGACTCGGCCCTCGACGAATACGATCGAATGAACGCGAGCCCTCGCAGTCCAAACCCCCGTTTTCCAGACGAGGGAACCGAGGCCCGGAGAAGTGAAATGACACGCCCAAGGCCACGGGGCAGACGAGCGGAGGAGCCGTCATTAGAACCCAGGTCCTTCTGGCTTCCAGGCCCCGGTTCCCAGCCACTGGACCACGCCGCTCCTCTAAGAGACAAATCTGCGAGCCCCACGCGGGGCAGGGATCGGGTCCAACGCGATTTGCTCGTCTCCGCCCCAGCGCTCGGCACGGTTCCCGGCGCACAGTAAGCTCTGAACAAACACCACGGTGATTCCCAGGCCGGCCTCGACCGAGCGGTTGCACTTCCGGAGCGCTTACCGTGTGCGGAGCACCGCACCAAGCGCTCGGGAGAGGACAAGGTCAGGGAACCGAGAGACAGCCAGGTCACCGCCCGCCAGGAGGTGAGGCCCACCAACTGCTCTTGGAGAAACGCACGCGGACGAGAGGAGGCCTCCTCCTCCTCCTCCTCCTCCTCCCCCTTTTTCTCCATCCAGACCGCTCCGGCGTTGATCCGATGGCTCCCCCTCCTCTCCCGCCCGGATGACTCCGTCGGCCCCCTGGCCGCCCGCCCTCCCGGCCTCCCGCCTCTCTCCACTCCGGTCCTCAGTTCGTGCCGCTGCCCGGATCATTTTTCTACCAGAACGATCAGGACACGTCACCGCCCCCCTCGAAGACCTCCAGCGGTTGCCCGTCCACCTCCATTTCCAACAAAAACTCGTCACCGTTGGCTTCCAAGCCGTCCATCCCTCGGCCCCCTCCTACCTCACCTCCCTTCCCTCCCCTCCATCGCCTCCGCTCTTCTCCTCACGTCCCCCGTTCTCGCCCGTGCCGCCGTCGACCCCCGGCCCGCGTCCCCCCGCCGTCCCGGGACCCCCTCCCTCCTCACCGCCGCCAGACTCGCTCTCTTCCCCTCTTCAGAGCCCTACGGAGAGGTCCCCTCCTCCGGGAAGCCTTCCCAGACGGAGCCCTCCCTTTCCCTCCGCTCCTCCTCCCCATCGCCCCGACTCCCTCCCTCCGCTCTACCCCCTTCCCCGCCCCGCGACGCTCGTTCCCGACAGACGGGTTCCCGGCTCGCAACGAGCTTTCGGTCTAGGAGGGGAGGGGACGTTAAGGGAGATCAAGAACACACGCGTACGGCTGTGTGTTCCGAAGACACCTTTATTGCAAACGGCACCTCTCGGTAATAAGGACGATGACGATGACGACGGTACTTGTTAAGCGCTCCCTATGCGCCGGGCACCGTTCTAAGCGCCGGGGTGGATCCAAGCCGATCGGGCCGGACGCAGTCCCTCTCCCACCCGGGGCTCGCGGTCTTAATCGCCATTCGGCAGGAGAGGTCGCCGAGGCGCGGGGCAGTGAAGCGACCGGGCCGAGGTCACACGGGAGACGAGCGGCGGGGCCTGGATTGGAACCCGGGTCCTTCGGACTCCGGGCCTGGGTTCTCTCCACTAGGCCACGCGGTTTCCGCCGCTCTGCGGCGAGCCCCGTAACGCGCTCTTTCCGTAACGTGGCCTGGCGGATAGAGCCCGGTCCTGGGAGTCGGAAGGCCCCGGATTCCAGTCCTGGCCCCGCTACTCATCTGCCGTGCGACCGTGGGCATGGCACTTTACTTCTCCGTGCTTCTTCAGTTCCCGCATCTGTAAAATGGGGATCGAGGCAGCCCCGGGTGGGACGGGGACTGTGTCCAACCCCATTTGCTTGGATCCACCCCAGCGCTTAGTACAGCGCCTGGCACAGAGTAAGCCCTTAACAAATACTAACATTATTCCTCCTTCTCCTTTCCCCCTCCTCTTTTCCTCCTCCATATTTTCTTCTTCCTCCTCCTCCTCCTCCTTCTCTTTTCCTCCTCCTCCTCCTTTCCTCTTTCTCCTCCTCCTTCTTCTCTTTTTCTCCTTTTCCTCCTCCTCCTCCTTTCCTCTTTCTCCTCCTCCTTCTCTTTTTCTCCTTCTCCTCCTCTTCCTCTTTTCCTCCTCCTCCTCTTTCTCCTCCTCCTTTTTCTCTCCTTCTCCTCCTTTCCTCCACCTCCTCCTCATTTTCTTCTTCCTCCTCCTCCTTCTCTTTTCCTCCTCCTCCTCATTTTTCTTCTTCCTCCTCCTCTTCCTTCTCCTCTTTTCCTCCTCCTCCTCTTTCTCCTCCTCCTTCTTTTTCTCCTTCTCCTCCTCCTATTTTCTTTCTCCTCCTCCTTTCCTCCGCCTCCTCATTTTCTTCCTCCTCCTCCTCCATATTTTCTTCTTCCTTCTCCTTTCCTCCTTCTCCTCCTCCTTTTCTTTTCCTCTTCCTCCTCCTCCTCTTTTCCTCCCCCTCCATCTTCTCTTCTCCCTCCTCCTCCTCCTCGTCAAGCGGCCGTCCAGGTGCCCCGAGCTGGGTCCCGTTTCGGGTCCTCCTTCAAGGCCCAGGCCACGGGGCTGAGGTCCCGGGATCCGTGGGCATACGGGCAAGACTCGGCGGGCAGGGGGCAGCCATCCGGGTGATGGAGGAAGAACCAGCACAGGCGGGTCTTGAAGGCGTCGGCGGAGAGTCTGAGCTTGGCTTCCGGACGTCTCTTGGCCGCCGGCTTCCCTTCCCTCCGGTCACGAAGGCGAACCCGGCCCCCAACGACTGCGGTCGGAGACACAACCGAGCGATCGCAACCGATCCATCGACGGGATTCCTTGACCCCGTTAACTACGGGCAGAGCGCCCTACGACTCGGCAGATCCGGGCCCCGCCCGTAACCGGCTCACGGTCGTATTTATCGAGCGCTCACCGTGCGCGCGCTGAGCACCGGAGTAACCGCTTGGGACGGCGCGGGAGAACGGTGAGCGGACACGTCCCCTGCCCGCGACCACCTTTCAGTATAGCGGGGGGGGGGGGAGACGGACTCGAATAGAAATCAATACATGACAAATACGGCCCTAAGTGGTGTGGGGCTGGGGGGGGGGGGGGGAACGAATAAGTAGTTGATAAATTACTTAAATAGTAAATTAATAAGCGTCGACTTGACGCTAGAATCGCTCCCTTAAAGTAAAGAGACTTTTTGCGGGGAGTTGGTCCATTGGGAAGTAGAATATTCGGAAATCAGTCACTTGTACTGAACGCGGGTACAGAGGACCGTACCGAGACACACATGGCCGCGAATGATGATGTGAATCAATCAGTCGAGGGTCCTTATCGCGTGTTAACTACGTGCAGAGCGCTGTACTGAGCGCTTGCAGAGGACAGTAGAACGGAGCCTTCCAGTCCAGTCCAGACCCGAATGGAAAGAAGTGAATCACGGATGTGGACATGAGTGCTCTGGGGGGGAGGAATCTTGATGTGCACATATCGATCGTTCTATTTATTTCTACGAATGCCCGCTTACTTGTTTCGACGGGCACAGATCTATCATTCCATTTATTTATACCAAGGCCCGTTTACTCGTCTGGATGCGTACGTACGTACGATTCTATTTATTTATACCAATGCTTCGACGTATATCTGTATAATCCTATTTATTTCTACGAACGCCCGCTTACTTGTTTCGGCGTGCACAGACCCATCGTTCCACTTATTTATACGACGGCCCGTTTACTCGTCCGGATGCGTACGTTCGTACGATTCTACTTATTTATATCAATGCTTCGATGTATACATGTATAATTCTATCTATTAATACGAATGCCCGCTTACTTGTTTCGACGGGCACAGATCTATGTTTCTACTTATTTATACGAAGGCCCGTTTACTCGTCTGGATGCGTACGTACGTACGATTCTATTTATTTATACCAATGCTTCGACGTATATCTGTATAATCCTATTTATTTATACGAACGCCCGCTTACTTGTTTCGACGGGCACAGACCCACCGCTCCATTTATTTATACGACGGCCCGTTTACTCGTCCGGATGCGTACGTAGGTACGATTCTACTTATTTATATCAATGCTTCGACGTATACGCGTGTAATTCTATCTATTTATACGAATGCCCGTTTACTTGTTTCGACGTGCACAGATCTATAATTCCATTTATTTACAGGCGGGCCCGTTTACTCGTCACGATGCGTATATAGCTATGACTCTATTCGTTTACACCGATGCCCGGTTGCTCGTTTCGACGCCCGTCTTCCCCTCTTCCAGACCGCAAGCCCGGTGCGGGCGGGGACGGTCTCTCTGACTTGCCGTAGTGTACTCTCATTCCGTCGCATTTACTGAGCGCTTACTGTGCGCAGGGCGCTCTACTAAGCGCTTGGAAACTACAATTGGGCAACGGACAGAGACCATCCCCGCCCAGCGACGGGCTCGCGGCCCAGAAGGCGGAGACAGCCAGCGAGACGAGCGGACGGGCACCGGTACCGTCGAAATAGATGAGTACAATGATAGACGTGGGCGCGTCGCTAATAAAACAGAGCGATGAAGACGTACAAAGCGAGCGCTCGGTAAATACGACCGAAGGAAGGGACGGACGAGAGCGGCGGACGGCGGAGCCGCAGGGGTGGGAGAAGAGGAGAGGAGGGCTTAGTCGGGGAGGGCCTCCCGGAGGAGACGGGTCTCACCTTCAAATACCTGATGATTGTTCTTGAGCAGCGTCTGAAGGCCTCCGCACTCGCTCTTCAGCCTCCGCAGAGTCGCTCGGTCCAACCGCCCGGCGACGGCCGCCAACGGAAGGCTCTCTGCGGCCAAAAGAGGAATTCGCCACGGGGCGGGTTCGACGCCGGGGGCCCCCCCCCCCTCCCCCCAAAAGAAACCGCCGCGCGCTAGGCGGCAGGAGGGAGGCCGACGAGCCATCGAGCGACGCGTCGTGTTTACGGAGCGCTCCTCGGGGGCCGGGCGCTGTGCCGGGAGGTTGGGAGAGGGCTGGGCGACAGGGTCGGCAGACGCGTGATGCGTAATAGCCATAATGGTAACGGTATTTGCGAAGCGCTTACCGTGGGCCAGGCACCGTCCTGAGCGCCGGGGCTCGGTGGCAAGAGCCCGGGTTTGGGAGTCGGAGGTCGTGGGTTCCGATCTCGGCTCCGCCACCCGCCGGGAGGTGTGACTCGTCCGAGTTCACGCGGCGGAGGCAGGGGCGGGGTTTATCGGAGCCTTTCTGAGGGCCCATCTCCTCCAGGAAGCCTTCCCTGACCGCGCCCTCCTTTCCTCTTCTCCCTCTCCCTTCTGCGTCGCCCTGACTCGCTCCCTTCACTCACCCCCCCCCCCCCCCCCCATCCTGGCCCCGCACCGCTTACGCCCAGATCCGGCATTTATCGATTTCTATGCATCTCCGTCTCCCCGTCTCGAGACTGTAAACCCGTTAGGGGCAGGGAATGTGCCTCTTCAAAGCAGGAAAGAGCCCGGGCCCGGGGGTCGGGAGGTCCCGGGTTCTAATCCCGCCTCCCCCCAGACAGCCCGGCTCAGTGGAATGAGCCCGGGCTTGGGAGTCTGAGGTCAAGGGTTCGAATACTGGCTCTGCCCCTCGTCAGCTGTGTGACCGTGGGCAAGTCACTTCACTTCTCTGGGCCTCGGTTACCTGGTCTGTAAAAATGGGGATTGACCGGGAGCCTCCCGTGGGACGGCCCGATCGCCCTCTATCTCCCCCGGCGCTTAGAGCGGCGCTCCGCGCACGGTAAGCGCTTAACGAATACCGACGTTATCGTCGCTGACCGTCTACTACGGGACCGCGGGCAAGCCACGTCTCCGCGCCTCGGTTCCCTCATCCGGAAAAAGGGGATGAAGACCGCGAGCCCCACGTGGGACGACCCGGTGACCTCGCGTCCACCCCGGCGCTCGGAACGGCGCCGGGCCCACCGCGAGCGCTCCACCGATAGCGGCGACTATAATCAAGCGAGGCCCGGAAGGAGGCGGCCGGCCCCCGCCCCCGAGCGCGGGCTCTCACCTCCTCGATCCCAGGTGTCGGAAGGGCCCGGGCCGGAGGGCTCCCGGGGGGCCGGCTCCCGGCCCAGCAGCAGGCCGGCCACGCGCAGGACCACCTCGTCCACCCACTCCCGCGGGAGCGAGGAACAGTTGCGGACGCGCTCCGTCTTCTCCCTGGGCCGGAACCCGGGGGCCCAGGCGGCGGGGGCGGGCCGGGGCCGCGGGGGGACCGGAGCCGGCGGGGGGCGGCGGCGGCCTCGGAGGTAGCGGGCCCGGGCCCCGTCCGCCGCCTCTTCCTCCGACGGCGGGTAGGTGCGCGAGCGGCCGACGAGGCAGACCTGGACGGAGGACGGCAAGAGGACGTGAGGCGGGGGCGGGCGGCCCGAGCCCCCCCCGTTCGCCGCTCCGCGCTCGATGAAGGGCGACGACCGACCGGGGTATCCGTCGGGCGCTTACGACGCGGCGGGCACGGCGCCGGGGGGGGGGGGGGGGGGGGGGGGGGATCCGGGCCGACGGCGTCGGACACGGTCCCTGTCCCGCCTGGGGCTGTCGGGCTCCGTCCCCGTTTTCCGGAGGAGGGAACCGAGGCCCACGGAAGTCCGCGGCTGAACCCTCTTCTCCCCCCTCTCCCTCCGCTCCTCCCCCTCTCCCGTCCCACCCCGTCGGCGCCGTACTCGTCGGCTCCACCGCGTCCATCTTCGTCACCCTATCTATTCTGTCCGTGAGATGTACGTCGCCTCGATTCCATTCGGTCGCTATTGCTTCCGTGAGCCGCCCGTCCCCTCGATTCTCTTTATCGCCACTGTTTTCGTCCGTCCGTCTCCCCCGATCGGACCGTGAGCCCGTCAGTGGGCGGGGACCGTCTCTAGCCGTTACCCATCTGTCCGTTCCCGAGCGCTCAGTCCGGTGCTCCGCGCGTGGGAAGCGCTCAATAGATACCACCGGGAGTGACTTTCGATCCTATTTCACCC
Source organism: Ornithorhynchus anatinus (assembly GCF_004115215.2). Lineage (NCBI taxonomy): Eukaryota > Metazoa > Chordata > Mammalia > Monotremata > Ornithorhynchidae > Ornithorhynchus > Ornithorhynchus anatinus. The sequence continues at coordinate 131,330,074 of NC_041731.1, read as the reverse complement.
CGTTTGCTTGCATCCACCCAGGCGCGGGGTACGTTCATTCGTCCATTCGCTCCTTCTCCTTGAGCGCCGTGCGCAGAGCGCCGTACTGAGCGCTCAGGTCACAAGGGGCGGGGCCGGGATCAGAACCCACGAGCTTCCGACTGCCAGGCCCGGGCTCTATCCCCCAGGAAAGGCCGCTAAAATATTTTATCCTTCAGGTAAGGAGCTGAAACCCAACAGTCGGTCAGATCCCGCGACCCTCCGGCTGGAACGCGGCTCGACTCTCCGTCGTCCCGATCCTCGACGGAGACGGGGGCAGAGCGGCCTCCGCCCTCAGTGCCGTGTCACTCGTCCTCCGGGTGACCCTGGGCAAGTCGCTTCGCTTCTCTTAGAGAAGCAGCGTGGCTCAGTGGAAAGAGCCCGGGCTCGGGAGTCAGGGGTCATGGGTTCGAATCCCCGCCCCGCCACTCGGCAGCTGGGTGACTGCGGGCAGGTCTCTTCGCTTCTCTGCGCCCCGGTTCCCTCATCTGGAAAGCGGGGATTAACTGGGAGCCTCACGGGGGACGACCCGATGACCCCGCGCCTCCCCCGGCGCTTGGAGCGGCGCTCCGCACACAGTAGGCGCTTGACGAATTCCCGACGTCGGCAACTTCTCTGTGCCTCGGTTACCTCATCCGTACGGATGGGGATTCAAAGCTGTGAGCCCCGCGTGGGACCATCTGGCTACCCCGTATCTTCCCCAGCGCTTAGAACAGCGCTCCGCACGTAGCGGGCGCCTAACGGATGCCGACGTTATCGTCGTCATTACTGTCGTTCTCCGGGCCTCGGTCCCCTCGTCCGGAAAACGGGGACCGGGACCGTGAGCCCCGCGAGGGCCGGCCCGATGCCTCCGGCGTCTCCCCCGGCCCTCAGAACAGCGCTTGGCACCAAGTAAGAGTTTGGCGAACCCCGCCACTTCGGCGCGGCTCGGTGGAAAGGGCCCGGGCTCGGGAGTCAGGGGTCACGGGTTCCAACTCCGGCCCCGCCGCCCGTCAGCCGGGTGACCTCGGGCAAGTCGCTTCGCTTCTCGGCGCCTCGGTTCCCTCATCCGTTAAAACGGGGATGAAGACCGCGAGCCCCACGGGGGGGGGGGGGGGCGACCCGATCGCCTCGCATCTACCCCGGCGCTCACAACGGCGCCCGGGCCCACGGCGAGCGCTTAACAAACGCCGACGTCGTCACCGTCACCTCATCGCCCCGGACGCCCTAACGGGACCGCCGCTTCCGACCCGAAGCGGAAACCGGGGGGTCCGACCGGCCCGTGGCGGATTCACCCTCTTCGTGGAGGGGATCCGGAGGCGGTCCTCGTCCACCCGGAACCCGCACTCGACGCCGACCTCCGTGACGAAATCGAGGTACTCTCGGTACTGGCTCTTCCGACTCTGTCTCCGGCCGAACTTCCCCACGAAATCAAAGAAGCAGCAGGGCAGGACGAAGTAGCGGCAGCTGTAGGAGGACCTGGGAGGACGGAGTCCGGGATCCCCGTTAAAACCGGCCGTTCGGGAACCCTCCCTCTTTAACGGTGACGACCACGATGCCCGTACGCCTTAAGCGCCCGCTGTGTGTCGAGCGCTGTTTCGAGCAGCGGGGAAGATACGAGGCCACCGGGGAACTGAGGCCCGGAGAAGCGACTTACCCGAGGTCAAGACGGCTGACGGAGCCGGGATCAGAACCCGTGACCCCTGGCTCCCAAGCCCGGGCTCTCGCCACGAAGCCGTGCCGCCAACTGCCCTCGGGTAAGTCGCTTCTCTGGGCCTCAGTTCCCTCATCTGGAAAACGGGGATGAAGCCCGGGAGCCCCGCAGGGGACGACCTGGCGGCCCTGTATCCTCCCCGGTGCTTAAAACGGTGCCTGACACACGGTGAGCGCTTAAGACGTACCGTCATCGTCGGGCTCTTGCCGCTAAGCCGGGCCGCCAACTGGCCCGCACGGAATTAACGGCAGGACTTGGCCGAGCGGCGCGGTGCGGCCGGCGGAGCCCGGGCCCGGGTTCTCCTCCCGGGCTTCTAAGCGCTGCGGGCGACACAGGGGAATCGGGTCGTCCCACGCGGGGCTCACGGTCTTCATCCCCATTTGACAGATGAGGGGAACTGAGGCCCAGGGAAGGGAAGCGACTCGCCCGCGGTCACCCGGCCGACAAGTGGCGGGGCTGGGATTCGAACTCACGACCCCTGGCTCCAAAGCCCGGGCCCTTCCCACCGAGCCACTCTCCAAGCGCTTAGTACAGCGCTCCGCACACAGTAAGCGCTCAGTAAATTCTATCGAATGAATGAACGTTTCTTAAGTGCTTACTATGTGCCAGGCACCGTTCTAGGCACCGAGGTAGATGGAAGGCGATCAGGTTGTTACCCCAGGTGGGGCTCAGGGTCTTAGTCCCCATTTTACAGACGAGGTCACCGAGGCCCAGAGAAAAATGATGGTATCTGTTACGCGCTCACTATGCGCAAAGCGCTGCTCTGAGCGCTGGGGGGGGGGGGGGGGGGGATACAAGGTCAAAAGGTGGTCCCACGTGGGGCTCACGGTCTTCATCCCCAGTTGACAGATGAGGTCACTGAGGCCCAGAGAAGTGAAGTGACTTGGCCAAAGTCACCCAGCCGACGAGCGGCGGAGCCGGCATTCGAACCCACGACCTCTGACTCCCAAGCCCGGGCCCCTTCCCCTGAGCCCCGCTGCTTCTCCAAGTGACGCGACCCGCCCGGTCACCCAGCTGACGAGCGGCGGAGCCGGGAGCAGAACCCACGGCCCCCCGACTCCCGGGCCCGGGTTCCTTGCGCTGGGCCGTGCCCCTTCTCCAACCGACTGATGGCATTCATCGAACAGTTCCCGAGCGCGGAGCGCTGGAATGAGCGCCGGGAGAGGACACCGCGGCAGAGGAGAAGCCCGGATTTGACGCGGCCACGTGAGCCGAAGCTAAGCCGACGGAGCGGGGGCCCCGGTCGCCTTGGGCCTCGGAAACCGAAAACCGGCGGCCTGGCGGTTAGAGCGCCGGTCTGAGGGTCGGAGGATGCGGGTTCCAATCCCGGCCCCGCCCCTCGTCTGCCGTGTCGCCTCGGGCGAGTCGCTTCCCTTCTCTATGCCTCGGTCCCCTCGTCTGTAAAATGGGGAGACCGGGCGCCCCGCGGCGGACGGGGACCGTATCCAACCCCGTCTGCTTGTTCCCACCCCGGCGCTTGGTGAGTTCGTTCATCCACTCGATCGTATTTACTGAGCGCTCACCGGAGCGCTGTACCAAGCACTCGGGCGAGTAAAATCCGGCAACCGATAGAGACGACCCCTGACCGACGCAAGGGTCACGGTCGAGAACTGTCGACCCATGATAGTGTCGGTACCCGTCAAGCGCTTACTATGCGCAGAGCGCTGTTCTAAGCGCCGGGGGAGATAGAGCATGATCACGTTGTCCCACGTGAGGCTCACGGTCTTCATCCCCATTTTCCAGATGAGGTCACTGAGGCACAGTCACCCAGCTGACGAGTGGCAGAGCTGAGCCCGCCAGTGGGCAGGGATCGTCTCTCTCTGTTGCCGAACTGTCCCATCTCAAGCGCTCAGTACAGTGCTCTGCACACAGTAAGCGCTCAGTGATCAGGACCGAATGAATGCAAGGGGGGGGGGGGGAGACGGAAGAGAAGACAAAACAAGTAGCCAGGCAGTACGGTGCCTGGCACTTAGCGCCTCACAGATACCGCCCTCAACGTGAGAATTATCACAGTTCTCATTTCTAGGGAAAGTCTGACGCTTTCAAAATCGAAAACACTGGCATGGACAAACTGTCCTTTTTTCTTTTTGTCCCTTTGAGGACACGATCCTGGGGTCCTCACGTTAAGTGCTTAGAGGAGCACTTTCTCGTGAATTTTGATCTTTCGGCCGGTGGATCTTTTTGGAAAGACCATCCCGTAAAAATCCCACAGAGAAAGGCCTTCCCAAGCCGGGCCTCCCCACCGCCCCTGGACCTGCCTGGCAGCGATCACGGGGATCCAGGGGGTGAGTTCGTCGGAATGGTTTCCGATCAGCCAGTCGACATCTGGAAACAAGGAACTGTCGTTCGGCACGATGGCACATTCCTTGAGGGGGGGAAAAAAAACAGACAACCCCAGAACCGAAAAAGAAATCACATCGGTTAACTCTCGTCTGAAGCACCGGGAGGAGGAGCCACGTCCGTATCCTAAAACTAATGCCGAACGTCTTCGATAGTTCTTTTTTTTTTACGATGGTATTTGCTCGGGGAAGCAGAGTGACCCAGTGGGGAGAGCCCTGCCCGGGGCATCGGACGGACCCGGGTTCTAATCCCGACTCCGCCCTCCGTCCGCAGCGTGACCTCGGCCCGCTCACGTCACCTCTCCGCGCCTCGGCTCCCCCCCGTGTAAAATGGGGATAAAAAAGACGGCGAGCCCCGCGCGGGACAGGGACCGCGATCGACCTGATTTGCTTGTCCGCCCCCCCCCCCCCCGGCCCGTCCGGGGGGCTTAGTACGGTGCCTGGCACACAGTAAGCGTTTAACGGACACCACGGTTATCGGCGCAAGGGAGAGGAGGCGGCAATCTCGCGGTCCCCGGCGCACGACAGTATTAGTGACTGTGGCGCTTGTTAAGAGCTTACTACGCGCCGGGATACAAGCAGATAGGATCGGACCCGGTCCCTGACCCACAGCAGGCTCACGGCCTCGATCGCCATTTTGCAGATGAGGGAACTGAGGAAGAGAGAGATGAAGTGACTTGCCCAAGGTCACACAGCTGACGAGTGGAGGAGCTGGGATTAGAACCCAGGACCTTCTGCCACCCAGACCCACGCGGTATCCTCCCTGCCACGATCCCTTGCGCTCGTTCCCAAGGAGGATTGTGGACCGGTCAAATTTCTCTCTCTTTTTTTAAATCCATTTTTCCATTTATGGCATTTGTTAGGCACTTACTGCGTGACGACGACGATGGCATCTGTCAAGCACTTACGATGAGCAAAGCACTGTTGTAAGCGCTGGGGAGGACACGAGGTGATCGGGTCGTCCCACGTGGGGCTCACGGTCTTCGTCCCCATTTGACAGATGGGCTAACCGAGGCCCAGAGAAGCGAAGTGACTCGCCCGCAGTCCCACAGCTGACAAGCGGCCGGGCGGGGGTTAGAGCCCATGATCTCTGACTCCCAGGCCCGGGCTCTTTCCGCTGAGCCACGCTGCTTCTCCAAGGTGCCAGGCGCTGTACTAAACGCCGGGGGAAATATCAGCCGATCAGGTTGGGCGAAGAGCAGCGGAGCAGCGGCGCGGTTCAGCGGAAAGAGCCCGGGCTTGGGAGTCGGGGGGTGTGAGTTCTGATTCCGGCTCGGCCGCTTGTCAGCTCTGTGGCTTTGGGCAAGACGTTTAATAATGATATGAACGGCGTTGGCTATCGACAATCGTTATTACGGCGTTCGTTATGTCGTTGATGACGATGACGATGATAATTACGGGATTTGTTAAGTGCTGTCCTAGGGGCTCGGGTGGACACAGGGTCATGAGACTGCCCCACGTGGAGCTCACGGTCTTCATCCCCGTTTTCCAGACGAGGGAACCGAGCCACAGAGAAGTGAAGCGCCTTGCCCGAGGTCACGCAGTAGACAAGCGGCGGAGCCGGGACTAGAACCCGCGACCTCCGACTCCCAAGCCCGGGCTCTTTCCACTAAACTCTTTACTACGTGCCAAGCGCTGGCCGAGCGCTGACTTCTCCGTGCCTCGGTTCCCTCATCTGTCAAATGGGGATTAAGCCTGCGAGCCCCACCCGGGCCGGCCCGACCACCTCGTCTATCGCCCCCGGCGCTTAGAACGGTGCTTGGCGCGCAGTAGCCGCTTAACAGATGCCAGCATCGTCGTCGGTATGATCATTATCACCCCAGAGCTTATTCATTCATCGCATAGTACTTATGGAGCGCTTACTACGCGCAGAGCACCGTACTGAGCGCTTGGAACGGACCAATGGGCAACGGATAGAGACGGTCCCCGCCCTCCGACGGGCTCACGGTCTGATCGGGGGAGACGGGCGGACGAGAACGATGGCGAGGCGTAGGATCGAGGGGACGAACGGCTGCAGGGAGTGCCCGACGGATACCCTGACGACGGTGACGGTGACATTCAGAATATCCCGCCAACAGATTCCCGCGCGTTCAACGACTGACCCAACACCAAGATCCCCCGCCACGGTCCTACCTCTAAGTGAGTCTGAGGCCCATACGTAGCCCAGATTTTGCGTCTCCTGACGTCAATCCCTTTCCCCGGATGCTGAGGTGGCGGGATCCGAAAGAAGAAAGAGCCGCGGATCAGTTCGGCCGGTCATTCGATGAGCTAAATTCGCGATGGATTCTCTAAAGCGTGAGCTCTGGGGGAATTCAGTCGGCGGCGGCGCCGAGACCGGAGGCTGGCTGAGGGCAGGGAATGACGACGGTATCCGTCAAGCGCTCGCTACGGGCCCAGCGCTGTTCTGAGCCCTGGGGGAGATACCAGGTAATCGGGTCGCCCCACGTGGGGCTCCCGGTCTTCATCCCCATTTGACAGAGGAGGGGACTGAGGCCCAGAGAAGTAGCCCGATTCTATTCATTGCCGTCGTCCTCGTCCGCCCGTCTCCCCCCGATTAGACCGTGAGCCCGGCAGAGGGCGGGGACTGTCTCTGTTACCCATCTGTCCATTCCAAGCGCTCAGTACGGTGCTCTGCACATAGTAAGCGGTCAACAGACACTATCGAATGAAGTGACTTGCCCAAAGCCACACAGCCGGATAAGCGGCGGAGCCGGGGTCGGAACCCACGACCTCCGCCCCCCCGGGGCCCGGGCTCTTTCCACTGAGCCACGCTCTTCCCTAAGGAGCGTGTCTGTTTACTGGACTCTCCCAAGGGCACGGGAGAGTGCTCGGCACGTAGTAAGCTCTCAGTAAATACGACCGGATGATTGAGCGGCTTCCCCGCCCACGACGAGCTTACGTCCGAAGTTTCGGCTCACGTCAGTCGATGGCGGTCGGGGAGCGCTTGCCGCGTGCGGAGCTTTTGGGCGAGTACAAGACGACGGAATGTTTCCCGCCCACGAGGAGCGTACCGTCTGAAAAGGGGAGAAGGCGTTAACGTAAATGAATTACGGATACGGGCGGTAAGTGCCGTGCGGCTGAGGGCGGGGTGGAAACCGAGGGCCCAAACTAAGCGCCCAGCTGACGCGGAGGGAAAAGCCAGCAGGGGAAAACGGGATCTAATCGGGGAAGTTCCGTAGGTTTCGGATGCCGTTCGGAACCGGCGAACTTTTCGACCGGATTTTGACACCGCGGGCCTACGATCTACGGAGACGACGTCTCCCGAAGCCCGCCACGGGGGTCTCGTCCTTTTAAGCCATTTCATTTTTCACGAATTCGTTCATCCAATAGTATCTGAGCGCTTACTCCGTGCGGAGCACTGCACTAAGCGCTTGGAATATACCATTCGGCCACAGACAGAGACAATCCAATGACGGGCTCGCGGTCTAATCGGGGGAGACGGACGGACAAGAACAGGACGACATCACCACGGTAAATAGAATCGAGGGGATGGGCACCTCATTCGCCAAAGAAACAGGGAATTCCGAGCGGGGGCCTCGCTTTCTTATTTCCAACTGACACTCCTTGGAATCTCTGGGAAATTCCCCGATTTCACCTTCGCCGCCAGCGGGGAAGGTCGGACGCGGCCGCGGCCTCACCACCGTCACCCTCATCAAAGCCGAAGGTTGCAAATCGCTCGACGTCCACCCGGGAGGCGGTAACGATCTGTCAGGGGCTTCCTAAAACTCCACCGGAAAATGGGCATTTACCCCTTCGCTGTTTAAGATATGAACGAGGAGACCGTTTCCACATCCCAAGTCGACGAAGGACTGTTTCTCCGTCAGCTGCCTCTCCGCTCTTTCGTCTTCCCAGAGAACCTGAACCGAGACGGATCGAAAACAAACCCAAAAAGATCCAGTTGATTTTATTTTCATTCTTTCCGTGAAGGCGGCAAGGAAGTTGGATGACGTCGTGGCTCAGTGGCAAGAGCCCGGGCCGGGGAGTCAGAGGTCGTGGGTTCTAATCCCGGCTCCGCCCCCCCCCCGTCCGCTGGGTGACTTTGGGCCGGTCACTTCACTGCTCTGCGCCTCAGTGACCTCATCTGGAAAATGGGGGTGAAGACCGTGAGCCCCACGTGGGACGACCCGATTCCCCTATGTCTACCCCGGCGCTTAGAACGGTGCTCGGCACATAGTGAGCGCTTAACAGATACCAACGTTATTATTATTATTATTATTATTGCCCAAGGTTACCCAGCAGACTAGCGAGTTCTAAAAACCTGTGAGCCCCACGTGGGACAACCCGATCACCTTGTATCCCCCGGCGCTTAGAACGGTGCTTTGCACATAGGAAGCGCTTAACAAATACCACAGTCTAATCCCGGTTGCCCGGGGCCCTTTCCGCTAGGCCGGGCCGGGACGGGGGAGGACGGGAAAAGATCTTCCTTCGGGCCGCCGCTTCAACCGCCGCCGGGAAATTCCTCACCAGGAGGTAGGCGGCGATGGCGACGTCTTCGAACACAAACTTTTGCGGATCGGTCACTTCGGGCCACACCTGAGGGCGAAAGCGGATGAGCCGGACCCGAAATTCCTCCCCGCCGCCTCTCGGGCCGCGGAGTCGCCTCCGACCCGCGGCGACGCCACGGACGCGTCTCTCCCAGCAGGTCCCGCTCGCCGTCCGCCATCGCTCCGGGGGCGGAGCCGCAGAGTTTTCTGGGGGAAAGACGCGGCCGTGGGGGACCGCGGTGGACTCGGGTCTCCGCCCTCGACTCTCTCCCGGGCCGCCGCCGCCCGGCACGGGGGAGTCGATGGCCTGCCGCTCGCTGGCCGCCGGGCAAGCCAAAAATCCACTCATTCATTCGACAGTATTGACCGGGCGCTTACTATGTGCAGAGCACCGGACCGGGCGCTTGGAACGGACAAATCGGTAACAGACAGAGACGGTCCCCGCCCTCTGACGGGCTCACGGTCTGATCGGGGGAGACGGACGGACGAGGACGACGGCGATAAACAGAGCTGTGCGACCGTGGGCAAGTCGCTTCACCTCTCGGGGCCTCAGTTACCTCGTCTGGAACATGGGGACAAAGACCGTGAGCCCCACGTGGGACGACCCGATGCCCCTGCGTCTACCCCAGCGCTTAGAACGGTGCTCGGCACATAGCGAGCGCGTAACAGATACCAACATTATTATTATTATTATTATTATTATTACAAGACCGTGAGCCCCACGTGGGACGACCCGATTCCCGTGCCTTCCCCAGCGCTTAGAACGGTGCTCTGCACATAGCGAGCGCTTAACAAATACCGACATCATTATTAATCAAGGGGAAGAACATCTCATTAAAGCGACGGCAAATAAACAGAACCAGGGCGACGAACGTCTCGTTAACCAAACGAACAGGGCGATGAAGATACGTTCGGTCGAGCGGACGAGTACGGGGCCGAGGGGACGGGGGAGGGGGAGGGGGAGAGGGTTTAGCTGCGGAGAGGTGAAGGGGGGGTAGGGGGAGCGGAGGGAAAAAGGGGAGCTCGAGGGCCCGGACGGACCCCGGCTTCACTCTCCCTCCCGTAGCCGAGCCGATTAGAGGACGGGAGACCCTCCGGGCGCCGCCCCGACCGGCGCTCTACCCGCCCGGCCCCCCGCCTCCCGCCCTCCCCGACGATTACCTTGGCGATACCTCTGTATCTGTCTTTGAGCTCCCGGTAGAGGCGAGTGTACCTCAGGACCGGGACGAGGGAAAGGGCGCTCTTAAACTCCCCGGCGTCGGTGCGGACGGACCACTCGGCCAGCTTGCCCAGCAGCTCGGTCCCCAGCCACCGCGGCTCCCGCCGCCCAACTCCGGACGCCTCCCAGCTTTCCGGCGGGGACGTGAAGACCGAGATGCACCTTGAGCGGGCAGACCGGGGCGATGATAACCGTTAGGGCGTTTCCCGAAGCGCTTACCGGGTGCGGAGCACCGTCCGCGGCGCTGGGGGAGATACCGGGGCATCAGGTTGATGATGATAACCATCACGGGGCTGCTTAAGCGCTTACCGGGCGCGGGGCCCCGTTCCCGGCACTGGGGGAGATACGAGGTCATCGGGTTAATAACGACAATGATGACGACAGTAACCATCACGGTGCTTCTTAAGCGCTTACTGGTCGCGCGGCGCCGTTCTCGGCGCTGGGGGGGGGGGGGACGAGGCGAGCAGGGTAACGCTAAGAATGACGACGGCATCTGTTAAGCGCTTACTACGTGCCGAGCACTGCTCTCGGCGCTGGGGAGACACGGGGTCATCGGGTGGATAATAATAATGACGATGATACGCGTTAAGCGCTTACTACGTGCAGAGCACCGTTCTAAGCGCGGGGGGGGGGGGGCGGATACAGGGTCATCGGGTTGCCCGTTATCTGTTAACAGGTTATCCGTTGCCGACCTGTTCATCCCAAGCGCTTAGTACGGTGCTCTGCACATAGTAAGCGCTCAGTAAATACTGCTGAATGAGCGAATGAAAGGTTAATCGGGTTTCGTTCTGTTCCCTTTGGATCTGCCGTCGGCCTCCCCCGTTTAGACTGCGAGCCCGTCGTTGGGCAGGGATTTTCTCTATCCGTCGCCCGACTCTACGTTCCGAGCGCTTAGTCCGGCGCACATAGTAAGCGCTCAATAAATACTACCGAATGAATGAACAGAAGACCGCGAGCCCCATGGGGGACGGGGACTGCATCTCCCCCAGCGCTCAGAACGGAGTCTGGCACACAGCAAGCCCTTAGCGAGGACCACGGATCATCATTACTCCTGCTGTTATTAACGCCCGAGCCCTCCCGAGTTGCACGAGAGACAAGGATCGACCGCGACCGAAAGCGGGGTCCCCTCCGAGATCCTCACCAGTCCTCGCCTTCGACGTGCCGAAGCCGGATTTGATAAATGCCGCTTTCCTTAACCTTGAAATCCCCTCCGTCGCCTTCTTCCAAGGGAAAAAAGGTCACGGTTCCACTGGAGAAATCTGAGGAAAAGAAAAGGAAACCCGAAGGGAAAAAAGGGATGCCTCTCTACTGGTTTCGCTTTTGTCCGTCCGTCTCCCCCTTCTAGTCTGTGAGCCCGTCGCTGGGCGGGAATTATCTCTATCTCTTGCCGAACTGTACTCTCCGAGCGCTTAGGACCGTGCTCTGCACGCAGTGAGCGCTCAAGAAACACAACGGAATGAATATTAATATTTTATATATTGAGATCCGCCTCCCCCTCCAGACTGTCAGCTCGCTGCAGGCAGGGAATGGGGCCCTTGAGCGTTCCACTGGACTCTCCCGAGCGCTTAGAACGGTGCTTTGCACACGGTAACGACAAGAGTACGAATAAGCACTAATACTTATGAGAAGCAGCGGGGCTCGGTGGAACCAGCCCGGGCTTGGGAGTCAGAGGTCACGGGTTCGAATCCCGCCTCTGCCACTTGTCAGCAGGGTGACCGTGGGCAAGTCACTGCGCTCCTCCGGGCCTCAGTGACCTCGTCTGTCAAATGGGGATGAAGACCGTGAGCCTCACGCGGGACGACCCGATGACCCCGCACCTCCCCCAGCGCTCGGAACGGTGCTCGGCACACAGTAAGCGCTTAACAAGCGCCAACACCGTCATCATGAGAAACAACGTGGCTTAGCGGCAAGAGCCCGGGCTTGGGAGTCAGAGGTCATGGGTTCCGATCCCGGCTCCGCCAACCGTTAGCTGTGTGACTTTGGGCAAGTCACTTCACTTCTCTGGGCCTCAGTTCCCTCAACTGGAAAATGGGAATTACAACGGTGAGCCCCGGGGGGGGGGGGGGGGCAACCCGATTCATCCATTCATTCATTCCGTCCTATTTATTGAGCACTTACTGTGTGCAGAGCACTGTACTAAGTGCTTGGAAAGTACGATTCAGCCGCGGAGCACCTGGTTACTTTGTATCTACCTCAGCGCTTAGAAGAGTGCTTGGCACATAGTAAGCGCTGAACAGATGCCATCGTTATTATTATGGTTATTACGCCATGTGGGCAGAGGGTCGTGCTAAGTGTTAAATACCCCCGTGCTCCGCACGGGGGAAGCGCTCGGTGGTACGAACGGACAGCGCTTGGCAGAAGGTAGGTGCTTAACAAATACCATCGTCCGTGGCGCTGTGGCAAGAGCCAGAGGACATGGGTTCTGATCCTGGCTCCGCCGCTGGTCAGCCGTGTGACTCTGGGCAAGTCACTTCACTGGACCTCAGTCCCCTCATCTGGAAAATGGGGACGAAGCCCGAGAGCCCCACGGGGGGACAACATGATGACCTTGTAGAATAATGATGTTGGTATTTGTTAAGCGCTCACTATGTGCCGAGCACTGTTCTAAGCGCTGGGGTAAATACAGGGCGATCAGGTTGTCCCACGTGAGGCTCACAGTCTTTATCCCCATCTTACAGATGAGGGAGCTGAGGCACGGAGAAGTCTAGTGACTTGGCCAAAGTCACACAGCTGGGCAGGGGTGGGGTCAGGATTCGAACCCATGACCTCTGACTCCCCAGCCCGGGCTCTTTCCACTGAGCCAAGCTGCTTCCCTAATAATGATAATAATGATAACCGCTGGGGGCTGCGAATGAATGAGTGAATGAATGAGTGCGTGAATGAGGGAGGGAATGAATGAGGGAGGGAGGGAGTGAATGAGAGTACACGAATGAGTGAATGAATGAGGGCGTGAGTTAATTACTGAGTGCATGAATGAGTTAATGAATGAGGGAGTGAGCGAATGAACGAGCGAATGAATGAGTGAATGGATGAGTGAATGGGTCAGTGGGTGAGTGAATGAATGAGTGAATGAATGAATGAATGAGTGTATGAGTGAGTGAATGAATGAGCGATTGAATGAGTGAGTGAATAAATGAGGGAATGAGTGAGTGAATGGGCGAGTGAATGAATGAGTGAATAATAACGTTGGTATTTGTTAAGCGCTCACTATGTGCCGAGCACCGTTCTAAGCGCTGGGGTAGACACAGGGGAATCAGGTTGTCCCACGTGGGGCTCACGGTCTTCATCCCCATTTTACAGATGACGGAACTGAGGCACAGAGAAGTGAAGTGACTCGCCCACAGTCACACAGCCGACGAGTGGCAGAGCCGGGATTCGAACTCATGAGCCCTGACTCCAAAGCCCGTGCTCTTTCCACTGCGCCACGCTGCTTCTCCAATAAATGAGTGAATAAATGAGTGAGTGAGTGAATGAGTGCGTGAGTGCATGAATGAATGAGGGAGTGAGTGAATGAGTGAGTGAATGAATGAGTGCATGAATGAATGAATAGGAGTGAGGGAGTGAGGGAATGAGTGAATGAATAAATGAGTGAGGGAATGAGTGAATGAATGAGTGAATAAATGAGTGAATGAGTGCGTGAGTGCATGAGTGAGTGCATGAATGAATGAGGGAGTGAGTGAGTGAATGAGTGAGTGAATGAATGAGTGAATAAAGGAGTGCATAAATGAATGAATGAGGGAGTGAGTGAATGAACAAATGAGTGAGGGAATGAGGGAATGAATGAGTGAATAAATGAGTGAGTGAATGAATGCATGCATGAGTGAATGAGGGAGTGAATGAATAAATGAGTGAATGAATGAGTGAATAAATGAGAGTGAATGAATGAATGAGGGAGTGAATGTGAGTGAATGAATAGCTGAGAAGCAGCGTGGCGCAGTGGAAAGAGCACGGGCTTTGGAGTCAGGGCTCATGAGTTCGAATCCCAGCTCTGCCACTTGTCAGCTGTGTGACTGTGGGCAAGTCACTTAACTTCTCTGTGCCTCAGTTCCCTCACCTGTAAAATGGGGATTAAGACTGTGAGCCCCACGTGGGACAACCTGATTCCCCTGTGTCTACCCCAGCGCTTAGAACAGTGCTCTGCACATAGTAAGCGCTTAAAAAATACCAACATTATTATGAGTGAGGGAATGAGTGAATAAATGAGAGTGAATGAATGAATGAGGGAGTGAATGAGTGAATGAATAAATGAGTGAATGAATGAGTGAATGAATGAGTGAATAAATGAGAGTGAATGAATGAATGAGGGAGTGAATGTGTGAGTGAATGAATAGATGAGTGAGGGAATGAGTGAATAAATGAGAGTGAATGAATGAATGAGGGAGTGAATGAGTGAATGAATAAATGAGTGAGGGAATTAGTGAATGAATGAGTGAATAAATGAGTGAATGAGTGTGTGAGTGCATGAGTGAGGGCATGAATGAATGAGGGAGTGAGGGAGTGAATGAATGAGTGAATGAATGAGTGAGGGAATGAGTGCATGAACGAATGCATGAATGAATGAATGAGGGAGGGAGGGAATGAGTGAGTGGGCGCTCGCCCCCCCCCCGCCCCTCCCCCCCGCCCCCGGCGTTACCCCTGACGACGAGATGCGGTCCCGACTCCGGCCGGGCCTTGGGCAGGAGGGTGCGCAGGGTCACGTGGGGCGGCGGGGCGGCGCCTGCGCACCAGGCCCCGGGCGGGGCGCCCTCGTCGCCCCTGGCGACGGCCCCGGGCAACGCCGCTCCGCGCAGGCGCGGGCCCCGCCCCCCGACCGCCTCCAGGGCGGCGCCGCGCAGGCGCCGGTCGACCAGCTGGGGGCGCTCCAGCCACAGCCGCACCGCCGTCCAGAAGCCTCGCGGGAGGTGCGAGCCCGCGGCCTTCACCGGCGCCGACCCCGCCGGCACCAGCTCCGGCAGCGGCAGCTCCGGGATCAGGTCCGCCCCCGGGTCCCCGCCCGGCCCCGCCATCCCGGCTCCGCCGCCGCCGCCGCCCCCCGGCCCGCGCGCCGACCGCGGGGCCGATGCCGTCGCGCGGCGCAGACGCGGTCCCCGTTGGGCCCCCGCGGGGAGGCCGGGCGATGACGTGGCGCGCCGTCGCGGGGGGGGGGGGGAGATGACGTCGGGCGGCGCAGGCGCAGACCCCGACTTGACCCCACGGGGAGGCCGGGCGATGACGCGGCGCGCCGTCGCGGGAGCGGTGACGTCACAGGGCGCAGGCGCAGACCCCGATTTGACCCCACGGGGAGTCCGGGCGGTGACGTCACAGGGCGCAGGCGCAGTCCCGATTTGTCCCCTCCCCTCCCCCCCCCCAGGCGGAGGGCGTTCAGTTAGTCCTTCCCGTGGGCGGGGCGCTGTGCTGAGCGCCGGCCCGGATCCAGGAATGAATGTGGCGTCGGGCGCGGCCCCTGAACCTCCTCACGGCCTCCGTCCCCATTTAACTGAGGGGGGGGAGACTGAGGCCCAGCGTAAGGGAAGAAGGGCCCGGCCCAAGGTCACCCAGCAGGCAGCCAGGCCTATTTACTGAGCGCCTCCTGGGTGCAGAGCACTGCGCGGAGCCATCGGGAAAGTACAGGGAAAGGCCACGTGTCTGCTGGGTCGCCCTGGGCCAGCCCCTCCCCAGCGTGTCTCAGGGGAAAGAGCCCGGGCTTGGGAGTCAGAGGTCATGAGTTCGAATCCCGACTCTGCCACTCGTCAGCCGGGGGACTGTGGGCGAGTCGCTTGACTTCTCTGGGCCTCGGTTCCCTCATCTGTCAAATGGGGATGTAGCCCGTGAGCCCCAGGCGGGACGACCCGTTGACCCCGTATCTCCCCCGGCGCTTAGAACGGTGCTGGGCACCTAGTGAGCGCTTCGCGGATACCAACGTTATCATCATCATGACTGCGGGGAAGTGTGACGTAGTGAGAAGAGCTTGGAAGTCAGAAGGTCATGGGTTCCAATCCCGGCTCTGCCACTCGTCTGCTGTGTGACCTTGAGCCAGTCACTTCGCTCCTCCGGGCCTCACTTGCCTCATCTGGAAGATGGGGACTGAGACTGTGGGCCCCACGTGGGACAGGGACCGTGTCCAACCCGCTTTGCATGGATAATAATAACGATAATAATGACGTTGGTATTTGTTAAGCGCTCACTACGTGCCGAGCACCGTTCTAAGCGCCGGGGTAGACGGAGGGGAATCGGGTGGTCCCACGTGGGGCTCACGGTCTTCATCCCCATTTTCCAGATGAGGGAACTGAGGCCCAGAGAAGTCAAGCGACTCGCCCACGGTCACGCGGCCGACGAGCGGCAGAGCTGGGATTCGAACTCACGAGCCCTGACTCCAAAGCCCGTGCTCTTTCCACTGAGCCGCGCTGCTCCTCTGGATCCGCCCCGGCGCTTCGTACGGTGACCCGCACATAGCTGAGCGCTTAACAAATCCCATCCTCCTTGTTATTCATGCCCATTTTACAGATGAGGGAACTGAGGCCCAGCGAAGCGAATAAGAACAATATGCCGGTGTCTTGAGTGCTTACTCTGTGCCAAACACTCCTCTAAGCACCGGGGGAGATAGAAGCCCAACAGGTTGTCCCACTTGGGTCCCACGGCCTTAATCCCCATTTTAAATGAATAAAATGGTATCTGTTAAGCGCCCGCTATGCGCAAAGCGCCGTTCTGAGTGCCGGGGGATACGGGGCGATCACGTTGTCCCACGGGGGGCTCACAGTCCTCATCCCCATTTGACAGAGGAGGGAACCGAGGCCCAGAGAAGCGAAGTGAGTGGCCCGAAGTCACCCAGCTGGCAAGCGGCGGAGCCGGGATTCGAACCCACGACCTCCGACTCCCAAGCCCGGGCTCTTGCCACGGAGCCGCGCTGCCTCTCTGACCGTGAGCCCCTCGTTGGGCCGGGGTCGTCTCTGTCCGTTGCCCAATCATACATCCCAAGCGCTTAACGCAGTGCTCTGCGCCCAGTAAGCGCTCGGTAAATACGACTGAATGAACGGATGAATATTTGTTAAGCGCCGTTCCAAGCGCCGGGGGCGGATCCGAGGCGATCGGGCCGTCCCCCGTGGGGCTCACGGCCTTAATCCCCATTTCCCAGATGAGGTCACTGAGGCCCAGAGACGCGACGTGACCCGCCCGAGGTCACCCAGCCGACGAGCGGCGGGGCCGGGATTAGAACCCGGGTCCTTCTGATGCTCTACCCACCTGGCCGTTCTCAGAAGGAGCGGGGCCTAGGGGCAGGAGCCCGGGCTTGGGGGTCCGAGGTCCCGGGTTCTAATCCCGGCCCCGCCGCTCGTCGGCCGGGCGACCGGGGGCGAGTCGCTTCCCTTCTCTGGGCCTCAGTCGCCTCATCCGGCCAATGGGGAGGAAGACCGTGAGCCTCGCGTGGGACGACCCGATTCCCCCGTGTCTCCCCCAGCGCTTAGAAGGGCGCCCCGCAGATACCAACGTCGTGACTGTGCGGGATGGGCCGCGTCCAACACCGACTCCCTCGCGTCCACCCCGGCGCTGGGCCGAGGGCCCGCGCTCGACCCCCGTTCTTATCATTAGCGGGGGCTAAGGGCAGGCTTTTGACTTTTTTCCCATTTTCTTCAGTCTCCTCCGCCCCTCCCCGACGGCCCCCGCGCCGCCGCCCGGCGCCCCCGGCGTCCTGCTGCCCGATTTTCCGCGGGGTGCCCTGGACGGCTGCCGGCGGCGGGCCTCCTTCCCCTGGCGGGAGATGGCCCCGTTCCTGGAGGACGAGGACGACGTCCTCCGCTTTAAGGTGAGCGTCTCCGGCCCCTTCCCCCTCCCGCCCCTTTCCGGGGCCGGCGCGTCCTCGCACCCGTGGCCGGCGACCGCGGAGCGACCCCACCCCGTGCCCGGCGCGCGGTGGGCGCTTAACGGACGCCGCGAGCGACGTGGCCGGCGTGGTTGAGTCACCTCGCCTCTCCGGGCCTCGGTCACCTCGTCTTCGTCGCGGGGGTTGAGCCCGCGAGCCCCGCGCGGGGCGGGGGTGGGCGTCCGACCCGATTTGCCCGTCTCCGCCCGGCGCTCAGGACGGGGCCTGGCACGGAGGAAGCGCTTTAACAGATGCTATCGAGACGGAGTCGCATATTAGAATCATCGCTGCCGTACGTTGACGTGCAGTCGTTACCGTAGACTGATATATCAGAGAGTAACAGCGTGGCTCAGGGGAAAGAGCCCGGCCGTGGGTTCGAATCCCGGCTCCGCCGCTTGTCGGCTGGGTGACTTTGGGCGAGTCGCTTCTCTGGGCCTCAGTGACCTCATCTGTCAAATGGGGATGAGGACCGTGAGCCCCCACGGGGGACGACCCGATCACCTTGCGTCCTCCCCGGCTCTCAGAACGGGGCCGGGCACCTCGTAAGCGCTCAACGGACGGCGGCGGCGTTATTAGTATGAGTATTATGCGCTGACACCGTTCTGAGTGCCGGGGTAGATGCGAACCAATCAGGCCGGCCGAAGTCCCTGTCCCCCCCCGGGGCTCACGGTCTCACGTCCCATTTTACGGATGAGGTGACCGGGGCCCAGAGAAGCGAAGCGACTCGGCCGGGGTCTCCCCGCAGACACGTACGGGGAGCCGGGATTAGAACCCACCACCTTCCGACTCCCGGACCCGGGCTCCGGCCGCTGGGCTACGCTGCTTCCCCGCTTTCTAGTAACGACGAAAATAACGATAATGACGTTCCGGGGACCGTGCCGAGCGCTGGAGTTGAACGAAGACCGTCAGGTCGAACCCCAGCCGGGTCCCTCTCCCGCACGGAGCTCCCTTCCTGATCCCCGTTCGACGGAGGAGATCCCGGAGGCCCGGAGGAGGGAAACGACCTGTCCAAGGTCACACCGGAGACGGGCGGCAGAGCCGGGGTTAGAACCCGGGTCCCCCGACTCCCAGGCCCGGGCTCTACCCGCTGGGCCCTGCTGCTTCTCCGCTTTTTAATACCGACGATGAGGAGGACGACAGTGTGCCCGGCGGCGGACTGGGCGCTGGGGTGGATCTAAGCGAATGGGGTTGGGCACGGTCCCTGTCCCGGCCTCAGATCCCCATTTTCCGGATGAGGTGACCGAGGCCCAGAGAAGCGAAGTGACCGCCCCAGAGTCACCCGGCCGACGGGTGGGGGAGCCGGGGTCGGAGCCCGCGACCTCCGACTCCCGATCCCGGGGCTCCGTTCCACTCCGCCACGGCTCGGCGGGAAGGGGCCGGGCTCGGGGGCCGCGGGTTCGGATCCCGGCCCCGCCGCTCGTCAGCTGTGCGACCGCGGGCGAGTCGCTCCGTCTCTCCGTGCCTCGGTTCCCTCACCTGGAAGACGGGGATGAAGGCGGGGAGCCTCAGGCGGGACGACCTGCGCAGCCCGCTTCTCCCCCGGCGCTTAGAACGGTGCTCCGCGCATGGTGAGCGCTTACCAGACCCCACCATTGTCGGTATCGTTAACGCCGTGTCCGCCCGCGCGTCCGTCCGTCCGTCCGTCCGTCCGTCCCCTGTAGCGGAGGATCTTCGGCGCCTCGGAAAACGACCCCCTTTTCGCTCACCGTCCCTCGGAGGGCGACCTGCCCCTGGAGGAGTCGCGGGAGCTGACCGTTCCTCCGCTGTAAGAGACTCTTCGAGTACGACTTTTTGAGCGTCCAGGACCTGCTGGAGAAGCCGCTGAAAATCCTCGCCTTCATCAGTTGCCTGGGAATGTACGACTGGTCCCTGGCGGCCAAGTTTTTCCTCAACTCTTTTGCAAGTACGCCGCGCGGACCAGCGTCCTCGGGGGTTTTGAAGTGATGGTGATAGTGACGGTGTTTATTAAGCACGTAACAATAATGACGTCGGTGTCCGTTAAGCGCTCATTACGTGCCGAGCGCCGTTCTAAGCGCCGGGGGAGGTCCGGGGTCATCGGGCCGTCCCGCGTGGGACTCGACGGTCTTCGGCCCCGTTTTCCAGACGAGGGAACCGAGGCACCGAGAAGTGAAGCGACCGGCCCGCGGTCACACAGCTGACGGGCCGGCGGAGCCGGGCCCTGCGCCGAGCGCTACGCCCGGGGATGGAGTGATAATAATGATGATAATAATAACGATGTTGGTGTTTGTCAAGCGCCTACTATGTGCCGAGCACCGTTCTAAGCGCTGGGGGAGACGCAGGCTCCTCGGGTCGCCCCGCGTGAGGCTCACACTTAATCCCCATTGGACAGATGAGGGAACTGAGGCCCAGAGAGGTGGAGTGACTCGCCCCCAGTCCCCCAGCTGACGAGCGGCAGAGCCGGGATTCGAACTCATGACCTCCGACTCCCAAGCCCGGGCTCTTTCCACTGAGCCCCGCTGCTTCGCAGGAGTAGGAGGAAGAAAGTCGTCACGTGCTTTCTGTGTGCCGAGCACCGTCCTAAGTACCGGGGTAAATGCGAAGCGGTCGGGTCAGACGCGGCCCCACTTTGCGTTGGTATTGATCGAGCGCCTACTGTGTGCAGAGCACTGTGCTGAGCGCCGGGGGAGAGTACAAGACAACGATGAACGGACAGTTTCACCCCCCCCCCCCCGCCCACAGCGAGCAACGGATCCCCGGGACACGGAGGCCCAGAGACGTCCGGTGACTTGCCCGAGGTCACAGAGCGGACAGGCGGCGGGGCCGGGATTAGAACCCGGGTCCCGCGGCTCCGCATTCGCCGACCGGCGGACCGGTTCCCTCTCCCACTCCCTCTCAGAGGCATCCGGAACTGATTCGGAAGATCTTAGCGACGGAGGCGAGCGGAGATATCGTCGGCGGCTGACTTGGCTCCGATTTAGCCGCGCGTTCGGGCCGGCCGTGTTTATGGAGCGCTTACCGTGCGCGGAGCACCGTAGCCAGCGCCGGGGAGAGGACGGTACGCTGGGCGCTCAATGAATCCCGATGATGTGTAGGAGGGGGGTCGGGTTTAATCCCCAATCTCACAGGGGAGGCGACCGAGGCCAAGGAAGTGGAGCGACTTGCCCGAGCGGCGGGGCCGGGATCGGAACCCATGACCCCGGCCCCCGGGCCCGGGCGCCCCCGCTCGCAGTAAATACGGTCGAATCCGGGGAAGGCCGATTTCTCTTCCGGAACCTTTCGGTTTTCGGTCGGCCTGCCCTGCCCCTGACCCACCGGTCGTACCTGTCGGGCGCCGACCGTGTGCCGAGCACCGTACCGAACGCCCGGAAAAGGATTTCGGTCGGAGCTGTCGGGCACGGCGCCGGACGCCCGGGTGGGTCCCGGGTCGCCGGCCGCGTTCCCTGCCCGCGCCGGGCGGCCAGTCTAGAGGCCCCGGAGACCCTCTGCTTCGACCTTCCGGTTTTGAGCTGCTCTGCCCCGAACCTGACCTACTGACGGAGCGCTTACCGTGCGCTTAGCGCTGTACTGAGCGCTTGGGAGAGGACACTA
The DNA here is from genome assembly GCF_004115215.2 of Ornithorhynchus anatinus. Lineage (NCBI taxonomy): Eukaryota > Metazoa > Chordata > Mammalia > Monotremata > Ornithorhynchidae > Ornithorhynchus > Ornithorhynchus anatinus. Next base: position 131,308,938 of record NC_041731.1, on the reverse strand, counting down.
GAACGGAGTGGGTAGAGGCGTTCCCCGCCCACAACCAGCTGCCGGTCTAGAGGGGCTGAAGCCCCTCGGCTTGAACCTTTCAGGTGTTTGGCTGCTCGGCCCTCCCCCCTCTCCTTGCCCCCCGAGATTCGGGGCAGCTTTTCCCTCACCCCCTTTGATTTGGGGCTTTTTCCTCCCCCTCTGTTTGCCCCCCCAGATTTTTGGCTGCTTTTCCCTCACCCCCTTCTTGCCCCCCTTAGATTTTTGGGCTGCTTTTCCCTCCCCCTCTGCTTGCCCCCCCCCCCGCGATTTTTGGCTGCCTTTCCTTGACCCTCTGTTGGCCCCCCCAGATTTTTGGCTGCTTTTCCCTCCCCCTCTGCTTGCCTCCCCCCCCCCGATTTTTGGCTGCTTTTTCCTCACCCTTCGTTTGCCCCCCCCCAGATTTTTGGCTGCTCTTCCCTCCCCCTCTGCTTGCCCCCTTAGATTTTTGGCTGCTTTTCCCTCACCCCTTTCTTGCCCCCCCAGATATTTGACTGCTTTTCCCTCATCCTCCGCTTGCCCCTGTCCTATTTTGGGCTGCTTTTCCCTTCCCCTCTGCTTGCCCCCCCAGATTTTTGGCTGCTTTTCCCTCACCCCCTTCTTGCCCCCCTAGATGTTTGACTGGTTTTCCCTCACCCTCTACTTGCTCCCCAGATTTTTGACTACTTTTCCCTCTCCCTCTTCTTGCCCTCCTAGATTTTTGACTGCTTTTCCCCCACCCCCTGCTTGCCCCCCCCCCCCCCAATTTTTGCATTCTTTTTCTTGATCCTCTGCTTGCCCCTGAAAGTTCTGGCTGCTTGTCCCTCACCCTCTGCTTGCTCCCCAGATTTTTGACTGCTTTACCCTCTCCCTCCGCTTGCCCCCAACAATTCTTGACTGCTTTTCCCTCACCCTCTGCTTGCCTCCCCCGCAAAATTTTGGGCTGCTTTTCCTTGAACCCCAGCTTGCCCCCCAGATTTTGGGCTGCTTTTTCCTCACCCTCTGCTTGTCCCCCCAGATTTTGGGCTGCTTCTCCCTCCCCCTCTGCTTGCCTCCCCTAGATTTATGGCTGCTATTCTCTCACCCGGTGCTTGCCCCCCTCCAGATTTTTTGGCTACCTTTCCTTGACCCTCTGTTTGCCCCCCCCCAAAGGTTTTTGGCTGCTTTTCTTCTCCCCTCTCCTCGCCCCCCCCCCCAGATTTTGATCGCTTTCCCTCACCCTCTGCTCGCCCCCTCTGATTTTTGGCTACCCTTCCTTGACCCTCTGCTTGTCCCCCCAGAATTTTGGCTACCTTTCCTTGACCCTCTGTTTGCTCCCCCCAGATTTTGGGCTGCTTTTTCCTCACCCTCGGCTTGTCCCCCCCAGATTTTGGGCTGCTTCTCCCTCCCCCTCTGCTTGCCTCCCCTAGATTTATGGCTGCTATTCTCTCACCCGGTGCTTGCCCCCCTCCAGATTTTTGGCTACCTTTCCTTGACCCTCTGTTTGCCCCCCCCCCAAGGTTTTTGGCTGCTTTTCTTCTCCCCTCTCCTCGCCCCCCCCCAGATTTTGATCGCTTTCCCTCACCCTCTGCTCGCCCCCTCTGATTTTTGACTACCCTTCCTTGACCCTCTGCTTGTCCCCCCAGAATTTTGGCTACCTTTCCTTGACCCTCTGTTTGCTCCCCCCAGATTTTGGGCTGCTTTTTCCTCACCCTCGGCTTGCCCCCCCAGATTTTGGGCTGCCTTTCCGTGACCCTCTGCCCCCCTCGGTTTTTGGCTGCTTTTCCCTCCCCCTCGACTTGCCCCCGCCCCAGATTTTTGGCTGCCTTTCCTCGACCTTCTGCTTGCCGCCCCCGCCCCCCCCCCCCCCGATTTTTGGCTGCCTTTCCCTCACCTCTGCTTGTGTCCCCCCCCAACCCCCCCCCCAGATCTTCGGGTGCTTTGCCCTGACGGAGCTGAGCCACGGCAGCAACACGAAGGCCATCGGAACGACCGCCACGTACGTCCCCGGCCGGCGGGTGGGCGGCCCGCGACCCCGGCCCCTTCTCCCCGCCCCCTCCCGGGAGCCGCCCGCCTCTCGGCGCACCGGCGCCGCGCCTCGGCCCGTTCCGGGCGGGGAATGCGTCCGTTCCTCGCTGTGTCGTCCTCTCCCCGGCGTTTAATACAGTGCTCGGCACACAGTGAGCGCCCAGTAAATACCGCTGAATGAACGGACTGTTTAGACCGTGAGCCCACCGTTAGGCGGGGACCGTCTCTATCTGTTGCCGAGTCACTCGTTCAATGGTATTTGTCGAGCGCTTACTACGTGCAGAGCACCGTACTGGGCGCTTGGAATGGACGGTTCGTCCGTAAGCCCGTCGCTGGTCGGGGACTGTCTCTGTCTGTCGCGCGCGTCGTCCGTTCTCCAGCGCTCGGTACGGTGCTCTGCACACGGTGAGCGCTCAGTAAATAACGACCGAACGAACGAATGGACGGACAGACGGTGGCGCGGCGAGGCCTGCTGGATAGAGCACGAGCCTGAGAGTCCTAGTAATAATAATCGCGGTATTTGCTGAGCGCTTACTGTGGGCCAGGCGCTGTACCGAGCGCCGGGGTGGATGTCAGCGAATCGGGACGGTCCCCCGTGGGGCTCGCAGTCCCATTCCCCATTTTCCAGATGAGGGAACTGAGGCCCAGAGAAGCGAAGGGACTTGCCCAGAGTCACCCAGAAGACAAGTGGCTGGGCCGGAATTAGAACCCAGGACCTCCTGACTCCCTGGCCCGGGCCGTGGGTTATCATTCCGGTCGTGCCGCTTGTCTGCCGTGTGACCTCGGTCGAGTCACTCCGCTTCTCTGGGCCTCATCTACCTCCTCCGCGAAGTGAAGACTGAGGCTGTTGGGACTCCGTCCAACCCGATCGACTCACATCTACTCCAGCGCTTAGAACGGTGCTTGGCACGTGGTAAACGTTTTACGGGTACCGACGTTGTTATTGTGACCCCCCCCCCCCCCCCCCCCCAGCATTTGATGATGATAACGTCGGTATCCGTTAAGCGCTTACCGTGTGCAGAGCACCGTTCTGAGCGCCGGGTGGATACGGGGTCATCGGGTCGTCCCACGGGAGGCTCCCGGTCTTCGTCCCCCTTTTCCAGATGAGGGAACCGAGGCCCAGAGAAGCGAAGCGACTCGCCCGCGGTCGCGCGGCCGGCGGGCGGCGGAGCCGGGATTCGAACCCACGACCTCTGACTCCCGAGCCCGGGCTCTTTCCACCGAGCCACGCCGCTTCTCTGATCGCCTCACTTGGTGAGGTGTCTGGCGCCGGGTAAGTGCTCAGCAAATACCACAGAAAAACCCCTAAACCTACTCCCGGGCGCTTATTACAGTGCTCTGCACCCAGTAAGCGGTCAGTAAATGGGGAGTCGGAGGCCCCGGCACCCCACAGGCGGTCCGTGTTATCTTTCGGACACGTCCTCGGGAGGACCGATCCTCTGGAGGAGACGCCAACGCTGGGAAAAGTCCCGGGAGAAGGGGGAAGAGGCCGCCCGGCGGCTATTCCGAAGCCGCCATCGCGGAAGAACCGTTAGGGAGGTTCGTTGGTTCGGTCGTATTTATTGAGCGCTTACTGTGTGCGGAGCACCGGACTAAGCGCTTGGCACGGACAGGTGGGCGACAGATAGAGACGGTCCCTGCCCTCGGACGGGCTCACGGTCCGGATGACGGCGGAGGACGGGACGTCCCGGAGGAGGTCTATCCGCGGGGCCGCTGTCCGTCGCAAACGACTCGGCGGCGCTCGAGCGTTATGATCTGTCAAACGCTCCGTGGGTACCAGACGCCGCTCTAACGTCGGTATCTGTTAAGCGCTCGCTGTGTGCCGAGCACCGTTCTGAGCGCCGGGGGAGACGCGGGGGAATCGGGTCGTCCCACGTGGGGCTCGCGGTCTTCGTCCCCGTTTTACAGACGAGGGAACTGAGGCGCGGAGAAGTGAAGTGACTCGCCCACGGTCACCCGGCCGACAGGTGGCGGAGCCGGGATTCGAACTCATGAGCCCTGACTCCCAAGCCCGGGCTCTTTCCACCGAGCCACGCCGCTTCCCGGCGCTCTAAGCGCCGGGGCAGACGAAGGCCCCGTGCGGGATATGGACCGCGTCCAACCTGATGAGTTGGCATCGATCCCCGGGCTTAGTCCGGTGCCCGACACGCAGTAGGCCCCGAGCGAGAACGATAATTGTTATCATTTTATCGGTCAAGTACTTTTCATTCATTCTTTCGTTCGGTCGTTATCTACCGAGCGCTCGCTACGTGCGGGGCACCGGCCCGAGCGCGTGGAACGGACAGTCCGGCAACAGACAGAGGCAGTCCCTGCCCAGTGACGGGCCCACAGCCTAAACGGGGGCGACGGCAAAGCGGAACAGAACAAAACACTCAGCGTGTGCCGGGCACTGGACTAAGCGCCGTGGTGGGTACGGGCGGATCGGGTGGGACGCCGTCCCTGTCCCTCGTGGGGCTCCCGGGCCCAATCCCCATTTTACGGACGGGGGGACCGAGGCCCGGAGAAGCGAAGCGACCCGTCCGAGGTCACACGGCAGCCGAGCGTGAACCGTTTGCCAAAGGAAGAAGGGCGGGGGTTCTCGTCGGGAGGCTGGGAGGCCGGGGCCAGCGGAGGATCGTCTCCCTAACGCGATTTTGGGGGGGGGGGGCGGGGGGGGGGGCCGTTTTCTTTAACGGTATCTCTTGAGCGCCGGCTACGTCTCAGACGCCGTTCTCGGCTCCGGGGTGGATTCAAGTCGCGGATCCCCGGCCCGTCCCCTCTGGGCTTCGGATCCCCTCTGAGGTTTCCGCTTCTGTTTCCCCGCCGCCAAACAGATTCGCGACCCAAAGACGCTCCTTCCCGTGCCGGGCGTCGTGGTCGGGGACGCGGGCCGGGAGCCGGGGCAGAACGGTCTGGATAACGGGTGAGCTTGGCCACCCCCCTTCCCCGCCCGCCTCGCCTCCCCTCCCTCTCTCCGTCTCCCTTCCCCGCCGCCTCCCGGCCGACGGAGTTCCTCCTCACGCTCGGTCGTGTTTAGCCAGCGCTCGCTGCGTGCGGGGCGCCGTGCTAAGCGCCCGGGAGCCTGGAGCACGACGGCAGAGAGACACGTTCCCTGCCCGCCACCCTTCCGAGCCGCCGGGGCCCTTTGCCGAGCACCTCGCCCGGCGGAGATGGGGTGAGGGCCACGGGGGTTGGTTCGTTCGCTGAATCGTATTCACTGAGCGCTTACTGTGGGAAGAGCGCCGTACTGAGCGCTTGCCGAGTCCGATCCGGCGGTAAAGAGAGGCGGCCCCCGCCCGCGCCGGGCGCTCCGGAAGGGGGGAGACGGACGTCAGAACGGGCGAACGGGCGCCGCTACGGATGAATAGGATTATGGAACCCGTCGGGACGAGCAGGCGGGCGTCGGTGTAAACAGACAGAGTCGTCGTCGTAACGTTGGTGTCCGTCGGGCGCTCGCTGCGTGCGGAGCCCCGTTCTGAGCGCCGGGGGGGATACGGGGCCATCGGGTGGTCCCACGTGAGGCTCACGGTCGATGCCCATTTTCCGGACGAGGGAACCGAGGCCCGGAGAAGCCAAGCGACGCCGGGCGGGCGGAGCCGGGCTCGGGACCCGCGGCCCCCGGCTCCCGAGCCCGGGCTCTCGCCGCCGAGCCCCGCCGCTTCTCCCCCAGCCGGCTTTTCCCCTCGATTCGCCTTGGGGGCCGTCGGAGCTCACCTCCTCCGGGAGGCCTTCCCACACCGAGCCTCCCCTTTTCCCTCTGCTCCCTCCGCTCCCCCTCCACCCCCCCTCCGCCTCTCCCCGCCTTCCCTCCGCTCCTCCCCCTCCCTCCCCCTCCCCTCGGCACCGCGCCCCACCGCTCGGTTGGATGTGTTTTCGGCGCCCTGTCTGTTCCGTTGACGAGATGTACACGGCCCCGATTCCGTTCACTGCCGTCGTCACGACGAGGCGTCCGTCCGCCCGATTCTGTCCCTCGCCGCCGTCCCGGTCCGTCCGCCTCCCCCGATTAGACCGCGGGCCCGTCGGTGGGCGGGGACCGTCCCTATCCGCTACCGACCCGTCCGTTCCAAGCGCTCAGTACGGCGCCCGGCGCGTAGTGAGCGCTCGGTAGGTACCGCGGGATGAACGGGTGGACGGGCGGGGGCCGGGGTGTCTCCGGACAGGTTCGCCGTCTCTCACCGGGTCAGGATTCCGCGGACCCACCTGCTCGACCGAACCGGCGACGTCACCCCCGAGGGAGTCTGCCGCGCGCCCTTTAAGGTCCGCTCGCCGCCTCCCCCCTGTCGGTCGGCGGGGTCGGCGTTTCGGGCCCGGGAGGCGGGAGGTGGCGGGTTCCGATCCCTCGGGGCGGGGGGGCGGGGGGGGGCGGGGGTCGCTCCCCTTCCCCGGGCCTCGGCGACCCCGTTTGGAAAACGGGGGCGGAGACCGGGAGCCCCGGGCGGGACGGAAGCGCGTCTGACCCGGTCCGGTCGCGTCCGCCCCGGCGCTCGGTACGGTGCCCGGCCCATAGCGGGCGCTTAACGGATATAATCGTCAACACGTGCCTCATTGTTATTGTTAGTATTGTTATTAAGCGCTTAGCCGTTATTGTCATCATCATTACTATTAACAACAACGCATACCCCGGTGGGTTCGAATCCTTATAATATGTTATATACGTATGGAATACGTGGTTATATATAGCGAAGCGGCGCGGCTCAGTGGAAGGAGCCCGGGCTTCGGAGTCAGAGGTCATGGGTTCGACTCCCGGCCCTGCCACCCGTCAGCTGGGTGACCGTGGGCGGGTCGCTCCTCTGCTCTGGGCCTCAGTTCCCTCCTCTGTAAAATGGGGATTAACCGTGAGCCTCACGGGGGACGGCCCGATTCCCCCGTGTCTCCCCCAGCGCCTAGAACGGTGCTCTGCACGTAGTGAGCGCTCGACAAATACCGACGTCGTCATTATTATTACATGGCATATCATATTGCCTTGTATGTGATAAAATAGCGTCTCACGTTACGTATACTTTTATACGTGATAGAATAATGCTAGGTGTCCGGGGCAGGGCGCCCCGACGGCATCGGAAGCCGCGTCCCCCGCCCGCGGGGGGGGGGGGGCATCCGGTGAAGGGGGGGCCTGACGCCCGGCCCCACTGTTATTAATCATCGTCCCCGTCCTCCGCCGGCCAGGACGCGAGGCGACGTTTCGGGGCCTCCCTGGGAGCCCTGTCGGCCGCCAGGGTGGCCGTCGTCGGGATGTCGGTGGTCAACCTGAAGCTGGCCCTCTCGGTGGCCGTCCGCTTCTCGGCCACCCGGCGCCAGTTCGGGCCCGACGCGGCCGAGGGGGAGGAGGAGGAGGAGATCCCCGTGCTGGAGTATCAGATGCAGGTAAGGAGGGATGCCCCCTACGCCAGAGGGCTTAGCACGTAACAGACACTTAGCGGATACCCCGACGATAATAATAATAATAATAATAAACGTCACCCACCGCCCAGACGTCAGGGTCGCCCGATCGGGGCGGCCGGGGCTCCCGACGAGGCCCACGTCCCCGCGGCATCCGAAATCGGTGTTCTCGGAGCGGCGGCTCAAGGCGGAATCGCAGCGGTCGTAACGATCCTGGCGTTCGTCAAGCGTTACGAGGCGCCGGGCGCCGTATTAAGCCCCGGGGTGGGTGCCGTGACGATACTAGTGATAACACGATAATCACGACGTCGGTATCCGTTGAGCGCCTACCCAACGCCGAGCACCGTTCCAAGCGCCGGGGTGGGTTACGGGGCCGTCGGGTCGTCCCACGTGAGGCCCGCCGTCTTAATCCCCGTTTGACGGACGAGGGAACTGAGGCACGGGGAAGCGAAGCGCCGCGCGGACAGGTGGCGGAGACGGGATTAGGACCCACGACCCCCCGACTCCCAAGCCCGGGCTCTTTCCACCGAGCCCCGCTGCAGCGGATCGGGGTGGACGCGGTCCCTGTCCCCCGTGGGACTCCCCGTCCCCGTCCCCGTTTTCCAGATGAGGGAACCGAGGCCCAGAGAAGTGAAGCGACTCGCCCGAGGTCACGCAGCAGACGGGCGGCGGAGCCGGGACGAGAACCCGGGACCCTCTGACTCCCGGGCCCGGGCTCTACCCACCAGGCCGCGCCGCCGCTCGACGGCGGACCGTGACCTGGGGAGCGCGGGCGGCCGGACGCGACGCGCCCGGCCCGGGAGGGAGCGTTCCCCCGCGGCCCGCTCTCTAAATCATTCATTCCTTCAGCCCGTCGGATTTATTGAGCGCCTACGGAGCGGGACACCGGACCGACCGCTCGGGAGAGGACGAGAAGCAGCGGGGCCTAGCGGCGAGCGCCCGGGCCCGGGAATCGGAGGACGTGGGTTCCGATCGCGGCTCCGCCGCCCGCCGGCCCGGGGGGGGGCCTCGGGCAAATCGCTCTATTTCTCGGCGCCTCGGCGCCCTCGTCCGTAAAATGGGGACGAGGGCCGGCGGCCCCGCGGGGGGACGACCCGATTCCCCCGTACCTCCCCCGGCGCTCGGAACGGTCCTCGGCACGTGGCAAGCGCCTGACGGATACCGGCATCGTTATTTTGATCACGAGAACAAAAAAACAGACACGGTCCCTGCCCGCGACGGGCTCACGGTCCGGCGGGGGGGAGACGGACCTCAATATACGTAAACAAATGAACGGATGAATAAATGACAGAGGGGGACCTGAGCGGCGCGGGGCCGGGAGGGGGGTGAACAGAGGGAGCGAGGCGGGGGGGGCGCAGAAGGGAGCGGGAGACGAGGAGAGGACGGCTCAGCGGAAAGAGCCCGGGCTTGGGAGTCGGAGGTCGTGGGTTCGGACGCCTCCGGGCCTCGGCGACCTCATCTGGAAAACGGGGATGAAGACGCCGAGCCTCACGCGGGACCACCCGGTGACCCCGCATCGCCCCCGGCGCTCGGAACGGCGCTCGGCACAGAGTGAGCGCTCAACGAATGGCCGACGGGATCGTTATAGATCGGGGAAGGCTCCTCGGAGGAGATGGGCCTTCGGCGAGGCTCGGAATCCGGGGGAGATGAAAGATCGCAGCCTCCCACCCGCCTTTTGGAACGCGGGGGTGTCCCGGCTCTCAGAACGGCGCCCGGCCCGTGGCGAACGTGCGACGGATACCGTGGCCGTCGCCAGCCGTCGTACGGGCGTTCTCATCGGATACCATTCGCCGTCACCGTCGATGACGTCGGTGTCGGTTGAGCCCCTGCTGTGGGCCGGGCACCGTTCTGAGCCCCGGGGGAGATCCGGGGCGATCGGGCCGTCCCCCGTGGGGCTCCCGGTCTCCGTCCCCCTCTGGCGGAGGAGGGAACCGAGGCCCAGGGAGGCGAGGCGGCTCGCCCGGGGTCACGCGGCGGACGGGGGGGGGGGGGGGGGGGGCGCGGAGCCGGGATCGGAACCCGCGACCCCCGACGGCCGAGCCCCGCCGTGGTTCCCCGTCGCGCCGCGCGGAGTCCGGCGGGCGCCCGGGGCCGCGCGGAGGGGCGGCGAGGCGCGCCCGGGACGGCGCCGGGCCCGCGGCGAGCGCTCGGGGAGTCCCGTCGCGTGGCCGAGTGCCGCCCGTTCGCCTCTCCCCTCCCTCTCTCTCTCCGCGGCGGTGGCGCCTGCTCCCTCACCTGGCGGCGACCTACGCCCTGGATCATCTCGGCCGAACTCCGTTCCTCGACCTGGCGGGGCTGCAGGCCGGCCTCCTCGCGAAGATCCAGAGCCGCCGGCAGGTGGGTGGGAGCCCGGAGGGGGCCCGGGCCCGGGAGTCGGAGGTCGTGGGTCCGGCTCCCGGCTCTGCCGCTCGTCGGCCGGGTGACCGTGGGCGGGTCACCTCGCTTCTCCGGGCCCAGCGACCTCATGAGGATCGACCGCGAGCCTCCCGCGGGACGACCCGATGACCCCGTATCTCCCCCAGCGCCGAGAACGGCGCCCCGCGCGTAGTAAGCCGATACCAGCGTCATTATTGTCATTGTTATCGTCGTTCCTCCGGCACGGTGCGTGACCCCAGGCGGAGCCGGGCCGGGAGATTCACGCCCTGGCCTGCGCGGGCGAAGCCCCGGCCTCCTGGACGGCGCAGCGGGGGGCTCGGGAATGTCGGGAAGCCTGCGGCGGACACGGCTACCTGGAAGGTAGGGGATCGCCGGCGGGGCCCGGGCCCCTCCGCCCCCTCCCGTCCCGCTGCCCCCGCCCCCGTTGGTTCGTGCCGTCGGACGCGTTGAGCGCCCGCCGTCGGCGGGGCACCGCGCTAAGCGCCCGGGGCGGCGCGGCGCGGCCGAGACGCCGTCCCGCCGCCGCCGGGAGACCGGGCCGCCGGCCCTCCGCGCTTAACGGACCGATCGGTCGCCCGTGTTCATCGCGCGCTTCTTCGATGAGTGACAGCGGCGTTTCTCGAGCGCCTGCCGGGCGCCGGGCCGAGCGCCGGGGCGGATCCAAGCCGGTCGGATCGGTCGGGGTCTCCGTCCCGCGTACGGGTTCGCCGTCTCGACCCCCCCCCCCCCCCCCCCGCTCCGCGGATGAGACGACCCCGCCGCCGGTCGGCCGCGTGACTCCGGGCGAGTCGCTCCGCTTCTCCGCGCCTCGCTTCCCTCCTCCGCGGAACGGGGACGGAGTCCGTATCTACCCCGGCGCTTAGAACGGCGCTCCGCCCGTAGCGAGCGCTTTAACAGATACCGACGTCGTCGTCGTCGTGACCGACGCCGTCGCGGGCGAGGGATCGGCCGCCCCGGCGCGCCGGGAGCGCTCGGCGAACGCCACGGTCCTCATCGCGCCGCCCCTCGCGCCGCGCGGCGCCCGGAGCGCCGGACCGGGCGCCGCGGGGGGGGGGGCGGCGGGGCCACGGCGGGGCCCGTCCCCTGGCCCGCGGCGAGGCGGGCGGCCGGGAGGAGGAGGGCGGGGGGCCGGGCCGAGCCGGGCGGATTCTCCCGCAGCCAATCGCCTGGGCGCCGTCGGGAACGACAACGACCCGAACTGCACGTACGAAGGAGACGACAACGTCCTCCTGCAGCAGACCGGCAACTACCTCCTGAGCCTGCTGCCCTCCGGCCCGCCAGGTCGGCCCCCCCCCCCCCCCACCGCCCCGGGGGCCCGAGGACCCGGGTTCCGATCCCGCCCCCCCCCCCCCGCCGTCGGCCGGCTCGCCTCGGGCCACCCCGCTTCTAAGCGCGAAGCCGCGCGGCTCGGCGGAAAGAGCCCCGGGTCGTGGGTTCGGACCCCGGCCCCGCCGCGCGTCGGCTGCGTGTCTTCGCTGCCCGGGGCCCCGCCTCCCTCACCCGTAAAACGTAGACCGTGAGCCCGTCCGAGGGCGGGGACCGTCTCTGCCTGTCACCGATTCGTCCATTCCGAGCGCCGAGGACGGTGCTCTGCGCACAGTAAGCGCTCGACAAATGCGATTGACTGAATGAATGAATGAATGAGATCGACTGTGAGCCTCACGTGGGACGGCCTGATCTCCCCCGGCGCTTAGAACAGTGCTCGGCACGTAGCGAGCGCCTGACAGATACCAACGTCATTATTAGTAATGATAATTAGGGTATTGCCTGAGCGCTCACTACGTGCCAGCCGCTATCCTGAGCGGTAGTCGGGTTGCCCCTCAGTGGGGCTCGGGGTCCTGAGCCCCATTTCGCAGCCGAGGGAAAGAAAGAAATGAATGGTGGCGTCGGTCAAGCGCCTACCGCGCGCAAAGCGCTCTTCCGAGCGCCGGGGGGGTGCAGGATCATCGGGCCGTCCCCCGTGGGGCTCACGGTTTCCATCCCCATTTTCCAGACGAGGGAACGGGGGCCCGGAGAAGCGAAGTGACTTGCCCGTAGTCACGCGGCCGGCGAGCGGCGGAGCCGGGATTCGAACCCGTGACCCCCCGCTCCCGAGCCCGGGCCCTCTCCGCCGAGCCGCCGCCGCCCGTGGTGTTGGCAAAGCGCCTGCTAGGTGCCAAGCGCCGTTCTAAGCGCCGGAGTGGATGCGGAGTGATCAGGTCGCCCGCCCGTGGGGCTCCCGGTCTCCATCCCCGTTTTCCAACGGAGGGGAAAAAAATAAAACGGTGGCGTTCGTCAAGCGCTCACTAGGTGCCGGACTCCGTTCCGAGAGCCGGCGTAGACGCGGGGTCGTCGGGTCATCCCCCGTGGGGCTCCCGGCCTTCATCCCCGTTTTCCAGACGAGGTCACCGAGGCCCAGGGGAGCGAAGCGACGCGGACGGGTGGCGGAGGCGGGATTAGAACCCGGGACCTTCCGACCCCCAGACCCGGGCTCGTCCCGCCTCACGTGGGCCGACCCGATGACCCCGTGTCTCCCCCAGCGCTCAGAACGGTGCCCTGCACGTAGGGAGCGCTTAACGGATACCAACGTCGTCATTACGAGAAGCGGCGTGGCGCAGCGGGAGGAGCACGGGCTTTGGAGTCGGGGCTCGTGAGTTCGAATCCCAGCTCCGCCACCTGTCGGCCGTGTGACCGTGGGCGAGTCACTCGACTTCTCCGCGCCTCAGTTCCCTCAACTGTAAAACGGGGACGAAGACCGCGAGCCCCACGTGGGACGACCCGATTCCCCCGGGTCTCCCCCGGCGCTCAGAACGGTGCTCTGCCCGTAGTGAGCGCTTAACGGATACCGACATTACATTATTATCATTGTCATTATCGTCACCGTCGTCATTTCCCGGCGAGCGCTGCGTGCAGGGCGCCGTGCTGAGCGGTCTGGGAGAGGACGGGGCGAGGGATGAACTGGCACGTCCCCCGCCCGCGGCCAGCCGACGGCCTAGACGGGGAGACGTGGGGGTCTGACCGTGGGCCTGTATCCGATTCTGTTGGAAGGTGGGAGGGAACTGTGTCGGGAATGACCGTCGGGATAATCCCGGGGCGGCAGACGGACTCCCTCGGCCGGATGGAACGTCCTCCCCGTCGTCCCGTCCCCCCCGTTTGCCTTTCTCGTCGTATTTCTCCCCTCCCCTTCGCGGGTCAGAGAAGAAGCGCCTTCGGACCCCGCTGGGACCGGTGGATTTCCTGGAAGACCCGGACGACATCCTCGGCCGGAAATGCTCGGCGTCTACGGTCGAAGACTGGCCGGGTCGTTCGGGTGACGATCTCGTATTCCTTCTCCGCTCGGCCGGGGTCGGGCGGATCCCGGCCCCTTCCCCGACTTCCCCCGACGGCGGGACCGACTCCGGGTCGCGGGTCACCGGGCCCGCGGCGGGACAGAAGGGACGGACCGTCCGCCGCGGAGAGAGGCGGCGGCGGCGCCTCTCGTGCGTCCGGTCGCGTCCGTCGAGCGCTCGCCGTGTGCGGGGCGGCGTGCTGAGCGCTTGGAACGGACAGTCCGGCGAGAGGGAGGGAGACGGTCCCCGCCCGTCGAGGGGCTCCGGGTCTAATCGGGGGGAGGCGGACGCCAAAACCAAACGGGTAGACGGACAAGTCGCCCGGCGGCTGGAGCCCGGGCCCGGGAGTCGCGAGGTCCCGGCTCCCGATCCCGGCCCCGCCCCTTGTCCGCCGGGTGACCTCGGGCGGGTGGCTCCGCTCCTCGGCGCCTCGGTGCCCTCGTCTGTCAAATGGGGATGAAGACGACGAGCGCCACGTGGGACGGGGCCCGCGCCCGACCCGATGACACCGTAATAATCCCGTTGGGATCCGCGCAGCGCCCGCCGTGGGCCGAGCACCGTTCCGAGCGCCGGGGTAGACGCGGGGGAGCCGGGTGGTCCCGCGGGGGGCCCACCGTCTCCGTCCCCGTTTTGCAGACGAGGGAACCGAGGCGCCGAGGAGCGAAGCGGCCTGCCCCCCCCCCCCCGGCACTCGGTGATGATAACGTTGGTGTTCGTTAAGCGCTTACTCTGTGCCGGGCCCCGTGCCGAGCGCTGGGGTGAATCCACGCGGATCGGGTCGGACGCGGGCCCTGTCCCGCGTAGGGCCCGTCGTCTTAATCCCCATTTTGCAGTCGAGGGAACCGAGGCACGGAGAACTGAAGCGACTCTCCCGAGGCCGCACAGCAGACGAGTGGCGGAGCTGAGATCAGAACCCGTGACCTTCCGACTCCCGGGTCCGGGCTCTAGGTAGCGGGCAGTCGCCCGGCACCTAGTAAGCGCTTAACGAACGCCAGAATGATCGTTTTACTACTCTCGTCGTCGTCTGTACCGCTCGGGCGAGATTTCTCTACCGATCGGGCGACGTCGTCACATCCCCGAATTCGGGCCGGTTCCACCCCGTCTCGTCGCGCGCTTCGCGAGTCGCTCCGTGAAGCGAGGAAGGGAGGTGGACTAAGGGGGAATTAGGAAGCCAGCCCGAAATAAAAGCGATAGTAACGACGACATCTGGTGAGTGCTTACCACGTGCCAAGCACCGTTCTAAGCGCCGGGGTAGACGCGAGGGTCATCGGGGTGTCCCACGTGGGGCTCCCGATCTTCGTCCCCGTTTCCCGGATGAGGTCCCCGAGGCCCGGAGGAGTGAAGTGGCCTGTCCGGGGTTACGCGGCTGCTAAGTGGCGGGGTCGGGATCGATACTAACGTGGTCCCGTCGGTATCCGTTAAGCGCGTCCCTATGTGCCGAGCGCCGTTCTGAGCGCCGGGGGAGACCCGGGGTCATCGGGCGGTCCCACGTGAGGCTCCCGGCCTTCGTCCCCGTTTTACGGATGAGGTCACCGAGGCCCGGGGGGGGGTTCACGCGACCGGCCCGAGGTCACTCAACCGACGGCCGGAGGAGCCGGGCTTAGGACCCGGCTCCTTCCCACTCCCGGGCTCGTACCCCACCCTCTCCCGAGCCTTACCGCGGGCCCACCTCCTCCGAGAGGCCTTCCCAGACTAGACCTCGCCTTTCCCCCTCCCCCCCTCCCTTCGGCGGCGGCCCCGCTCTCGAATCCGCACCTTCCGGTCGCCCTTCCCTCGGCCTCGCGGCGTTTACGGTTAAATCCGCAATTCCCCGCGGGCCTCTCCCCCCCCCCCCCCCGGCGCTCTGCCCCTTTGTCTGTATCATTTATTCCCCTTTATGAACATTCCGTTCGTGAGGCGTCCGTGTCCCCTTGCTTCCGTCTGTCGCGACCACGTCGTCCCGTTGACGAGAAGCGGCGCGGCTCAGCGGAAGGAGCCCGGGCTTCGGAATCGGAGGTCACGGGTCCGAACGCCGGCCCCGCCGCCTCTCGGCTGGGTGACTGCGGGCGGGTCGCTTCGCTTCTCTGTGCCTCGGTTCCCTCATCTGTAGAATGGGGATTAACCGGGAGCCTCACGTGGGACCGCCCGATTCCCCCGTGTGGCCCCCGGCGCTCCGCACGTAGTGAGCGCTCACCGAATGCCGGCGTTAATCGTCGTCATCGTTTCTGTCCGTCTGTCTTCCCCCATTAGACCGTAAGCCCGTCAGTGGGCGGGGATCGTCTCCGTCTGTCCTCGGATTTGCGCGTTCCGAGCGCTCGGCGCGGTGCCGTGCGCGCAGTGGGCGCTCGGTAAAGACGACCGACTGAACGACTGTCCCGAGGGGTCGGGACGGCGCTCTGCCCGGAGCAGGCGCTCAAAATAACACCGTCGGTATTCATTAAGCGCTCGCTACGTGCCGAGCCCCGTTCCGGGCGGGGGGGGGAGACACGGGGGAATCGGGTGGTCCCACGTGGGGCTCAGAGACTACGGGCGCCGGATCGACGGCCGCGGGGAACGGCGAGACGCGCCGCGTCTTTTCCGTTGCGGCGTCTTTGGCCGCCTACCGGTGGCTGGTGTGCTACCCGCTCCGAGAGAGCCAGCGGAAGATCGGGCAGGAGAGAGCGTCCGGACGAGACGATTTTGAAGCCAGAAACAACGGCCAGGTGAGAACGGCCTCCGAAAGAATGACGATAGCGAAAAACGATGGCGTCCCTGAAGCGCTCGTACCGATGACGACGTGGGTATCCGTGGAGCGCCCGCTACGCGCCGAGCAGCGTTCCGAGCGCCGGGGGAGATACGGGGTCGTCGGGTCGTCCCGCGTGAGCCTCGCGGTTAATCCCCGTTTTTCCAGAGGAGGTCACTGGGGCCCGGAGAAGTGAAGCCCCCCCCCCCGCCCACGGCCACGCAGCCGACGGGCGGCGGGGCCGGCGTTCGAACTCCCGACCTCCGACTCCCGAGCCCGGGCCCTCTCCGCCCGGCACCGTACCGAGCGCCGAGGCGCGTCCGAGCGGATCGGGATGGACACGGTCCCCGTCCCACGTGGGGCTCGCGGCCTCGATCCCCGTGTTATACAGATGAGGGAGCCGAGGTGCAGTGAAGCGAAGTGACCTCCCCGAGGTCACGCGGCGGGCGGGTGGCAGACGGGGATCCCGACCCACGACCAAGCGGCGCGGCTCAGTGGAATGAGCCCGGGCTTCGGAGGCGGGGGTCGTGGGTTCGACTCCCGGCCCTGCCGCCCGTCAGCCGTGTGACGGTGGGCGAGTCGCTTCACTTCTCTGGGCCTCGGTGACCTCATCTGGAAGATGGGGATTAACCGGGAGCCTCCCGTGGGACGACCCGATGACCCTTTATCACCCCCGGCGCTTAGAACGGTGCCCTGCACGTAGCAAGAGCTTAACAAATAGCAACACGTACAAGAGAGACCCCCGGCTCCCGAGCCCGGGCCCTTTCCACTGAGCCGCGCTGCCTCCTTCGACTGGTCAGAGGTCCGGGTCTCTCCCCACACTAAACCCCCCCCCCCCCCCGTTCCTCCGCTCCTCCTCCCCATCGCCCCGACTCCCTCCCTCTGCCCTCCCCCTCCCCCGCCCCACACCGCTTGTCTATAAAGGAAAACGTTTCTCATTCTGTTTACCTTGCCGATGATTCATTCGCTCATTCGGTCGTACCTGTCGGGCGCTTTACGATGTGCAGAGCGCCGTACTGAGCGCTTGGAAACCACAACTGGGCAACGGGGAGAGACCGTCCCCGCCCAACGCCGGGCTCACGGTCTAAACGCGGGAGACGGCGGCCAAGCGAGGCGGAACAGAACGGGTCGTGCGGCGCGGATATCAAGATGAATAGGATCGTAGACGGATACCCGCTAGATCTGGAGATAGTATGTGATTCTATTATATAGATGATAGCATACACAGATATAGGTAGCATTATGGACTGTAACCGTCTCCGTCTGTCTGGCCGCCACGGACGGCCGTCTCCGTGTTTGGTTCCGCGGTCCGCCCCCCCCCCCGTCGGCGGCGGGCGGGGACGGTCTCCCTCGGTGGCCCGGTCGGGCTTTCCGAGCGCCGGGCCCGGCGCCCCGCACGCCGTCGGCGCTCGGTCGACGCGACGGGACGGGGGGGCGGGCGGGTCCCCGGGGCGCGGGGGGGCGGGGGGGAGGGGGAGGGGGCGGGCCCGGGCCGGGGACCCGCCCGGTCCCGGGTTCTGAGCCCGGCCCCGCCGCTGCTCCGCGGCCCGACCCCCGTGCCCTTCGGTCCCCCTCCTAACGACGACCGTCAGTAACGCGGGTCCTCGTCGAGCGCTTACTGCGCGCGGGGCGCCGTTCCGAGCGCCGCGGGAGACGCAGGGGAAGCGGGTCGTCCCGCGTGGGGCTCACGGTCTTCGTCCCCGTTTTGCGGACGAGGGGACCGAGGCCCAGAGAAGTGAAGCGCCCCGCCCACGGTCGCGCGGCCGACGAGGGGCGGAGCCGGGATTCGGGCCCGGGACCTCTGACTCCGAAGCCCGGGCCCTCTCCGCCGAGCCACGCTGCCTCTAGACGCGAGGCTCCTCGAGGGGAGGGATCCGGCCGCGTCCGTCCTGCGGACAGGGATGGCGTCCGGTAGGAGCCCGGGCTCGGAGGTCAGAGGTGGCGGGTTCGATTCCCTGCTCCGCCACCCGTCGGCCGTGTGACCGGGGGCGGGTCACTTCACTTCTCGGTGCCTCGGTTCCCTCATCCGGCAAATGGGGACGGAGACCGGGGGCCCGACGTGGGACGACCCGATCGCCCCGTGTCTGCCCCGGCGCTTAGAACGGCGCCCCGCGCCTAGGGAGCGCTTAACGAACGCCATCCGGCCCTTCCCTTCCAGGCGGATACTTCTCCGGAGAGCGAGCGGGCAAAGACGTCCAGAACGCCATCTTGGAGCTCCGTTGGAAGGTGAGTCCCGTCCCCTTTAGGATGCCACTTTCGAAACCGGTATATGACGACGTCGGTGTTCGCTAAGCGCCTGCTCCGTGCCGAGCGCCGTTCCAAGCGCCGGGGGAGACGCGGGGGGGGGATCGGGTCGTCCCCCGTGGGGCTCGCGGCCTTGATCCCCGTTCTCCAGACGGGAAGCTGCCCGGGAAGTGTTCACTCTGTGCCAGGTTCATTCCGTCAGTCGTACCCATCCAGCGCTTGCGGGGTGCGGAGCGCCGTACCGAGCGCTTGGGAGAGGACGGGTCGATAGAGGAGCGGCCTGGCTCGGCGGAAGGAGCCTGGGCTTGGGAGTCAGAGGTCACGGGTTCGAATGCCGACTCTGCCGCTTGGCAGCTGGGTGGCTTTGGGCAGGTCACTTCACTTCTCTGGGCCTCCGGGACCTCCTCTGTAAAATGGGGATGAAAACTGTGAGCCCGTGTGGGACAACCTGATCACCTTGTATCCCCCCCCCCCCAGCGCGCTCGGAACGCTGCCCTGCACATAGTAAGCGCTTAACGAACGCCGTCGTCGTCGTTACTGTTAACTTACGTACGTACCTGCGATCGATGCATTTGTATCGCCGGCCGTCTCCTCCCCTCCCTGGACTCGTTGCGGGCAGGGAACGTGTCCGTCGACTGTCGCGCCGTACGCTCCCGGGCGCTCGGCGCGCGGCTCCGCACACGCGAAGCACTCGGTAAACGCGGTGGAACGAGTGAGCGCCAGAAGCGGCGTGGCTCGGTGGCGAGAGCACGGGCTTGGGAGTCAGAGGCCGTGGGTTCGCATCCCGGCTCTGCCGCTCGCCAGCTGCGTCACCGTGGGCGAGTCCCTTCGCTTCTCTGGGCCTCGGTGGCCTCATCTGGAAAACGGGGATGAAGACCGGGAGCCCCACACGGGGCGACCCGATTCCCCCGCGTCTGCCCCCGGCGCTTAGAACGGCGCTCGGCACGTAGTGAGCGCTTAACAGATGCCAGCGTTATTGGGCATATTCCCTGCCCACGGCGAGCTAACGTCTAGACGGGGGGGGGGGGGGGGAGACGGACGTCAGTACAGAGAAATACGAATAGATGAATGACGAGGACGTTGATGATGATGATGATGATGATGATGATGATGATGTTGGCGATAGTTAAGCGCCTCCTGTGTGCAGAGCACCGTTCTAAGCGCCGGGGCAGATACGGGGTCATCGGGTCGTCCCGCGTGAGGCTCTCGGTCTTGCCGTTTTACAGCTGAGGGAACCGAGGCGCGGAGAAGTGAAGCGACTCGCCCACGGTCACCCAGCTGACAAGGGGCAGAGCCGGGATTCGAACCCCTGACCTCTGACTCCCGAGCCCGGGCTCCTTCCGCCGAGCCGCGCTGCTTCTCGTCGGCGACAGGTCCCCTTCCTGCCACTCGTCGGGGACTGTGTGTCTCTTTAGTGTCGTACTGTACGTTCCCAAGCGCCTAGTACGGTGTTTTGCGCACGCGAAGGGCTCGGTAAATACAGTTCCCTCATCTGGAAAATGGGGACGGAGACCGTGAGCCCCACGTGGGACGACCCGAGGACCCTGTATCTCCCCCAGCGCGTAGAACGGTGCCCTGCACACGTAGCGAGCACTGAACGGGATACCGTGATTATTATTATTATTATTATTATTACAGTTGAAGTGAATTGAAGTGGACTTGCATTTATCAGTAACAGTAACGTTGCCGTCTGTTAAGCGCTCACCATGTGCGGAGCGCCGTTCTAAGCGCTGGGGGGAGATACGGGGGAATCGGGTGGGGCTCCCGGTTAATCCCCATTTTCCAGATGAGGGAACCGAGGCCCAGAGAAGTGAAGCGACCGGCCCACGGCCACCCGGCCGACGAGTGGCGGAGCCGGGAGTCGAACCCGTGACCTCCGAGTCCGGAGCGCTCACCGTGCGCAGAGCCCCGGGAGAGCGCATTCTAACAGAGATGGTAGATGATTTTGCGGCCATCTATTTTTTAAGCCCTCGGAGCCGGAAGGACCCGGGTCCCGGTCGCGGCTCCCGCCGCGTCGTTCACTCGCTCGTTCGATGGCATTTACGGAGCGCTTACCGTGCGCGGAGCACTGGACCGAGCTCTCGGGAAGTACAGTCCGGCAGGCGGTAGAGACGATCCCCGCCCGACGACGGGCTCACGGTCTGACGCCCGGAGACCTCGGGCGAGTCCCTTTGCTTCTCCGGGCCTCGGTTCCCTCCTCTGTAAAATGGAAATTACGAGCGCGAGCCCCGTGGGGGACGGGGACCGGGTCCAAACTGAGAAATTCGGACCTACCCCAGCGCTTAGCGCGCTGCCTGCCACGTAGCGACTGCTTAACAGATACCTTAAATTGTAACAGAACAGCAGCATGAGAGTTTGCCGCCACACTCGGTACGGCGCCTGGCCCGTCGTAAGCCCTCTGTGAAGCGGCGCGGCGCGGCGGAGAGGAGCCCGGGCTTCGGCGTCGGGGGGTCGTGAGTTCGACTCCCGGCCCTGCCGCCCGTCAGCTGCCTGCCCGGGGGCGAGTCGCCTCCCTTCCCCGGGCCTCGGGTCCCTCGTCCGGAAAATGGGGATCAGCCGTGAGCCTCACGTGGGACGACCCGAGGACCCCGTATCCGCCCCGGCGCTTAGAACGGTGCTCTGCGCCTAGTGAGCGCTTCACAAACGCCAGCGCTGTCATTGGCGTCGCCGAGGGTCGTCGAGTCGTTTCCGACGGACAGCGACTTCTCCGCAGCGTCCCGGCCTCCGCCCCGACCCGCGGCCCGGTTCTTCCGTCACGGTCGTTAGGCGGTCCGTCCGTCTCGCTGCCGGGCGGCCCCTTCCGCCTCTTCCCCGGACTCTCCCCGGCGGCGTTGGCGTCGTCTTCTCCGGAGAATCCGTCGTCCCCATCGCGGGGCCAAAATCCGCTCATCCGAGTCGGGTCCTCCGGCCTCCCAAAGACCGCGCGGGTCACGTTCGCTCCGAAATCCATTCCTTTGTCTTGCCGGCAGTCCGTGGCATTCCCCGAAGCCTTCTCCGACGGCACATTTCGAAAGAATCCACGTGCTCCGGATCCCGTTTTTTCCCTCTCCCGCTCTCCGAGCCCTGCGCCGACACCGGGGACGCCGTAGAGTTGACCGTTTGCGTCTTCGCCGCGATAACGTTGGTATCCGTTAAGCGCTTACTCTGCGCAGGGCACCCTTCTGAGCGCCCGGGGCGGGGGGGGGGGGGGGGGGGGGAGGGACGACGCGGGGTCATCGGGTCGTCCCGCGTGAGGCTCACGGTGAATCCCCGTTTTACAGATGAGGGAACCGAGAGGCCCGGAGAAGTGACGTGACCCGCCCACGGTCACCCGGCTGACGGGTGGCGGAGCGCCCCTTCGGCGACTTAAATGCCGTTAAAAAAAAACACCGGGTGGCGAATCCCCGTTTGAATCCCCGTTTGAGAGACGAGAGAACAGGGGCACGGAGAAGTGAGGCGACCGAAAACATTACGGCGGATGGGTCTGTCCGAGGACCGTTTCGGTGAGCACTCTGCCGTCCGTCCCATCGTATCCGTTGAGCACCTGCTGGGCGCGGAGCACCGTACTAAGTGCCGGGGAAGTGCGGCTCGGCAACGGACGGGGACGGTCGCTGCCCGCGACGGGCTCGCGGCGGGGGAGGCGGACCCCGGGACAAGGGAGCGGCCATCGGTAGCGCCGTTAGAACGGTAATGCTGGTATCTGTTAAGCGCCGACTACGTCAGAGCACCGTCCTAGGCGCCGGGGGAGAGACGGGGGAATCGGGTCGTCCCGCGTGAGGCTCCCGGTCGATCCCCGTTTTACAGAGGAGGGAACCGAGGCCCGGAGACGCGAAGCGACTCGCCCGCGGTCGCACGGCGGGCGGGTGGCGGAGCCGGGATTCGAACCCGTGACCTCCGACTCCCGAGCCCGGGCCCTTTCCACGGAGCCGGGCCGCTTCTCGTCGACGAAGAGAATCATAGATACGTACACGTCGTTAATCGAAAGGAATTATAACTCTGAATGCGTATCTGCACGCGCGAGTGCTGCGGCGGAGGGCAAGGGGCAGAGCGGAGGGAGGGAGTCGGGGCGATGGGGAGGGCGAGCGGAGGGAAAGGGGCGGCTCGGGGTGGGAAGGCCTCCTGGAGGAGGGGACCTCTCGGCGGGGCTCTGAAGAGGGGAAGAGAGGCAGTTTGGTGGAGGGGAGGGAGGGCGTTTCGGGACGGCGGGAGGAGGTTCCGGGCCCGTCCCTCCCCTCCTCGAAAACCTCCAGGGGTCACCCTGTCGACCTCCGCCCGAAACCGAAGCTCCTCGCTCTCGGCTTCCGGACTGTCCATCCCCCGGCCCCCCCCACCCCCCCCCCACCCCCCCCCCCCCCCCCCCCGCCCGCCTCCTCGCCGTCGCCCCGGCCTCGCCCGTCCCGCCGTCGACCCCCGGGCCGCGTCCTCCCGGGGTCCCGGGACGGCCTCCCTCCTCGCCTCCGCCGGACCCGCTCGCTCTCCCTCGTCGGTGCCCTGCCGGGAGCTCACCTCCCCCGGGAGGCCTTCCCACACCGAGCCCCCCCTTCCCCTCGGCTCCCCCCCCCTCCCCCTCCTCCCCACCCGCCGCCCTTCCCCCCTCCCCTCCCCTCGGCGCCGTGCTCATCCGTGTACGTTATTCGGTGCCCCGTTTATTTTGTTAAAGAGGTGTCTGTGGCCTTGATTCTCTCTATCCTGATGGCGCGGTCTTGTTTTCGTCCCGTTGGGTTTCGCTCTGCCGTCCGTCTCCCCCGTTTAGACCGTGAGCCCGTCAGCGGGCGGGGCCGGTCGCTGTCCGTTGCCGGATCGGACGGTCCAAGCGCCTGGTCCGGTGCCCTGCGCGTAGCGAGCGCTCGATCGGCGCTATCTGATGAACGAATGAGGCGGGCCAGGAGGGGGCCCGGGGAGGAGGCGAGCGGCGGCGGAGGAGCGGAGCGGGCGGGCTGCGGTGGAGGAGGAGAGGAGGGAGGGGAGGGGGGAGGGGAAGGGGGACGGACGGCCCGGAAGCCGAGAGCGAGGAGTCTCCGTTGGATCCACAGGTGGAGGGATGGGCGACCCCTCGGAGGTTTCCGAGGAGGGGAGGGACGGGCCCGGACCGTTTCTGTAGGAAGACGAGCCGGGCAGCGGAACGGAGAGTAGACCGGAGCGGGGAGAGACGGGAGGAAGGGAGAAGATCGGAAAGTCCGGTCGGGAAACCGTGGGTGACCGTGCTCTTCCCCGGAAGCCCCTCTTCGGGCGGGGAACGGAGAACCGTTTCGACGCCCGCTCTCTCTGTCTCTCGAGCGGAAGCTCCTCGCGGGCGGGGGGGGGGGGGGGGCGACCGGGTCGGACCGACTCCTTTACCCTGTCCCCTCCTCGGCGCCTGGCCCAGCCCTCCGCGGACGGTAAGCGCGCCGCTCAGTCGATGCCGTCGATGGCCTGATGTCTGAATAGCCCGCTTCCAAACGGACCGCCTCCCCGCAGAAGGGCTCTCTCCTCTAAGGGGGGCGATTCCGAGTGGGAGATGGGCATCTCCGTCCCACGTCGGCGAATCAGAAATCGCGGTGGCGGGAGAGGGAGGGAGATCTCCGCCACGTCTCCTCGCCTCTACCTCTCCCGACAGCTGAAGGACGACGCGGTGGCCCCGGTGGACGTCGTCGCCCCCCCCCCCGGACTTCATCCTGAACTCGCCCATCGGCCGGGCGGACGGCCAGGTACCGGGGTCCCCCGCCCGCTCCCCCTCCCCGGCCCCGATCCCCCCGGGAGGGCGGTCGGGATACCGACGGCGTCGGTATCCGTTAAGCGCTCGCTACGTGCCGAGCGCTTTCCCGGGCTCCGGGGGGGGGGGGGGCGACGCGGGGTCGTCGGATGGTCCCGCGCGAGGCTCCCGGTCTTAATCCCCGTCTCACAGATGAGGGGACTGAGGCCCAGAGAGGTGAAGTGACGGGCCCAGAGTCGCACAGCTGAGAGGTGGCGGGGCCGGGATTCGGACCCACGACCTCCGACTCCCGAGCCCGGGCTCCGCCCACCGAGCCACGCCGCTTCCCTCTGGGTGACCCGGGCGGGGGGACGGGGATGCATTCTCCCCAGTGCTTAGTGCAACGCCCGGCACCTAGGAAGCGCTCAAGGAGCGCCCCGGCCGTCCGGCCCGAGGCCAAGAGCCCGGGCTCGGGGGTCAGAGGTCGGGGGGTTCTAATCCCGCCTCCGCCACCTGTCTGCCGCGTGACCGTGGGCGAGCCTCTTCTCTTGTGGGCCTCAGCGACCGCCTCTGGAAAATGGGGATTCTTAACATTCGTTAGGCGCTCGCTACGTGCCGAGCGCCGTTCGGAGCGCCGGGGTCGATACGAGCAGCGCGGCTCAGTGGAAGGAGCCCGGGCTTCGGAGTCAGAGGTCGTGGGTTCGACGCCCGGCTCCGCCCCTCGTCAGCTGTGCGACTGTGGGCGAGTCGCTTCGTTTCCCTGGGCCTCGGTGACCTCGTCTGGAAAATGGGGAGCGACCGTGAGCCTCGCGTGGGACGACCCGATGACCCCGTATCTCCCCCGGCGCCTAGGACGGTGCCCTGCGCGTAGTAAGCGCTTAACGGATACCAACGTCGTCATTGTCATCGGCCCGTGCCCTCTGACTCCCAAGCCCGGGCTCTTTCCACTGAGCCGCGCTGCTTCTCCTAAGTTACCCGCTCAGAGTCACAAGATTAAGACGGTGAGCCCCACGGGGAACAACTCGAGGACCCCGCGTCCGCCCCGGCGATGAGAACAGCGCTCGGCGCACGGTGAGCGCTTAACGGGTGCCGTGATCATCAGTTTCCTTCTGCTTATGGCGGGGATGTCCTTCGCCCCCGTCGCAGTTGCACAAGAACCTGCGGGGCGCCGTCCTGCAGGGCCGCCGGGTGCTGGAACGACCCTCGTGGTGGGCGGAGTTGGCGGTGAAGAAGCCCGTCCTGGGAAGCCTGACGTCCAAACTGTAGGTGGGCGGACCCCGACGTCGTCGTCCTTCCCGCCGCCGACCCCTTCCCCGCGTCCCCCCTCTCGCCTGGAGCGTCCTCCCCCCCCCCCCCCCCCCCGCCCCCGACCTGCCGAGCGGCGATCCTTCGCTCGGGCGTATTTACCGAGCGCTCGCCGTCTGCGGAGCACTGTACCGAGCGCTCGGGAGGTCCGGGACGGCAGCGGAGAGAGGCGGTCCCCGCCCGCAGCGGGCTTACGGTCCGGAGCCGGGGGGAGGCGGACGTCGAAACCCGTAAACGGGCCTCGGTGGAAAGAAATCGAATTATAGGTGATATTTAGATAGTTCCGGGCCGGCGGCTAGAGCCGGGACCCGGGAGTCAAAAGGTCGTGGCTTCTCATCTAATCTGTCGGCTGTGCGACCGTGGGCGAGTCACTTCACTTCTCTGGGCCTCGGTCACCTCATCTGTACGATGAGGATCGACCGTGAGCCTCGCGCGGGGCGACCCGATGACCCCGGATCTCCCCTCGGCGCTTAGAACGGTGCCCTGCGCGTAGTAAGCGCTTAACGGAGACCGGCGGCGGCGGCGGCGTCGTCGTCATCCGTCCGGGCTCCGCCGCTCGTCCGCCGCGTGACCTCGGCTAGGCCGCCTCGCTCCTCCGGAAAGGGGAGGATCCGAGTCCGGCGTCCTGCCGGAAGCTCTAAGGCGAAATGGCGACGCTCCGGGTCGATCGACCCGACACTGGTATTTATGGAGCGCTCGCCACGGGCACGCCGCCGTACCGGAAGCTTGGGAGAGTCCGACGCCCCGGAGCACGCCCCTCGCCCCTCGCGGGTTTACGCTCTAGAGGGGGAGACGGACGTTAATGGGAAAAGAGGATTTAGGTCACACGAGTCGGAGATCCGGACGTAAGCGCTGAGGGGGTGGGGAGAAAATCCCCAAACCCAAAGGCCGCAGAGCCAAGCGCACAGAGGACGCAGAAGGGAGACGGAGGAGGAGAGAAGAGGGCTCCGTCGGGGAAGGCCCCTTGGAGGAGGCGTGACCTCGGTAACGATGGTACTTGTGAAGCGCTGACCCCGTGCCAAGCACGGTACTGAGCGCTGGGCGTGGGGACAAACAGATCGGGTTGGACACGGTCCCTGTCCCACGTGGGGCTCCCAGCTTTAATTGATGAGGTCACCGAGGCCCAGAGAAGTGAAGTGACTTGCCCAAGGTCACCCGGCGGGCAAGCGGCGGAGCCGGGATCCGTACCCACGACCTCCGACTCCCAGGCCCGGGCTCTTTCCCCAATTGGGAAATCAGGGAGCGCCTTCCCGGCGACGCGTGTCCGCGTGCAACGCGATCGCCTGTCAGAAGGAAGATCTGTACCGACGTCAAAGTACGGTGTCCTACTGAGGCTATTTCGTTCTCTTCCGTAAGCGCTGAATAAATACGGCCCAATGAACGGGGCCCCCGGCAAACCCCCCTCCCGTCTCGCCAGCCCCCTGTTTATCCGTCTTCCTTCCCGAAGCGAAACCTCCTGCCGAAAATTCCACACGGAACCAGTCCCTTAAGAACTTCTCCCGCAGGGGCCACGCGGATGAAAATTCCAGCCGTGCCCTCGCGGGGGCCGCCGTCTGTGGGCTCGGGAAAGTCACTTCACTTCCCTGGGCCTCGGTTTCCTCCTCTGTAAAACGGGGATGAAGCCCGGGACCCCCGGGTGGGACGACGACTGGCTCCGATCCAATCTGCTCACGTTCCGTCCGGCGCTTGGCACGTGTTTAAGCGCTTAACAGATATCGCGATTATTATTCACGCGGTGGTATTTATTAAGCGCTTACGGGGTGCAAAGTACTGCACTAAGCGCTTGGGAAAGTACAGTACAACAACAGACGGTGACATTTCCTGCCCACAGTGAGATCCCAGTCTAATTATTATTTTTACTCCAGGAATTTTTCATTCCAGTGTTACCGGGGGCGGGGGGGGGTGGGGGGAGGGGGTGTCCCTCTTTAGATCTTATTTTGCTTATCCGGATTAGGAGTTATTATTGGGTATGAGCGATGTAATTTTTTTTTCCCCGATCTTTGGTGTCCCAAATAGAAGCGGTGTCAACGTCCAATTAGAATGGACACGATGACTGATCCGCGGGACAGTTTAGAATGCTTTTGCCGGTAGAGGTGACCTGTAAATGGGGCACGTGCTCATTGTTAACGGTGAATTGATTCAGTCGGTTAGTTCTTTTAACACAGAAGTGGGTGGTCATTCTCGTCCGTCCGTCTCCCCCGATCAGACCGTAAGCCCGTCAGACGGCGGGGA
Organism: Ornithorhynchus anatinus; assembly: GCF_004115215.2. Lineage (NCBI taxonomy): Eukaryota > Metazoa > Chordata > Mammalia > Monotremata > Ornithorhynchidae > Ornithorhynchus > Ornithorhynchus anatinus. The sequence continues at coordinate 131,281,763 of NC_041731.1, read as the reverse complement.
CCGTCTCTGTCTGTTACCGATTTGTCCATTCCAAGCGCTTAGTACAGTGCTCTGCACATAGTGAGCGCTCGATAAATACTATCGAATGAATGAATCAGAAGCAGGTGGAGACATTTCCGAGTCACTTCTCCGGTCGCTTACCTGGCCATCCATCCTAAGGGTAAGGAATATATCCCTGACCTGTGCTCAAATAGTTAAAGGATCCCCAGACTCTTCTAAACGTTGCCCGTTAACCAATTTTGAATGCCCATTTTTTAAATTAGAGAAAAATTCTAGCTAGAACAGACGCATTCATTCACTCAACAGTATTCATTGAGCGCGTACTGTGCGCAGAGCACTACTAAGCGCTTGGAATCGACAGATCGGCAACAGATAGAGACGGTCCCCGCCCTTCGACGGGCTCACGGTCTAAACGGGGGAGACGGACGGACGAGAACGATGGCGATGCATAGGATCGAGGGGACGAACGGCTCCTGAAAACAGTGGCGGATAAATGGAATCGAGGTGAAGTACGTCTCATCAACAAAATAAACAGGGTGATGAAGATATATATAGGAGACAATAGGGAAGGAAGTCAGCAGACTTCTTGGATTTTTTCTGTCGATCCCTTGAAGCGTTAAAACGGTGTTAAAAGATGTAAAAGAAAACCCCTGCTCATAAGGGAAAGAGGTTTATCTATTAAAATGCGGTCTCGTCTTGTGCCGCCGAGGGCGTCTCCGACCCGTAGCGACTCCGTGGACGCGCCTCTCCGTCTACCAACGTGGAGTGGATCCACAGAGTTTTCTTGGGAAAAATCCGGAGGGAGTTGACCGTCGCCTCCTTCCGCACGGTCAACTCGAGTCTCCGCCCTCGACTCTCTCCCGGGCGGCCGCCGCCCGGCACGGGGGCGCTTTGCCTCGTAGCCGACGGCCCGCCCCTCGCTAGCCACCGGCCAAGCTGGGAACGGACTGGACGGGCCTCCGCTTCACTCTCCCTCCCGTAGCCGAGAGCGGTAGTAATGTTGGTATCTGTTAAGCGCTTACTATGTGCCGAGCACTGTTCCAAGCGCTGGGGTAGACACGGGGGAATCAGGTTGTCCCACAGTCTTCATCCCCATTTTACAGATGAGGTAACTGAGGCACCGAGAAGTGAAGTGACTTGCCCAAAGTCACACAGCTGACGAGTGGCCGAGCCGGGATTCGAACCCATGACCTCTGACTCCAAAGCCCGCGCTCTTTCCGCTGAGCCACGCTGCTTCTCGGTAGAGGACTGGAAACTCTCCAGGTGCCACCCTGAGAGGGGAAGATGTAGGCAACTCTCCTGTCGTGCTCATTTTCGCTCACCATTTTGATTAGAATATTCTCGGGAAATTAGGGAGCGTCTTTCTGGCGAGGCATGTCCGCGTACACCACGATGGAGCGTCAGAAGAGAGATCTGTACCGCTATCAAAATGGAGTGTCCTACGGAGACTATTCCATTCGCTTGCGGCAATCTGCCAATGTTTTCAGATATGCCAACGAATAAAAATGAGATTAACGAAATTCGAATTCTCAGCATTCCATCTGGGATTATTTTGACTCGAAATCTTTACCTTCCTTTGAACCCGAATTCCACACTTTCTGTCCTGGAATACTCCCCCTTTCCTCTCCTCCTCCGGCCCGTCTTATTCTTCCCTTTCTCCATTTCCGCTCCGTTCCTTCGTCTCTTCTTGCGTCCTTAAAAGGCGTTCTCTTTTCTTCCTCTTCCAAACCCTGTTCCCAAAAACCCCGTTCTCCAAGCTCCCGCGGAGGCCGCGATCGACTGTAACTTGCAGAGAAACGATCCCCATGAGGTCTGTTTAGACCGAAGCTTCAGCAGATGCTCCGAGAGCCGGCTCTTTCCAGCTAAGATGACGCTCTGCCGGGATATTGTTCTTATCCTGTTGTTTAATCCTTCCTGCAAATAAACGACCATTAGTGACCCACTCATTCATTCATTCATTCATTCAATAGTATTTATTGAGCGCTTACTATGTGCAGAGCACTGTACTAAGCGCTTGGAATGAACAAGTCGGCAACAGAGACGGTCCCTGCCGTTTGACGGGCTCACGGTCTGATCGGGGGAGACGGGCAGACGAGAACGATGGCGATAAATAGAGTCGAGGGGAAGACGCGGCCCGGGGGTCGACGGCGGGAGAGGCGAGACCGAGGGACGGCGAGGAGGTGGGCGGCGGAGGAGCGGAGCGTGCGGGGTGGGCGGTAGAGAGAAGGGAGGAGAGGTGGGAAGGGGCAAGGGGACGGAGAGCCTCGAAGCCTAGAGTGAGGAGTTTTTGTTGGGAGCGGAGGTCGATGGGCAACCACCGGAGTTGTTTAAGAAGGGGAGCGACAGGCCCGGATCGTCTCCGCGGGACGATGAGCCGGGCGACGGAGTGAAGAATGGACCGGGGCGGGGCGAGAGAGGAGGAAGGGAGGTCGGAGAGAAGGCCGACACGGTAGTCTAGCCGGGATATGACGAGAGCCCGTAATAGTAAGGTAGCCGTCTGGGTGGAGAGGAGAGGGCGGATCTCGGCGATATCGTAAAGGTGAGACCGGCAGGTCTAGGTGACGGATAGGACGCGCGGAGTGAACGAGAGAGACGAGTCGAGGACGACACCGAGATCGCGGGCCCGAGAGACGGGAAGGACGGTCGCTCCATCCACGGTGATAGGGAAGTCTGGGAGAGGACCGGGTTCGGGAGGGAAGACGAGGAGCTCGGTCTCTCTCACGTCGAGTTTTAGGTGGCGGGCCGACATCCGGGCGGAGAGGTCCCGGAGGCGGGAGGAGACGCGAGCCCGAAGGGAGGGGGAGAGGACGGGCGGAGATGTAGATCTGCGTGTCACCTGCGTAGAGATGGTAGTCGAAGCCGGGAGAGCGGACGAGTTCACCGAGGGAGTGAGTGTAAATGGAGAACGGAAGAGGGCCGAGAACCGACCCTCGAGGAACTCCGACGGTTAAAGGATGGGAGGGGGAGGAGGCGCCGGCGAAGGAGACCGAGAAGGACCGGCCGGAGAGATACGAGGAGAACCGGGAGAGGACGGAGTCCGTGAAGCCGAGGTGAGATGAGGTGAGGAGGAGGAGGGGACGGTCGACGGTGTCGAAGGCAGCAGAGAGGTCGAGGAGGATCAGAATGGAGTAGGAGCCATCGGATCTGGCAAGAAGGAGGTCACGGGTGACCTCAGAGAGAGCGGTCTCGGTAGAGCGGAGGGGACGGAAGCCAGATCGGAGGGGGTCCGGGAGAGAATGGGAGTTAAGGAATTCCAAGCATCGATCGTAGACGACTCGTTCTAGGATCTTGGAAAGGAAGGGTAGTAGGGAGATGGGGCGATCACTGGAGGGGGAAGTGGGGTCGAGAGCGGGTTTTTTGAGGATGGGGGAGACGTGGGCATGTTCGAAGGCAGAGGGGAAGGAGCCGTTGGAGATCGAGTGGTTAAAGATAGAAGTCAAGGAAGGGAAGAGGGCAGGCGAGAGGGAATGGGGTCCGAGGCGCAGGCGGAGGGGGTGGCGCTTGCGAGGAGGGAGGAGATCTCCTCTGAGGATACCGCGGGGAAGGATGGGAAAGTAGGGGAGGGGGTCGGTGGGGGGGAGGGGAGAGGCGGAGGGGTGACTCTGGGGAGCTCAGACCCGATCGCGTTGATTTTCGTGAGGAAATCGGTGGCCGGATCATCGGGGGTGAGAGATGGGGGAGGGGGAGGAACGGGGGGCCTAAGGAGAGAGTTAAAGGTGCGGAACGATCGGCGGGGGTGACGGGCGTGGGTGTCGACGAGGGAGGAGAAGAAGTTCTGCCCGGCGGAGGAGAGGGCAGAGTTAAGGCAGGAAAGGATAAATTTGAAGCGTGCGAGGTCGGCCCGGCGCTCGGACCTTCGCCAGCGGCGCTCGGCGGCTCGAGCGTAGGAGCGCAGGAGGCGGACGGAGGAGGCGATCCGGGGCCGTGGGTCGGCGGAGCGAGAGCGGCGGAGGGAAAGGGGGGCGAGAGAGTCGAGATGAGTAGAGAGGGCGGAGTCGAGAGCGGAGACCCGGTCGTCGAGAGTGGGAAGCGAGGACAGGGCGGCGAGGTGAGGAGAGATGCTTTCGGAGAGACGGATGGCATCGGGAGAGCGGAGGTCTCCGTGGGGCAGTGGCGAAGATCTGCAGGGGGAGGGAGTGTGAGAGATGAGGCAGGTGAGAAGGTTATGGTCGGAGAGAGGGATTTCGGCGTCGGCGAGGGGGGAGATGGCGCAGCGGTAGGAGATGACGAGATCGAGGGCGCGACCGAGTCGGTGAGCGGGCGCGGTACGGTGGAGGAGGGGGTCGGCAGAGTCGAGGAGGGATAGCGGGCGGGCGGCGGAGGAGCCGTCGGGGACGTCCACGTGGACGTCGAAGTCCCCGAGGATCGGAGCGGGCGGACAGAAGGAGAGGAGGAAGGTGAGGAAGGGGTCAAGGTGGTCCAAGAAGTCGGAGGTGGGACCGGGAGGGCGGTAGACGACGGCGACGAGTATCCGGAGGGGGCGGTAGAGGCGGACGATGTGGGCTTCGAAGGAGGGGAGGGAGAGGGAGGGGGGAGGAGGGATAGCGCGGAAGCGGCAACGGGGCGAGAGGAGGAAGCCGACGCCTCCTCCCTTCCCGGTGAGTCTGGGGGAGCGGGAGGAGGAGAGGCCTCCGCCGGAGAGGGCGGCGGCGGAGACCGCGTCTTCGGGAGTGAGCCGCGTTTCCGAAAGGGCGAGGAGGAGGAGAGAGCGGGAGAGGAGAAGGTCACGGACGAAAGGTGGCTTACCTGGAATAGAGCGGGGGTTCCAGGGGCCGCACTTGAAAGCGGCTGTGGGTGCAAGGGGGGGAGGGGGGGAAGGGCGGGGGGAGGGGAGGGTTTGGATGGGAAGGAGGCGGCGGGGCCCTGGACGGGGAGAGGGGGATGAGGGGTGGCGGTGGGACGGCAGGACGGGGATGGGGCGTAAGCGTTCCGTATTTTTCCATTGTTTTTACGAGAAGTCCCTCCCCTCGACTCTATCCATCGCCATCGTTCTCGTCCGTCCGTCTCCCCCGATCAGACCGTGAGCCCGTCAGGCGGCGGGGACCGTCTCTATCCGTTGCCGGTTTGTACATCCCAAGCGCTTAGTACAGTGCTCTGCACATAGTAAGCGCTCAGTAAATACCATTGAATGAAAGAGAAGGGGGAGGGGGGGAGGAGGGGGTTTGGTGCGGGGGAGAGTAGGGGGAGGGGGAAGAGGGGTAGCGCTCAAGATGCGAGCTTCCTATCCGGCATTATCGCAAAATGTGTGTGGCTATAATCGTAATAATGACGGTATTTACTAAGCGCTCACTATGTGCGAAACACCGTTGTAAGCACTGGGGTAGATGCAGGGTGATCAGGTTGTTCGTTCATCCTCCAGCCGTATTTACCGAGCGCTTCCTGTGCGCAGAGCGCCGTTGTAGGCGCTCGGAAAGTCCGCTTCGAAACCAGATAGAGACGGTCGCGACGGAGACGATCCCTGCCCTAGGCTCCCGGTCTAGAAGGGCGACGGGTGGGGCTCGCGCTTTTCATCCCCGTTTTACAGATGAGGTAACCGAGGCCCAGAGAAGTTGAGTGACTTGTCCAAGGTCACGGAGCAGGCATCCGAACGTGTCCGAGGGAAGAGACGCCCGCCGTCCGTCTCTAGAACTCTGGTGACCTCCGTGATACGAAGTGAGGCCGGCGGAAAAGAGAGGGTGGGGATTGTGTCCCTGAGGAATTTATAGGCTCTGAGCCCGCTGTGGGCGGGGATTGTCTCTCTTCATCGCCGAATTGTACTTTCCAGGCGTTCAGGAGAGCGCCGGGCCCACAGGAAGCGCTCAATAAATCCGGGCGAATGAATAAACGGGCCTTCTCTTCTCTGTGGGATTTCCACCCGCCGGTCGGGAAGCGACAGCCGGGTTTTAAACGAGGCGAGTGTCGGGGGAAGGAATTTTGTTGCAACAGGCTCACGGCTGAGGAGCCCCTTGGCGCTCGAGCAAAGGCGAAGCCGTTGCGGTCGAGTTTTGTTTTGTTTTGTGTTTTCGGTTCGGCTCTTGCTCTCTCTCCCGGGCCAGTCTTTAGGAGCGCGGAACCTCGGTCGTGGAATGGAAGAAGCGGCGTGGCTCAGTGGAAAGAGCGCAGGCTTGGGAGTCAGAGGTCACGGGTTCGACTCCCGGCTCTGCCGCTCGTCAGCTGGGTGACTGTGGGCGAGTCGCTTCGCTTCTCTGGGCCTCCGTTCCCTCATCCGGAAAAGGGGGGTGAAGACCGTGAGCCTCACGTGGGACAACTTGATTCCCCCGTATCTGCCCCAGCGCTTAGAACAGTGCTGGGCACATCGTAAGCGCTTCACAAATACCGACGTTACTATCGTTATTACGGAAGTAAAAGGATGTGTGTTTCCTCCTTCCCCCGCCAGAATGTGTCTGTTATATTGTCGGGTTGTACTCTCCCTGCCCAGGTTGTGAGTTCGAGCCTCACCCGGAGCGCATCTCCATTTAGAGAAGCAGCGTGGCTCAATGGGAACAGCCCGGGCTTGGGAGTCAGAGGTCATGGGTTCGACTCCCGGCTCTGCCGCTCGTCAGCTGGGCGACCGTGGGCAAGTCACTCGACTTCTCTGTGCCTCGATTACCTCATCAGTAGAATGGGGGTTCACTGTGAGCCTCACGTGGGACGACCCGATTCCCCTGTATCTACCCCAGCGCTTAGAACGGTGCTCTGCACATAGTAAGCGCTTAACAGTTACCAACATTACTATCATTATTATGGAAGTAAAAGGATGTGCGTTTCCTCTTTCCCCCCGCCGGAATGTGTCTGTTATATTGGGCTGTACTCTCCCAGGCGCTCAGCACGGGAAGCGCTCAATAAATACGATCGATCGATCGATCGAGAGAACGAGGCTTTGGAGACAGAAGGTCCGCGGGTCCGCACTCCGGTCGTAGCCGTGAAAGACTGTCCTGATTCCTCTGCGCCGATGGGTTCAGTTGGGCTAATCTGGGTCTCTCCAGCGTTGTGCACTGAGAAGCCCCGTGGGCCTAGCGGATAGAGCCCGGTCCTGGAAGTCAGAAGGACCTGGGTTCTAATCTCGACTCCGCCGCGTGCCTGCTGCGTGACCTTGGGCAAGTGACTTCTCCGGGCCTCGGTTCTCTCATCTGGAAAACGGGGATTCGTTCATTCATTCATTCAATAGTATTCATTGAGCGCTTACTATGTGCAGAGCACGGTACTAAGCGCTTGGAAGGTACAAATCGGCGACAGATAGAGACGGTCCCCGCCCTCTGACGGGCTCACGGTCCGATCGGGGGAGACGGACGGACGAGAACGATGGCGATAGATAGAGGCGAGGGGAAGGACGTCTCGGAAAAACCGATGGCAAATAAATAGAATCAGGGTGATGTCCATCTCATTAAACAAAATAAATCGGGGGATGAAGATCTATGCGGTCGAGCGGACGAGTACGGTGCCGAGGGGGTGGGACGGGAGAGGGGGAGGAGCAGAGGGAGAGGGGGGAGAAGAGGCTTAAGAGCCGGAGACCCCGTGCGGGACAGGCAGAGCGGGTTAGAATCGTTCGGTCTAAACGAGCCTCGCGAGGACCGTTTCTCTGAAAGTTACAGTCGATCGGGGCCTCCGCGGAGGCTTGGAGAACAGGACTTTTGGGAACAGGGTTTGGAAGAGGAAGAAAAGAGAACGCCTTTTAAGGACGCAAGAAGAGACGAAGGAACGGAGCGGAAATGGAGAAAGGGAAGAATAAGACGGGCCGGAGGAGGAGAGGAAAGGGGGAGTATTCTACGACAGAAAGTGTGGAATTCAGGATTATGGTTCAAAGGAAGATAAAGATTTAGGGTCAAAATAATCCCAGATGGAAAATTTTAAGAATTCCAATTTTTGAAGCTTCGTCTCTATCCGTTCGCATCTCGGGTCAGGTTTCCCCATGTGGCTCCGGGTCTTCTTCCCCATTTTACAGATGAGGTAACAGGCTCAGGGAAATGAAATGATTTGCCCAAGGTCACGCAGCAGACAAGTGGCGGAGCCGGGATCAGAATTCAGGTCCTTCCGACTCCGAGGCCCGTGTTCTGTCCTCTAGGCCACTCTGCTTCCCGGTTTTGGGTTTTTTTTAAATTATTCTTGTCAGAAGATGAAATCTTGCCTTGCTAGTGAACTTTATTTATTTTTTTTTTTTGCCAGGAGCTGTGTATAAAAATCATAACGTGCTCATCTCGAAGAGTTCGAGGATATTCACAGGGGAACAGTTTGGGGTCAGACCGGAGGTTCAGAGACCTCAGAATTGTGTGCCAGACTGTGGCTTAGAAAACACGGTTCTCTGATTGAGATGTTACAGCTAATTCATATCCCTCTTCTCTTTAATAATCATTCATGGGCTTGTTACTATTATTGTTATTATTATTATTGTTATTATCATTATATTTGCCCAGCACCATTCTAAGTGTTGGGGTAGATGATCAGGTTGGACACAGTTCTTGCTCCCAGTCTAAATAGGAGGGAGAAAATGAATCCCCTTTTTCCAGATGAGGTCACTGAGGCCCAGAGAAGTGAAGTGACTTGCCCAAGGTCACACAGCAGCCAGGTGACAGAGCCGGGATTAGAACCCAGGTCCTCAGACTCCTTTGACCCTATGACCTTCAAGGCTTAATGGCCTTCCCAGACTAATCCCCACTAGAAGCAGCGTGGCTCAGCGGAAAGAGCCTAAGCTTGGGAGTCAGCGGTCATGGGTTCGAATCCCTGCTCTGCCACTTGTCAGCTGCGTGACTGTGGGCGAGTCACTTCACTTCTCAGGGCCTCAGTTCCCTCATCTGTAAAATGGGGATGAAGACCGTGAGCCCCATGTGGGACAACCTGATGACCCTGTATCTACCCCAGTGCTTAGAACAGTGCTCTGCATATACTAAGTGTTTAATAAATACCAACATTATTATTATTATTATATTATTTTCCTCATCTCCCTCTTCCTTCTGTGTCATCCTGATTTGCTCCCTTTGCTCTTTGCCCGCTCCCAGCCCTGCGCCACCTTATGTCCAGATCTCTCATTGTATTTATTTCTATTCATTCCTATTTTTAGTTTTTTTATTTCTGTTGATGCCTGTCTCCCCACCATGGACTGTGAACTCGTTGTGGGCAGGGAATGTCACTGTTTATTGTTGTCTTATACGCTCCCAGGTGCTTAGTACAGTGCTCTGCACGTTATCGTGATTGTAAATACACTCCTATAGTATTTAAAATGCAAGGGGACCGTGCTCATATTAAGGACACGGGCTTGGGAGTCAGAGATCACGAGTTCTAATCCCGGCTCTGCCACGTGTCAGCTGTGTGACTTTGGGCAAGTCGCTTCACTTCTCTGTGCCTCAGTTACCTCATCTGTCAAATGGGGATGGAGACTGTGAGCCCCCCCGTGGGACAACCTGATGACCTTGTTTCCTCTCCAGTGCTTGGCACATAGTAAGCACTTAATAAATAACATCATTATTATATTCACAAAGAGAAGCAGCGTGGCCTAGTGGACAGAGCCCCGGCCTGGGAGTGAGAAGGACCCGGGTTCTAATCCCGGCTCTCTCACTCGGTCGCTACGTGACTTTGAGCCAGTCACTTCACTCCCCTCCGCCTCCGTTGACCTCATCTGTGAAATGGGGATGGAGACTTTGAACCCCACGTGGGACGGGGACCGTGTCCGCCCCGATTTGCTTGCGTCTACCCCAGCGCTTAGTAGGGTGCTTGGCCCACCGTAAACGCTTCACAAGTACCGTTGTTATAATGATAATAACGTTGGTATTTGTTAAGCGCTTACTATGTGCAGAGCACCGTTCTAAGCGCTGGGGGAGATACGGGGTCCTCGGGTCGTCCCACGTGAGGCTCACGGTCTTCATCCCCATTTGACAGATGAGGGAACTGAGGCCCAGAGAAGTGAAGTGACTCGTCCGCAGTCACCCAGCCGACGAGCGGCGGAGCCGGGATTCAAACCCGTGACCCCGGACTCCCAAGCCCGGGCTCTTTCCGCTGAGCCACGAGAGGCGTAGTACCCTTCACTCTAGGACTTAAGGAGAAACCCATTACTCTATCTCATGACCTAAATGCAGCTTGGACTTGGTTTATCGACGGAAAATTCCAGTTGCCTGAGGGTGGGCCAACTCCGATTTTTTCAAAAATAGAAGGCGTCCCCCCGGCGCCAAGGAATTAGAGCCATCAATTGCCTCCTTCAAAGGGGAAAGGAGCAAATGGACCTGGGGCTTCTGCTGCGGGATTAAATTCAGCGGGGCTATTTCCAGGACCGCTCTCTTTGGGGCGCGGATGCCAAGTATGTAGCTAAATAAGGAAAATGTGCTCTTTTTAAGCCACATGAAAGAGGGAAAAACAAGGCATGTGCAAGAAGGAAGGGGGAACGATGGACAAAAATAGCCTCCCACGCAAACAACGGAGTCTGTTGACAAGAGAAACGGGACTTAAAATGGGCTCCTATCGGGGGAGAGAACACCGCCTGCGGTTTGGTCCATCCGAAGCAGATGCTAGCAGTTTGGTTGAAAAATCGGGAAGCATTCCTTCACACATCCGACCGTATTTCTTGAGCGCTTCCCGCGGGCCGAGCACCGTACTAAGGGCTGGGAAAGTACAATCCGGCAGCAGATAGAGACGATATCATAATAATGTTGGTATTCGTTAAGCGCTTACTATGTGCAGAGCACGGTCCTGAGCGCTGGGGGAGATACAGGGTCATCAGGATGTCCCGGGTGAGGCTCACAGTTAATCCCCATTTTCCAGATGTGGTCACCGAGGCCCAGAGAAGCGAAGCGACTCGCCCACGGTCACACAGCTGACGAGTGGCAGAGCCGGGAGTCGAACCCGTGACCTCTGACTCAGAAGCCCGGGCTCTTTCCACTGAGCCGCGCTGCTTCTCTAATAATAATGTTGGTATTTGTTAAGCGCTTACTATGTGCAGAGCACCGTTCTAAGCGCTGGGGCAGATACGGGATAATCGGGTCGTCCCACGTGAGGCTCCCGGTCTTAATCCCCATTTTACAGATGAGGGAAGTGAGGCCCAGAGAAGTGAAGTGACTCGCCCACAGTCACACAGCTGACGAGTGACAGAGCCGGGATTAGAACCCGTGACCTCTGACTCCCAAACCCGGGCTCTTTCCACTGAGCCACGCTGCTTCTCTAGGAAAGAAAGGGAAGATCTGGATGATTCCTACCCAACGACAGGCTCCAGGTCCAGAAGCAGCGTGGCCTAGTGGAAGCAGCCAGGGCCGGGAAGTCAGAGGGACCTGGGTTCTCATTCCGGTTCCTCCGTTTTTCTGCTGTGTGGCCTCGAGCAAGTCACTTCGCTTCTCTGGTCCTCAGTTCCCTCAACCGCAAAATGGGGATTGAGACCGTGAGCGCGGTGTCGGACGGGGACCGTGTCCAACCCGAGTAGCTTCTATCGATTTCAGTGCTTAGTGCAGTTCCCGGCACATAGTAAGAGGAGCAACGCGGCCCAGCGGAAAGAGGCCGGGCTCGAGAGTCAGAGGTCGTCGGTTCTAATCCCGGCTCCGCCACTTAGCAGCTGTGTGACTTTGGGCGAGTCGCTTCACTTCTCTGGGCCTCAGTTCCCTCATCTGTAAAATGAGGATCAAGACCGTGAGCCCCGCGTGGAACAGCTTAATAACCTTGCATCTATCCCAGCGCTCAGAAGAGTGCTTGCACATAGTAAGCGCTTAACAAATACTAACATTAATATTAATGAATGCCATTAAAAAAACAAAAACTGCCATCAACTCATTAATTCGCTCATTTATCGAGCATATACTAAGTGCGGAGCACCGTACAGAGCGCTTAGGAAAGTACAGTGCAGCAATAAACGGTGACATTCCCCATCCACGATGTGCTTACAGCCTGGGGGGGGGGGGGGAGACAGACATCGATAGAAATAAATAAATGACGGATACGGTCGGCGGCGGTGTGGGGCGGGGACGGGGGATGAATAAAGGGAAGGGAGCACGTCAGGGTGACGCAGAAGGGGGTGGGAGGTGAGGAGAAGTGGGGCTTAGTCTGGGAAGGCTTCTCGGAGGAGATGAGCACAGGCAGACCGCCACTCTCCTCCAGGAGGCCTTCCCCGTCTCATTCTTTGACTGTGAGCCCGTCGTCGGGCAGGGATTGTCTCTATCTGGGGCCCAGTTGTGCATTCCAAGCGCTTAGTACAGTGCTCTGCACCCAGTAAGCGCACCATAGATACGAATGAATGAATTTCCCTTCTCCCAGGATCGTAGCCTCCTCTTTCTCTCCTCTTCCCACGCCCGACATTTCTGAGGCAGCTACTCACTGCGAGCTCGCAACCATCTGGCCGCCTTCTGCCCGCATTAACCCCCGGGCCCTATTACTTAATTATCCCCCCCGTTATTAAGACCGTGAACCGCCACGTGAGAGCTGATCGGCTTATATCTACCCACTGCTAAGCCCGGTGCTGACCGCACAGCAAGCGCTTAACGAATACCCCAATTAGCATTATTCTTGTTATTGTACTCGTTGAGCGCTTACTGTGGGCCATACGCTGTTTTAAGAACCGGTACTCCAGTGCTTAGAACAGTGCTGGGCACACAGCGGGCGCTTAACACGTGTCCCAGTTATTATTATTCTCGTTATTGTATTTGTTAAGCGCTTACTACGTGCAGAGCACCGTTCTAAGCGCTGGGGGAGATACGGGGTCATCGGGTCGTCCCACGGGGAGGCTCCCGGTTAATCCCCATTTTCCAGATGAGGTCACCGAGGCCCAGAGAAGCGAAGCGACTCGCCCACGGTCCCACAGCTGACGAGTGGCAGAGCCGGGAGTCGAACCCGTGACCCCTGACTCCGAAGCCCGGGCTCTTTCCGCTGAGCCACGCTGCTTCTCTAGTGTTGGACACAGTCCTTGTCCCACATGGGGCTCACAATCTCAGGAAGAGGGAGAGCAGGGATTGAATCCCCGTTTTGACAGATGAGGAAACTGGGGCCCAGAAGAGGTAAGTGACTGGCCCAAGGTCACACAGCAGGTACTTGGCAGAGCCGGGATTAGAACCCAGGCCTTTTGACTTCTAACCTTGAGCTCTTTCCACTAGGGAAGCAGCGTGGCTCAGTGGAAAGAGCCCGGACCTGGGAGTCAGAGGTCATGGGTTCTAATCCCGGCTCTGCCGCTTGCCAGCTGTGTGACTCTGGGCGAGTCACTTCACTTCGCTGTGCCTCAGTTACCTCATCTGTCAAATGGGGGCTAAAACGGTGAGCCCCACGACTTGATCGCATTGTATCCCCCCAGCGCTTAGAACAGTGCTTTGCACATAGTAAGCGCTTAACAAATACCACCACTATTATTAGTATCATTATTGTCTGCCGTGTGATCTTGGGCAAGTCATTTCACTTCTCGATGCCTCAGTCACCGTCTCTGCAAAAATAGGGATTGAGACTGTGAGCCCCACGGGGGACAACTCGATTACTCTGTATCTACCCCAGCGCTTAGAACAGTGCTTCACACGTAGTGAGCACGTAACAGATACCATCATCGTTATTACGATTATTATTCGACCACGCCGCTTCCCTGTGTCAGACCTGATTAGCTTCTATCTACGGGGCTGCGCCCAACCCGATTTGCTGGTATCCACCCCGGCGCTTAGAACAGTGCCTGGCACATAGTAAACGCTTAACGAACACCGTAATAATAATGACCCTATGCTCGGAACCCACAGTAAGCACTTAATAGATATCACAATTATGCTTAGCGTTATTATTGCTACCAGCAGCAGCAGCAGCATTTCTACCAACTCTGGTTTAGTAATCATAATGGTACTTGTTAAACGCTTACGGTATGCCAGGTACTGTAGTGAACGCTGGGGCGGGTACAGGCAAATCGGGTCGGACGCAGTCCCTGCCCCACGCGGGGGGCTCACGGTCTTCATCCCTAATTTGCGGAGGAAGGAGCTGAGGGCCAGAGAAACGAAGCGACTCGCCCAAGGTCACCCAGCGGACAAGTGGCAGAGCGAGATTAGAACCCAGGTCCTTCGGACTCCCAGACCCGGGCTGCAGCCACTAGGCCACGCTGCTTCTCTACTGCCCCGTGTGCTTGGTGCACTGCTCTGAACCCAGCGGGTGCTTCATAAAGACTACCGAAGGGTAGAGTGAAAAATAATAATAACGATGTTGGTATTCGTTCAGCGCTTACTATGTGCAGAGCACCGTTCTAAGCGCTGGGAGAGATACAGGGTCATCAGGTCGTCCCACGTGAAGCTCGCGGTAAATCCCCATTTGACAGATGAGGGAACCGAGGCCCAGAGAAGTGAAGTGACTCGCCCACAGTCACGCAGCTGACGAGTGGCAGAGCCGGGATTCGAACCCATGACCCCCGACTCCCCCGTCGTTGAAGTCGGTGATTAAATCCTGCCTGACCCTGCGACGCCTTGTTTCGATTTGACGTCCCGCAGGGAGGATCTTGGAAAGCAACTAACCGGTCTTTTTTAAATTTTCTGCCTAAAATCAGAAGCTTCTTTTTTTTTTTAGCTGAAAAAGAAATGTGTGTTTTTAAAGAGTCTGGTTGTAGCCGCCCTTCCTTCTCCCCCAGACGGTTTGCTTACCGTCTGTTGTCAATCGATCAGTGATTTTTACGGAGCACTCACCGCGTACAGAGCGCTGTGACGTCCCATTCTTATTTACTCCGTGGGCTTCTCCCTGACGAGATAGCGGACGATCAAACCGCCGCATTTAGAAGCCTTTCCGTTGCCCCGCTCCAAGCGATTAAGAAATACCCACCCCAGCCTGGGGATTGGATTAAAAGCAATTCCCCACTGTTATTTGAAATCACGTTTAAGCTTTCTAATTCCCTCTGAGATCGTGACCGTAAAAACACCCCCGTGGGTTCAAAACTCCTGTCGGAAGGTTTGAAACACCGCATCGTGATGTTACGTGATATTAAACGAAGCGACTCCCTCCGTTTACCAGCCCAGATTTGATTTTTGCAGGGATTGTCTCTCCTTGTGGCCGAATTGTACATTCCAAGCGCGTGATAATAACAATGATAATGACGGTATTTGTTAAGCACTTACTAGGTGCAGAGCACTGTTCTAAGCGCCGGGGGAAATAGAGGGTCATCAGGTTGTCCCACGCGAGGCTCCCAGTCTTCATCCCCATTTTCCAGATGAGGGGACCGAGGCCCAGAGAAGTGAAGTGACTCGCCCACGGTCACACGGCCGACAAGAGGCGGAGCCGGGATTCGAACCCATGACCTCTGACCCCCAAGCCCGGGCTCTTGCCACTGAGCCACGCTACACGGTAAGCGCTCAATAAATACGGTGGAATGAATGAATGATTTCCAGAAGGATGAAGAGATGGCGATTCTGAATTTTCCTCGCACCTCCACTCTGACAGTAAGTTCGGTTCCAGACCTGAAGCCGAATGGCGAGATCAGTTAAGCGCTTACTGTGTGCCAGGCACTGTACTACGCACTGGGGTGGATAATGATGTTGGTATCCGGTAAGCGCTTACTCCGTGCAGAGCACCGTTCTAAGCGCTGGGGGAGATACAGGGCCATCAGGGTGTCCCACGTGAGGCTCCCGGTCTTCATCCCCATTTGACGGATGAGGGAACTGAGGCCCAGAGAAGTGAAGTGACTCGCCCGCAGTCACGCAGCTGACGAGTGGCAGGGCCGGGAGTCGATACAAGGTAACTGAGCCGGACACGGTCCCGGCCCCACGTGAGGCTCACGGTCTTAAATCCCATTTTCCAGATGAGGGAACTGAGGCCCAGAGAAGTCAAATGACTTGGCTAAGGTCACACAGCAGACCCGTGGCGGAGCCGGGATCGGAACCCAGATCCTTCTGACTCCCGGGCCCGGCCTCTAGCCACTAGATCACGCCGCTTTCTCAGCTGTTTCGCCAAGTCTTTCACCCCGGGTAAGGCTACCGACTCCTTCTTCACTGCTGACCTAGAAAACAAAACCATTTACTTGGGCTAAAACTTTTGCTGGCAGTGACGGGGATCTCAAAGGTTAGGAATGGTCGCGGGCTCCACCACGCAGGGAAATAGGGAGGCGGGAAAAGATTTTGCCGGAGAATTGGCATTCCCACACCCTTAGTTTTGTGGTTTGGGGTTTGTTTCATTTCAATTTCAAGAAGAAAAATCAATCCATTTTCCCCTCTGTGGGGCTGCCGTAGAACCTGTAGAGGAAATGTCATCCGGCCCGGACAGCCTGAGCCGCCTCAAGTCACAGGTGTTCAGATTTTTCGTTCCAAAGATCAGAGGGCGTATGAGGTTCGTAAGAAGCGGCGTGGGCCCGGTGGCCAGAACCCGGGCCTGGGAGTCGGGAATAATAATAACGTTGGGACTCGTTAAGCGCTCACTACGTGCAGAGCACCGTTCTAAGCGCCGGGGGAGATACGGGGGAATCGGGTCGTCCCACGTGAGGCTCACGGTTAATCCCCATTTTCCAGATGCGGTAACCGAGGCCCAGAGAAGCGAAGCGACTCGCCCACGGTCCCACAGCCGACAGGTGGCAGAGCCGGGAGTCGAACCCACGACCTCTGACTCCGAAGCCCGGGCCCTTCCCGCTGAGCCACGCTGGAAGGACCCGGGTTCTGATGCCGGCTCCGCCGCTTGTCCGCCGTGTGACCTTGGGCGAGTCGCTTCCCTCCTCTGGGCCTCAGCTCCCTCGTCTGGAAAATGGGGATTGAGAGCGTGAGCCCCACGTGGGACGAGGACCGTGTCCGACCCGATTTGCTTGTACCTACCCCAGTGCCGGGCACATAGTGAGCGCTCAACAAGTCTTGTCTTATGCCGTCGTGTCCGAGCCCCAGCGACACCATGGCCGCGGCTTTCCCTGAACGCCCCACCTCCATCTGCCATCGTTCCGGCGGTGGATCCAAAGGGTTTCCTTGGGAAAAATCCGGCCGTGGGTGACCGTCGTCTCCTTCCGCACGGTCAACTCGGGTCTCCGCCCTCGACTCTCTCCCGGGCCGCCGCCGCCCGGCACGGGGGAGTTTTAATAATGTCGGTATTCGTGAAGCGCTCACTATGTGCCCAGCGCTGTTCTAAGCGCTGGGGTAGACACAGGGGAATCAGGTTGCCCCAGCGGGGCTCACGGTCTTCATCCCCATTTTACAGATGAGGGAACCGAGGCACCGAGAAGTGAAGTGACTTGCCCAAAGTCACACAGCTGACCAGTGGCCGAGTCGGGATTCGAACCCATGACCTCTGACTCCAAAGCCCGTGCCCCAGTTTTGACTCGTAGCCGACGGCCTGCCGCTCGCGAGCCACTGGCCAACCTAGGGATGGCCTGGACGGGCCTCTGCCACACTCTCCGTCCCGCGGCCGAGACGGGTAGAGGACGGGAAACTCTCCAGGTGCCGCCCCGAGAGGGGGCTTAACCGTCATCCTTATTATTGTTATTTCCGGAGAACCCCATTTCCTTCTTACAGCATTAGGCAATGGACGTGGAACAGGAAAATTTTTCAGATGGTATTTGTTAAGCGTTTTCTATGCACCACACACCGTACTAAGCACCGGGATAAATGATAATAACGTTGGTATTTGTTAAGCGCTTACTAGGTGCAGAGCACCCTTCTAAGCGCTGGGGGAGATACGGGGTCATCGGGTCGTGCCACGGGTGGTTCACGGTCTTCATCCCCGTTTGACAGATGAGGGAACTGAGACACCGCGAAGCGAAGTGACTTGCCCACAGTCGCACAGCTGACGAGTGGCAGAGCCGGGATTCGAACCTACGACCTCTGACTCCCAAGCCCGGGCTCTCGCCACTGAGCCGCGCTGCTTCCCGATGAGGTGGGACACAGTCCCTGTCCCACCTGGGGCTCCATTTTCCAGAGGAGGGGACTGAGGCCCAGAGAAGATCAGTGAGTTGCCCAAGGTCAAGCAGCAGACAAGTGACAGCACCGGGATTAGAACCCAGGCCCTTCTGACTTCCAGGCCCCTGCTCTATCCACTAGGCCGTGCTGCTTCTCAACCTGATTACCTCGTATCTGACCCAGGGCTTAAAGCCGTGTGGCATAGCGGAAAGAGCCCGGGCTGGGGTGTCAGAAGTCACGGGTTCTAATCCCCGCTCTGCCACTTCTCAGCTGTGTGACCCTGGGCAAGTCACTTCATTTCTCTGGGCCTCAGTTCCCTCATCTGTCAAACGGGGATTAAGACTGCGAGCCCCACGTGGGGCAGGGACTGTGTCTCGCTCGATTTGCTTGTATCCATCTCCGCGCTCAGTACGATGCCTGGCGGATATTAAACGCTTTGCAAGTATCGCGATTATTATTCATTCAATCGTATTTAGTAAGCGCTTACTGTGTGCGGAGCACTGTGCTAGGCGCTTGGGAAAGGGCAATAAAACAATGTGCGGTGACATCCCGTAACCGAGAAGCAGCATAGCGTCGTGGCTAGGGCACAAGCCTGGGAGTCAGAAGATCATGGGTTCTAATCCCGGCTTGGCCACCTGTCTGCCGTGTGACCTTGGGCAAGTCACTTCACTTCTCTGGGCCTCGGTTCCCTCATCTGTAAAATGGGGAGGAAGACTGTGAGTCTCACGTGGGACCACCCGATGACCCTGTATCTCCCCCAGCGCTTAGAACAGTGCTCTGCCCAGAAGCAGCGTGGCTCAGTGGAAAGAGCATGGGCTTTGGAGGCAGAGGTCGTGAGTTCGAATCCCAGCTCGGCCACTTGTCAGCTGTGTGACCGTGGGCAAGTCACTTAACTTCTCTGTGCCTCAGTTACCTCATCTGTACAGTGGGGATGAAGACTGTGAGCCCCACGTGGGACATCCTGATTCCCCTGTGTCTACCCCAGCGCTTAGAACGGTGCTCGGCACCTAGTAAGCGCTTAACGGATGCCAACAGTATTATTATTACTTCACCTGTAAAATGGGGACTGAGACTGTGAGCCCCACATGGGACAGGGATTGTGTCCAACCCGATTTGCTTGTATCTACCCCAGCGCTTAGTAGAGTGCCTGGCACATAGTTAAGCGCTTAACAAATACCATCATCATCATCAACCACAAGCTGATGACCTTGTATGTATCTCCCCCAACGTTTAGAACAGTGCCAGCCACATAGTAAATGCTTAATTAACAAATGGGCAGGGATTGTCTCTATCTGTTGCCGAATTGTACGTTCCAAGCACTTAGTACAGTGCTCTGCACATCGTAAGCGCTCAATAAATACGAATGAATGAATGAATGAATATTTCTCCTCCTTGATCTTCAAGAAAACCCGTTTAGGCAAAGAAACGTGCGGAAGAGATCAAAATTTCCAAGTTTTCCAGTGTGGAACAAAAAGAACAAAGTAAGTTCTCCTCGCCTGAACCGTCGACACGTTTTGGACATAATACGGACCGATTTATGTCCACGCCCGAGGCCCCTTTGCCATTTTAGGGCACAGTCTTCTGGAGGAAGCGACTTTGTCTCCGTCTCACGTCTCTGCCCCGCTCTCGCCCTCCTCACTCTCACCCCGGTAAATTCAAAATAATCGGCAATCGTACCTTTTCATACGCTATTTTCTTGAACTCTACTCCAGAGACCGAATCGATCAAGTGGAAAAGCTGACAGGGTTGAAGAACCGCCGCTTTCTTCGGTGCCAAAAGCAAGTTTTAACGAAGAAAAGATTTAAGGAGGAGGTGGTGCACGTTTCAGGGTGAGACTCTCCAGGCTATCGAAAGCGGGCCCAGAATTGCTGACTGCCTGTTTAGATCATAAATGTCGTGTGCTTAAGTGTCCGACTTGCTTCTCTTCCCCTTAAACCGCACACGAGGGAGAAAATGGCTAAACTGTCCTAGAAGGATTCCTTGAAATGAAATGGATTTTTCTGTTTCCGTGGGAGAGGGTTGCCTCGTGCTGTTTATGCAGGGTTACCTTGGAATAGTGTCTCATTTATTCAGTCGCGTTTATTGAGCACTTACGGTGTGCAGAGCCCCGTACTGAGCACTTGGGAAGATACAGCACAACAGTAAACGGCGACATTCCTTGTTTACAGTATAGATGTTCTTTACCCATCCCGATGTTGGGAAAAAAACCTCTCTTTTACTCCCTAATAGTAATATTTATTAAGCACTTACTCGGTGCCAGGCACTGTACTAAGCACTGGGGTGGATCCCTGCAAATTGGATTGGACACAATCCCCGTCCCACGTGGGGCTCACGGTCTCCATCCCCATTTTGCAGATGAGGGAACTGAGGCCCAGGGAAGGGAAGTGACTTGCCCAAGGTCATATGGCAGACAAGTGGTGGATTATGGATCAGAGGGCACCGATCTATTCCGTTGAGATTGGTTTAAACTGCCAGCCCACTCGCAGGAAGGAATGTATGCTTTGCTTCAGCTGAACCCTCCCGATCAATCAATCCCGCAGAAAGGCTCTGGGCCTGTCGCTCCCCTTCTTAAAAACCTCCAGTGGTTGCCTATCGACCTCCGCACGGAACAAAAACTTCTCACTCTGGGCTTCGAGGCCGTCCATCCCCTCGCCCCGTCCCACCTCTCCTCCCTTCTCTCTTTCCACCGCCCGCCCCGCACGCTCCGCTCCTCCGCCGCCCACCTACCTCCTCGCCGTCCCCCGGTCTCGCCCGTCCCGCCGTCGACCCCCGGGCCGCGTCCTCCCGCGGTCCCGGAACGGCCTCCCTCCTCACCTCCGCCAGACTCATCCTCTTCCCCTCTTCAAAGCCCTACTGAGAGGTCACCTCCTCCGAGAGGCCTTCCCACACGGAGCTCCCCTTTCCCCTCCGCTCCCTCTGCTCCCCCTCTACCCCCGCTTCACCTCTCCGCAGCTAAGCCCTCTTTTCCCCCCTTTCCCTCTGCTCTTTCCCCTCCCCCTTCCCCTCCCGCAAGCACTGTGCTCGTCCACTCAATTGTATATAATTTTATTACCCTGTTTATTTTGTTAATGAGCTGTACATCTCCTTGATTCTATTTATGGCTATTGTTTTAATGAGATGTCCATCCCCTCGATTCTATCTACTGCCATCGTTCTCGTCCGTCCGTCTCCCCCGATTAGACCGTGAGCCCGTCAATGGGCAGGGACCGTCTCTATCTGTTGCCGATTTGTCCATTCCAAGCGTTTAGTACAGTGCTCTGCACACAGTAAGCGCTCAATAAATACTATTGAATGAATGAATGAATCAGTGGTACGTACTGAGTGCTTACTGTGTGCAGAGCATTGTACTAAGTGGTCGGGGAAGTCACCATCATTGTCATCTACTGAGCGCTTTCTACTTGCAGGGCGCTGTAGTAAACGTTTGCAAGAGTCTAGTACAAGAGAGTTGGTAGACACACTCCCTGCCCACAACGAGTTTACAGTCTGCAGGGGGACACAGATGTCGATATAAATCAATAAGCGATCACATTTAATTTATAGATATGTACATAAGCGCTTTGGGGTTGACGGTGGGGTGAATACCCCGTATCCGAAGCAGCAGAGGCATAGAGAAGCAGCGTGGCTCAGTGGAAAGAGCCCGGGCTTTGGAGTCAGAGGTCATGAGTTCGAATCCCGGCTCTGCCACTCGTCAGCTGTGTGACTGTGGGCGAGTCACTTCACTTCTCTGGGCCTCAATGACCTCATCTGTAAAATGGGGATGAAGACTGTGAGCCCCACGTGGGACGACCCGATTCCCCTGTGTCTACCCCAGCGCTTAGAACAGTGCTCGGCACATAGTAAGCGCTTCACAAATACCAACATTGTTGTTATTATTAATACAAGCTGTGATATTTGTTAAATACTCTCTACGTACCAGGCAGTGTTCTAAGCACTGGGGTGGATACAAAGTAATCGGGTTGGACACAGCCCCTGTCCCACATGGGGCTCACAGTCTTCATCCCCATTTGAATAATAATAATAATAATATAGGTATTTGTTAAGCGCTTACTATGTGCAGAGCACCGTTCTAAGCGTCGGGGGAGATGCAGGGTCATCAGGTTGGCTCCCGGTCTTCATCCCCATTTTACAGATGAGGTCACTGAAGCACAGAGAAGTGAAGTGACTTGCCCCAGTCACACAGCTAAGTGGCAGAGCCGGGATTCGAACGCATGACCTCTGACTCCCAAGCCCGGGCTCTTGCCACTGAGCCACGCTGCTTCTCATTTTACAGATGAGGGAACGGAGCCGTAGAGAAGTGAAGTGACTCGCTTAAGGTCACACAGCAGACGTGTAGCAGAGCCAGGATTAGAACCCAGGTCCTTCTGACTCCCAGTCCCAGGCTCTCTCCATTAGGCCACTCTGCTTCTCTTGTGTGCTGTGGGGTTGGGGGGATTGAGACTGTGAGCCCCACACGGAAGAGGAGCAGTGTCCGGCCCAATTTGCCTATATTCTCCTCAGCTCTTAGTACGGTGCCTGGCGCATAGTAAGCGCTTAACAGATACCATTATTATCATTACCAAAGCGATCAAGGCGCAGTCAACCCAGAGGGGAGCGGAGAAGGAGAAATGAGGGCTAATTCAGGGAAGTCCTCGTGGAGGGAGGAGATGAGATTTTAATATGATTTTGAAGCTAGGGAGAGTGGTGGTCTGTCAGATATGAAGGGGGAGGGACCTGCCTTCATTCAATTCATTCAATAGTATTTACTGAGCGCTTACTATGTGCAGAGCACTGTACTAAGCGCTTGGAATGGACGATTCGGCATCGGATAGAGACGATCCCTGCCCAAACGAGGGGCTCACAGTCTAATCGGGGGAGACGGACGGACGAAAACAAGACAACGTAATCACCATAAATAGAATCCAGGCCTGAAGGAGAATGTGGGCGAGGGGTCGGCGGGGAAAGAGATGAGATGGAAGTAGCAAGACTAAGTCGGTCATTAGAGGAGCAGAGCGTCTGGACTGAGTTGGAGTAGGAGATCAGCGAGGTGAGATAGGAGAGCTGATTAAGTTCCTTAAAGCCGATGGTGAGGAGTTTCTGTTTGATGCGGAGTTGGAAGGGCAAACACTGGAGTTTTATGAGGAGTGCAGAAACGTGGCTTGAACATTTCTGTAGAAAAACATAATATCCCGGCTGGATTATTGTGTCAGCCTGCTCTCTGATCTCCCTTCCTCCCGTCTCTCCCCCGGCTCCAGTCCATTCTTCATTCCGCCGCCCGGCTCATCTTCCTGCAGAAACGCTCTGGGCCCGTCACTCCCCTCCTCAAAAACCTCCAGTGGTTGCCCGTCGACCTCCACACGAAACAGAAACTCCTCACTCTTGGCTTCCAAGCCGTCCATCCCCTCGCCCCTTCCTACCTCTCCTCCCTTCTCTCTTTCCACCGCCCACCCCGCACGCTCCGCTCCTCCGCCGCCCGCCTCCTCGTCCTCCCCAGTTCTCGCCCGTCCCGCCGTCGACCCCCGGGCCGCGTCCTCCCGCGGTCCCGGAACGCCCTCCCTCCTCACCTCCGCCAAACTGACTCAGTTCCCCTCTTCAGAGCCCTACTGAGAGCTCACCTCCTCCAAGAGGCCTTCCCACACTGAGCCCCCCTTTCCCTCTGCTCCCCCTTACCTTCCCTCCTCCACAACCCTCTGCTCCTCCGTCTTCCCCCTTCCCCACCCCTCGGCACTGTGCTCATTTGTGTGTGTTATTCATTACCCTATTTATTTTGTTAATGAGGTTCACATCCCCTTGATTCTATTTATCTTGATGATGTTGTCTTGTTTTTGTTTTGTTCCGTTTTGCTCTGCCATCCGAGAAGCAGCGTGGCTCGGTGGAAAGAGCCCGGGCTTCGGAGTCAGAGGTCATGATTTCGACTCCCGGCTCTGCCGCTCGTCAGCCGTGTGACTGTGGGCGAGTCGCTTCACTTCTCTGGGCCTCAGTGACCTCATCTGTAAAATGGGGATTAACTGTGAGCCTCACGTGGGGCAACCTGTATCCCCCGTATCTACCCCAGGGCTTAGAACAGTGCTCTGCACATAGTAAGCGCTTAACAAATACCAAGATTATTATTGTCTGTCTCCCCCGATTAGACCGGGAGCCCATCATTGGGCAGGGATGGTCTCTATCTGTTGCCAAATTGTCCATTCCAAGAGCTTAGTACAGAGCTCTGCACATAGTAAGCGCTCAATAAATACCATCGAATGAATGAATGAGAAAAACGATCCAGGCAGAAAAGCAAAATATGGACTGGAGTGGGGAGAGACGGGAGGCTGGGAGGCCGGCGAGGAGGCCGAGACAGTCATCAAGGTGGGAGAGGATGAGTGCTTGGATTAACACATTGTCAGCTGTGTGACTTTGGGCAAGTCCCTTAACTTCTCTGTGCCTCACTTCATCAGTTGACTTCATCTTTAAAATGGGGGTTAAGACCGTGAGCCTCGCGTGAGACAACCCGATTCCCCCGCATCTCCCCCAGCGCTTAGAACGGTGCTCGGCACATAGTAAGCGCTTAACGAATACCAACGTCGTTATCGTTATAGTAGCAGTTTAGATGGAGGGGACTGGGCAGATTTTAGCGATGTTGTGAAGGAGGGACCGACGGGATGGATCGATTATGTGGGTTGAATGAGAGAGAGGAGTCAAGGATAGCAGACAGGAAGGATGGTGGTGCCGTCGACAGTGGTGGGAAAGATGGGAGAGGACGGGATTTGGGTGGGAAGAGAAGAAGTTCTCTCTTGGACATGTGAAGTCTGAGGTGTCGGTGGGACGTCCAAGAAGTGATGTCTCGAAGGCAAGAGGAAACGCAAGACTGCCGAGGGGGAGGGAGATCAGGGCCGGAGAGGGAGATTTGGGGTGTCATCCGCATGCAGGTGGGAGTTGAAGCCGTGGGGGAGAATGAGTTCTCCAAGGGAGTGGGTGGAGATGGAGACCGGAAGGGGACCCAGAACTCAACCTTGAGGGACCCCCACGGTTAGGGAGCGGGAGGCAGAGGAGGAGCCCGCGAAAGAGACGGAGAATGAGCGTCCGGAGAGATAAGAGAACGGGGAGAGGACGGTGTCAGGGAAGCCAAGGTTGGATCGCGTTTCCAGGAGCAGGTCGACAGTGTCGAAGGCAGCCGAGTGGTCGAGCGTTGGGATGGAGTAGATACCGTTTGATTTTTTTTTTAAAAAAGAAGGTCACTGGCGACCTGAGAGAGGGCAGTTTCTATGGAAGGAAGGGGGCGGAAGCCAGAATTCAAGGTGTTAAAGGACAGAATCGAAGGAGAGGACGCGGAGGCAGCCGGCGTAGGCGACTCGCTGGAGGAGTCTGGAGAGGAAGGGTAGGAGGGAGGGGGGAGATGACCGGAGGGAGCCGTGGGGTCAAGGGAGGGGTTTTTTAGGGTAGGGAGAAGTGAGCGTGTTCGAAAGCACTTACCTCCTCCATTCGCTTATCGCCCAAGTCATCCAAGGAGAAAGTACGGTTCCGAACAGAGCGTGTGATCGAGTGTAGTTTGATAAGTCCCAGATGTCTGGATATCAGAAACACACATCACACCGGCTCCTTGTCCAGCTAACTCACTCGGTGAAATCACCCGGGATCTGGTAGTCATCGGTCGGGTTTAAAAACAAGACGAGGCCTCCGGCGAGAGGGAGGAGCTGCTTGCACTGGGCCCCGGGGGTGGCGATTTTTATTAATTGATGAATTCAGTCATTCAGTTGTATTTATTGAGCACCTTCTGTGTGCAGAGCACTGTGCTAAGCGCTTGGGAGAGAACACTATAACAATATAGCCTCCCGCCTGGCTCAGTGGAAAGAGCCCGGGCTTGGGGGATAGAGGTCGTGGGTTCGAAACCCGCTCCTCCACTTGCCAGCTGTGTGACTTTGGGCAAGTCACTTCACTTCTCTGTGACTCAGTTCCCTCATCTGTAAAATGGGGATTAAGACTGTGACCCTCACAAGGGACAGCCCGATTGTCTTGTATCTCCCCCATCACTTAGAACAGTGGTTGGCACACAGTAAGTGCTTAACAAATACCATCATTATAATTATTATTACTATTATTATTAATAAGCAGACACATTCCCTGCCCACAACAAGCTTATAGTCTATGATGATAATAAGAATAAGAATAACTGTGGTATTTGTTAAGTGTTTACTATAGTGATAATGATAATAATAATCATGGTATGTATTAAGCACTTACTGTGTGCCAAGCACTATTCTAAGTACTGGTGTAGATGGCAGGTTATCAGGTTGGACACAGTCCTTGTCCCACATGGGGCTCACAGTTGTCTCAATCCCCATTTTACAGATGAGGTGACTGAGAGACAGAAAATAACAACAACAATGTTGGTATCTGTTAAGCGCTTACAATGTGCCGAGCACTGTTCTAAGCGCTGGGGTAGATAGAGGGTCATCAGGTTGTCCCACGGGAGGCTCACGGTCTTAATCCCCATTTTACAGATGAGGTAACTGAGGCACCGAAAAGTGAAGCCACTTGCCCAGAGTCACACGGCTGACAGGTGGCGGAGCCGGGATTAGAACCCATGATCTCTGACTCCTAAACCCGGGCTCTTTCCACTGAGCCACGCTGCTTCTCTAAATGAAGCGACTTGGCCAAGGTCACATAGCAGAGAAGTAGCAGAGCCGGGATTAGAACCCAGGGCCTTCTGACTCCCAGGCCCGGCCTCTACCCACTCCACCGTGCTGCTTTTTCTGGCACTTAGAAAATGCCAGAGCCAGGCGCGAACGTTTCCCCAAGAACGACCCTTTGACCAACGTTTGGTTCGCTGTCAACTCCTTCAACGACCGCTCCCGGAATCCCCTGCTCCCAGAGCCGAATTGACGTGGGCAACGTGTGAGCGGCCCCTTTGATTATTCATTTATTCATTCGATACTATTTATTGAGAGCTTACTATGTGCAGAGCACTGGACTAAGCGCTTGGAATGGACAAATCGGTAACAGATAGAGACGGTCCCCGCCCTCTGACGGGCTCACGGTCTAATCGGGGGAGACGGACGGACGAGAACGATGGCGATAAATCGAATCGAGGGGATAAACATCTCAGTGCAGCTGCGTGGGTGGGTCTGTCTCTCGACCCCGGCCTCACTGGCCGCTCGTTGTTTGTGGTGGGCGGGGAAGGTGTCTACCGACTCAGTTCTATCGTAATAACGATCGTAATAATTATGGTCTTTGTCAAGCGCCTACTGTGTGCCAGGCACTGTGGTAACCACTGGAGCGGATACAAGCAGAGTGGGTTGAACGTAATCCCTGTCCCACGTGGGGCTCACAGTCTTGTTCCCCATTTTCCAGATTTTCCTAGATTGCCTAGACTTTCCCATTTTCCTAGGTTACTGCATCAGCCCCCTTTCTGACCTCCCGACCTTCTGTCTCTCCCCTCTTCGGCCTATACCGAAGCCCGCAACCTCGGTGTCTTCCTCGGCTCCGCTCTCTCATTCACCGCACACATGCAATCCGTCACCAAATCCTGCCGTTCTCACCTTCACGACGTCGCCAAAATCTGCTCTTTCTTCTCCATCCAAACCGCCAACATTTTAGTCCAATCGCTCCTCCCCTCCCTCCTGGATGACGGCATCAGCCTCCTTTCTGACCTCCCAACCTCCTGTCTCTCCCCACTTCAGTCTATACTTCACTCTGCTGCCCGGATTATCTTTCTAGAGAAACGTTCAGGGCATGTCACCCCCCCCTCAACAACCTCCAGTGGTTGCCCATCCACCTCCGCGTCAAACAAAAACTCCTCACTCTCGGCTTCCAAGCTGTTCATCCCCCGGCCCCCTCCTCCCTCCCCTCCCTTCTCTCCTTCTCCAGCGCAGCCCGCACGCTCCGCTCTTCTGCCGCCGCTCGCCTCCTCCCTGGGCCTCCTTCTCGCCCGTCCCGCCACCGACCCCTGGCCCACGTCCCACCTCTGGATCGGAACGCTCTCCCTCCTCTAATCTGAGAGATGATAACCCTCTCCCCCTTCAAAGCCCTACTGAAGGGTCCCCTCCTCCAAGAGGCCTTCCCAGACTTAGCCCCGCTTTTCCTCAGCTCCCCCTCCCTTCTGCAGCTCCACGACTCGCTCCCCTTGCTCTTTCCCCCTCCCCTCCTACAGCACTTCTGTATATATGTATTTACCCATAATTCTATTTATAATAATAATAATAATGTCGGTATTTGTTAAGCACTTCCTATGCGCAGAGCACTGTTCTAAGCGCTGGGGTAGATACAGGGTCATCAGGTTGTCCCACGTGAGGCTCCCAGTTAATCCCCATTTTACAGATGAGGGAACTGAGGCTCACAGAAGTGAAGTGATTTGCCCACAGTCACACAGCTGACAAGTGGCAGAGCCGGGATTTGAACCCATGACCTCTTACTCCCAAGCCCGGGCTCTTTCCATTGAGCCACACTGCTTCTCTATGTAGTGATGCCTGTTTTACTTGTATTGCTGTCTGTCTCCCCCTCCTTCTAGACTGCGAGCCCACTGTGGGCATGGATTGTCTCTCTTTATTGCGGAATTGTACTTTCCAAGTGCTTAGTACAGTGCTCTGCACCTAGTAAGTGCTCAATAAATACAATTGAATGAATGAATGAATGAATGAATGAGGTAACAGGCACAGAGAAGTGAAGTGACTTGCCCAAGGTCATGCAGCAGACAAGTGGCGGTCCCGGGATTGGAACCCATCTCCTACTGAATCCCAAGTCCGTGCTCTATCCGCTGCGCCGTGCTGCTTCTCTTGTACTCTCCCAAGCTCTTAGTACAGTGCTCTGCACACAGTTAGCGCTCAGTAAATACCACTGATTGATCTCTAGGCTGCAAGCTCATCGACTTCAGGGAACGTGTCTACCAAGTCTATCCTATTGGCCTCTCCCAAGCGTTTAGTACAGTGCTCTGCACAAAAGAAGTGCTCGGTACATATGATTGCTTAATTAAAGGGAAGGAGAGCCTAGATCCAGAAGATCCCTGGGTTTGTCTCTGCAGCTACCCCCGGACCCTTTTTTATGGCATTTGTTAAGTGCTTATCATGTGCCAGGCACTGTACCGAGTGCTAGACTGTAAGCTCGTCGTGGGCAGGGAAAGTATCTGTAAAATCTGTTGAATTTATCCTTCCAAATGTTTAGTTCAGTGCTCTGCACATATTAAGCAGAAAATAAGTCCAACATGGCATAGTGGCTAGAGCCCGGGCCTGGGAGTCAGAAGGTCATGGGTTCTAATTCCGGCTCTGCCACGTGTCCGCTGGGTGACCGTGAACAAGTCACTTCACTTCTCCATGCCTCAGTTACTCATCTGTAAAATGGGGATTGAGACTATGAGCCCCATGCGGGACAGGGACTATGCCGATCGAATCTGCTTGTATCCGTCCCGGGGCTTAGAACGGTGTTTGGCATATAGTAAGTGCTTATCAAATACCATGGTTAAGCAGCGTGGCTCAGTGGAAAGAGCATGGGCTTTGGAGTCAGAGGTCATGGGTTCGAATCCCGGCTCTGCCACTCGTCAGCTGTGTGACTGCGGGCAAGTCACTTCACTTCTCTGTGCCTCAGTTACCTCGTCTATAAAATGGGGATTAAGACTGCGAGCCCCACGTGGGACAACCTGATTCCCCCGTGTCTACCCCAGCGCTTAGAACAGTGCTCTGCACATAGTAAGCGCTTAACAGATACCAACATTATTATTAATGATTACTAAGACCCTGAAGGGGAGGGAGGGCACTAGGGTAGATAAAACCTATTTTCTTTTAACAGTATTGGTTAAGTGCTTACTATGTACATTCATTCATTTGGTCATATTTATTGAGTACTTACTGCGTGCAGGACACTGTACTAAGCACTTGGGACAACAGACACGTTCATCGCCCACAACGAGCTTACAGTCAAGAGGGGGAGACGGACATAAACAGAAATAAAGAAATGACAGCTGTGGACATAAGTGACGTGGGGCTGGGATGGGGGGGACGAATAAAGGGAGCAATCAGGACGACGCAGAAGGGAGTGGGAGAAGAGGGGAGGAGGGTGCAGTCAGGGAAGCCCTCTCGGAGGAGATGGGTCTTCAATAAGTCTTTGAAATCTGGGAGAGTCATTGTCTGTGGGATCTGAGGAGGGAGGGCCTTCCGGGCCAGAGGCAGAATGTGGGCGAGAGGTCGGTGGTGAGATAGATGAGACGGAGCCCCGGGGAGATGGAGCCGAGCGTGCGGCTGGGATGGAGAAGGAGAGGAGGGAGGTGAGGTCAGGGAGGGGGGCCAGGGGATGGACGGCTTGGAAGCCGAGAGTGAAGAGTTTCTCTCTGATGCGGAGGTGGATGGGCAACCCCTGGAGATTCGTGAGGAGGGGGGTGACAGGTCCTGAAGGTTTCTATAGAAAGATGTTCCGGGCAGCAGAGTGAAGTCTGGACTGGAGTGGGGAGAGACAGGAGGCTGGGAGGTCAGCCAAGAGGCTGATGCGGTCATCCAGGAGGGAGAGGATGAGTGACCGTATTACTGTGGTAGCCATCTGGACGGAGAGGAAAGGGCAGATCCTAGCGACGTCGTCGAGGTGGGACCGACGGGGTTTAGTGACGGATTGGATGCGTGGGTCGAACGAGAGAGATGAAGCAAGGATAACGCCAAGGTCACGGGCTTGTGAGACGGGAAGGTTGGCGGTGCCGTCTACAGTGATGGGAAAGTGATGGCTCCACCCATCCTGCCATCCTGGAATTAGAGTGGAGATAGGGTCTGGATTTTCTTTTAAACGTGTTTGGGATGTCTGGGAACGTGCGGGAATGAATACGTGTCCGTGTGTCTGGACGTGAAAGTAGCTAGTATTCAGGTCTAAAAAAGGGATTTTATGATTATGAACTACGAGGTCATTTCAAGGGCAAGAGTGTTTTGGACCCAATTTATGTACTTCAAAATTTAGTTAAATTTTAAACCTCAGATGTCTGGACTATTTGGCTGTGGGTTTGTCCAGGTGAGTTTTTGCCACACACCCAGACAGGTATCTCCGAACACACACTTACAAAGTGGAGTTATCCGTGGCGGAGTCTTCCACTTCTTTTCTGTGTTTTTGTATGTGTTTCTGCTTCTCCTTTTGAGCAATCAAAGTCATTCTACTAAACTGGGGGCATTTTATCGCAGTCGCTTACTGATATGCACAGATGACAGTTCAATTTTATCTTCCCCATAAAAAACACCCCACCTACTGTAATCCATCTTCTGAACTTAACCAATTGCTTACTATGTGCTTGGCATCCAGTGATAATCCCTATGATAATCATTATGGAATTTCTTTAAGCGTTTACTATGTGCCAAGCAGTGTACTAAGCACTGGGGTGGGTACCCTGTATCTACCCCAGCGCTTAGAACAGTGCTCTGCACCTAGTAAGCGCTTAACGAATACCAACATTATTACAGGACAATCAGATCCTGTCCCACGAGCTGCCCAAAGTCGAAGTTGGAGAATGGAATTGAATTGAAATCCCATTTTATAAATAGGGAAACTGAGGCATAGGGAAGTTCAGTTATACGTCCAACGGCACACAGCGTGGAATCGAGAGTGGAGAATAGACCCCTGCTCCTCTGACTCTTAGTTCATTCTACCATGACAAGGAGCATGGCGTAGTGGAAAGAGCCCAGGCCTGGGAGTTAGAAAGCCATGGGTTCTAATCTCAGGTCCACCACTTGTCTGCTGTGTGACCTTGGGCAAGTCACTTTGCTTCTCTGGGCCTCAGTTACTTCATCTGTGAAAAATGAGGGTTAAGACTGGGAGTCCCATGTGGGGCAGGGACTGGGTCCAATCCGATTAACTGGTATCTACCTCAGCGCTTAGAATAGTGCTCAGCACTTACAAGTACCATAATTACTATTATTATTATTATTAGACCACACTGCGTCTTGAGCACACGGTCAATTCCAGTGAAAAATTGACAGACTGATTGTCTTTTGAGCCAACCATGCCGTCTGTAGTAGATTGCAGAACCCACACTCTCACCCTGGGCACCTTCTTTTGTGGTAATTTTGAGCGCTTACTATGTGCCAGGCACTGTACGAAGCGATGGGGTGGGTACAGGCTTGGACAATAAACCATTTCATATGGGAAGCAGCCTGGCATAGTGGCTAGAGCCCGGGCCTGGAAGACAGAAGGTCGTGGGTTCTAATCCCGGCTCCTCCACTTGTCTACTATGTGATCTGGGGCCAGTCGCTTCACTCCTCTGGGCCTCATTTTCCTCATCTGTAAAATGGGGATTGAGACCGCGAGCCCCACGTGGGACAGGGACTGCGTCCAACCCGATTTGCTTGTAGCCACCGATTTGCTTAGTGTAGTGCCGGGCACATACTAAGCGCTTGGCAAATTATTATTAATAAAAATAATAATAATTATTATGGTATTTGTTAAGTGCTTACTATTTGTAGGGCACTGTTCTAAGCGCTGGGGTAGATACAGGGTAATTAGACCGTGCCACGTGGGGCTCATATTTTTTAATCCCCATTTTTACAGATGAAGGTAACTGAGGCCCAGAGAAGTTTAGTGACTCGTCCAAGGTCACACAGCAGACAAGTGGCGGAGTAGGGATTAGAACCCATGCCCTCTGACTTCCAAGCCCGGGCTCTTTCCGCTAAGCCACGCTGATACCGTAATCACCGTTATTATTACATCAAACATATCACCCCTCTCCCCACTTTCAAAACCCTCCTAAAATCACATTCATTCATTCAGTCATATTTACTGAGCACTTACTCTGTGCAGAACACTGTACTAAGCTCTGGGGAGAGTACAACATAACAATAAATAGACACATCCCCTGGCCACAATGAGCTTACAGTCTAGAGGGGGAGACAGACATTAATAGAAATAAATAAATGAGAGTTGTAGACATAAGGGCTTTGGGGCTAGGAGGGAGCGAGTCGGGGCGACGCAGAGGGGAGTGGGAGAAGAGGAAAGGAGGGCTTAGTCAGGGAAGGCCTCTCGGAGGAGGTGGGCCGCCAGTAGAGCTTGGAAGCAGGGGAGAGGAATGATCTGAGGGATTTGAGGAGGGAGGGTGTTCCAGGCCAGAGGCGGGACACGGGCTAGTGGTCAGTGGCCAGAGAAGACAAGATGGAGGCCCAGTGTAAAGACAACTGGAGAGAGTTGAAATTGACAGTTAAGAGGAATGCACCGAATGGATTCCGGCCTGGTGGAAATCGCCCCATCCTGGGGGCCACAGGCCCTGGGTTCAAACTTCGACCCCGCCGCTTGCCTGCTGTGCCATCTTGAGCAAAACACTTCACTTCTCTGGGCCTCAGTTTCCTCATCTCGAAAATGGGGATTCAATACCTGTATTCTCTCCGTCTTGGATCGTGAGCCCCGTGTGGGACGAGGATTGTTGCCCAGTTGAGTAACTTGTGTCTAGCACCAGCACTCAGTAGGGGACTTGGCAGATAATAGGTGCTTAGGAAATACTGTGGTCATTCTGATCTTTTGGGGTGATATGTTAAATGATAATAATTATAATAATGGCATTTGTTAAGCACTTACTGTATGCAAAGGAAGCACTGGGGGAGGGATATAAGGTGATGAGGTTGTCCCACATGAGGCTCCCAGTCTTTATCCCCATTTTACAGATGAGGTAACTGAGGCACAGAAAGTTAGGTGACTTGCCCAAAGTCACACAGCTGAAAAGTGGCGGAGCCGGGATTAGGACCCATGCCTAAGGCAGGGCTTCATCCCCCTGACCTTCCAGAAGCTTCTTGCCGTTAATGCCACAGACGGCTCTAAGATCCACTCGATTCTCCCACTTCTCACTGCACATCTGGGGAACTGAAAAATGTCTATCTGATCATCATAATAATAATAATGTTGGTATTTGTTAAGCGCTTACTATGTGCCGAGCACTGTTCTAAGCGCCGGGGTTGACACAGGGGAATCAGGTTGTCCCACGTGGGGCTCACAGTCTTAATCTCCATCTGACAGATGAGGTAACCGAGGCATCGAGAAGTGAAGTGACTTGCCCAAAGTCACACAGCTGACAAGTGGCCGAGCTGGGATTCGAACCCGTGACCTCTGACTCCAAAGCCCGCACTCTTTCCGCCGAGCCACGCTGCTTCTGTCTGTCGGTCTCTCTTTGAAGCGGCTTGGGCTAGTAATGGTAATAAAAATAATTATGGTATTTGTTAAGTGCTTACTATGTGGCAGGCACTGTACCAAGCGCCGGGGTGAATCTAATGAAATCAGGTTGGACGCAGTCCCTGTCCCGCATGGGGGCTCCCAATCTCAATCCCCATTTTACGGCTGAGGTAACTGAGGCACAAAGCGAAGTGACTTCCCCAGGGTCACACAGCAGATAAGTGGCGGGGCTGGGATGAGAACCCAGCGAGCCTGGGCCCGGGAGTCAGAAGGACCTGGGTTCTAACGGTGGCTCTGCCACCCATCTGCTGGGTGACCTTGGGCAAGTCACTCACCTACTCTGCGCCTCCGTTCCCTCAGCTGTAAAATGGGGATGAAGACTGCGAGCCCCACGTGGGATAGGGAATACGTCCAGGGTGATTAGTTTGGATCTATCCCAGTGCTTAGCACAGTGCCTAGCTTTCAGTAAGTACTAAACAATGGGAAACAGCGGGGCCTAGTGGCTAGAGCCCGGGTCTGGGAGTCAGAAGGATCTGGGTTCTAATCCCAACTCTGCCACTCGCCTGCTGTGGGACCTTGGGCAAGTGACGTACCTTCTCTGGTCCCTCATCTGCAAAATGGGGATGAAACTGTGAGCCCCCTGGGGGACAGGGCCCGTGTCCATCCCACGCGATCATCTGGGATCTACCCCAGCGCTTAGTACAGTGCCCGGCACATGGTAAGCCCCCAACACATACGACGACTATTCTTATGAGGGCCGGAAAGTATTCACCTCGGGGTCCCGGATTTCTCTGAGTGTGAGCTGTGACATTAGCAGTTGGCCGCAGCGGGAAGAACAGCTCTATTGTGGCGATGTTAGTCATTGGGTAACTAAGGCAACGGGAGGGAGCCGCCAACTCTGGGCGCTCTGTTTCCAAACAGTTGCAAAATGAAAACGGGGTCGCCTAGTAGTCGCTCCCACCTCGCCCTCCGCCACTCTGAACCTGGCAGTCGGCGCGGCCCACGAGGAGGAGGGAAGACGACCCCCGGCCCACGTCCCGCCTCTGGCCCGGAACGTCCTCCCTCCTCAAATCCCACTGACAATGACTTTCCCCCACCTTCAAAGCTTTCTTCAAGTCCCATCTCCTCCAGGAGGCCTTCCCTGACTGAGCCCCCCATTTTCCTCTTCTCCCCTTCCCTTCTGCCTCACCCTGACTCGCTCCCTTCATTCATCCCCCCCCATCCCAGCCCCACCCCCCGTATGTCCATATCCATCATTTATTTATTTCTATTAATATCTGTCTCCCCGCCTCTAGACTGTAAAGCTTGTCGTGCGCAGGGCATGTGTCGTTCTCGTCCGTCCGTCTCCCCCGATTAGACCGTGAGCCCGTCAGAGGGCGGGGACCGTCTCTATCTGTTACCCATTTGTCCATTCCAAGCGCTTAGTCCAGTGCTCTGCACATGGTAAGCGCTCAATAAATGCTATTGAATGAAAATCCTGTTGAATGAATGTATCTGTATATTGTTGCACTGTACTCTCCCAAGCGCTCTGCACACGGTAAGCACTCAATAAATAGGATTGAATGAATGCATGAATGAATGAATGGAAGACCCAAAGACCATTTTCTCTCAGTTTGTTTGTGAGCATATCATTGCCCCCTTCGAGACCGTGAGCCCGTTGTTGGGCAGGGATTGTCTCTATCTGTTGCTGAATTGTACTTCCCAAGTGCTAAGCACAGTGTTCTGCACACAGTAAGCACTCAATAAATGCAATTGAATGAATATCATTCTCACACACACACAAACCAAAAAAATAATAATAGTATTAATAATGTTGGTACTTGTTAAGCGCTTACTATGTGCAGAGCACTGTTCTAAGCGCTGAGGTGGATCCTGGGTAATCAGGTCGTCCCACGTGAGGCTCAGTCTTCATCCCCATTTTACAGATGAGGTCACTGAGGCACGGAGAAGTGAAGTGGCTTGTCCACAGTCACACAGCTGACAAGTGGTAGAGCTAGGATTCGAACCCATGACCTTTGACTCCCAAGTCTGGGCTCTTTCCACTGAGCCGCGCTGCTTCAAAAAATGCACTTACTGCCACTTTTTTTTTTTAATGGGATTTGGAAAGCGCTTACTATGTGCCAAGCATTGTTCTAAGCACTGGGCTGGATACAAGGAGCGTGCTTACTGGAAAGGGCATGGATTTAGGAGTCAGAGGTCATGGGTTCCAATCCTGGCTCTGCCACTTGTCAACCGTGTGACTTTGGGCAAGTCACTTCACTCCTCTGTGCCCGTTACCTCATCTGTAAAATGGGAATTATGACTGTGAGGCCCACATAGGACAACCTGATAGCCTTGAACTTAGCCCAGTGCTTAGAACAGTGCTTGGCACATAGTAAGCACTTTACAAATACCATCATCATTATTATTATTATTATGCAGGTTAATCAGATTGGACACAGTCCCTGTCCCACAAGAGGTTGACAGTCCAAGTCAGAAGGAGAACAGACATTTAATCTCCATTTTACAGCTAAGGCAACTGAGGCACAGAGAAGTGAAGTGACTTGCTCAAGGTCACACAGCAGACAAGGGGCAGAGCTGGGATTAGAACTCAGTTCCTCTGACTCCCAGCCCCAGGTTCTTTCCACGCGGCCACACTCTTTCCCGTCACGGGTGCGGGTCCAGGATTCAGGAGGACCAGGGTTTTAATCCCGGTTCTGCCACTCGTCTGCCGTGTGACCTTGGGCAAAGTCACTTCCCTTCTCGGAGCCTCAGTTCCCTCGTCTGTAAAATGGGGATTGAGACTGAGAGCTCTATGTTGGACGGACAGTGGGTCCAACCTGATGACTCTGTATCTACTCCAGCGTTTTGAACAGTGCTTGACACATCGTGAGCGCTGAGCAAATGGTGACCTCATCATCGTTATCACTAATGAGAAGTCTCTGCCATAAAAAGCCAAGGCAGAATTGTTTATGTCGTATCGAAAAGACAGCTTTTTCCTCTGTGGTTTTTAGATGTTACACGTTTCAAGGGAAATCATTTATTTCCCTTATTTCAAGGGAAGCAGCGTGGCTCAGTGGAAAGAGCTTGGGCTTGGGAGTCAGAGGTCATGAGTTCGACTCCCAGCTCTGCCACTCGTCAGCTGGGTGACCGTGGGCAAGTCACTTCACTTCTCTGGGCCTCAGTGACCTCATCTGTACAATGAGGATTAACTGTGAGCCTCACGTGGGACAATCTGATGACCCTCTATCTACCCCAGCGCTTAGAACAGTGCTCTGCACATAGTAAGCGCTTAACAAATACCAACATTATTATTATTATTTATTAAACGTGTTTGAGATTGTAAACTCCTTGTGGGCAGGGAACATGTCTACCAACTCTCTAATATTATACTCTCCCAAGCATTTAGTTCAGTGCTCTGCACACGGTAAGGGCCCAGTGAATGTGATTGTTTGAGGTGTCTCCTCAATCAATTATAGAAAAGATAATTATTACAGAGAAATAGCATGGCGTAGCGGGTAGAGCACCGGCCTGAGAGTCAGAAGGTCATAATAATAATAAAAAAATCATGATGGTATTTGTTAAGTGCTTACTATGTGCCAAGCACCGTTCTAAGCGCTGGGGGAGATACAAGGTAATCAGGTTGTCCCACGGGGGGCTCACAGTCTCAATCCCCATTTTACAGGTGAGGGAACTGAGGCCCAGGTAGGTGAAGTGACTTGCCCAAGGTCACACAGGTGACAAGCGGCGGAGCCGGGATTTCAACCCATGACGGCCGACTCCCAAGTCCGGGCTCTTTCCGCTAAGCAGTGCTGCTTCTCATGGGTTCTAATTCCGGCTCCACCGCTTGTCTGCCGTCTGATCTTGGGCAAGTCACTTCACTTCTCTGGGCCTCAGTTCCCTCATCTGTAAAATGGGGATGGAGACTGTGAGCCCTACATGGGCCAGGGACTGTGTCCAACTGTATGTATGTATGTATCTTCATCACCCTATTTATTTTGTTTATTTTGTTTAATGAGACGTACATCCTCTTGATTCTATTTGTTGCTATTGTTTCAATGAGATGTCCATCCCCTCGATTCTATTTATCGCTATTATTTTTGTCTTTCCGTCTCCCCCGATTAGACCGTGAGCCCGTCAGTGGGCAGGGACCGTCTCTATCTGTTGCCGATTTGTACATTCCAAGCGCTTAGTCCAGTGCTCTGCACATAGTAAGCGCTCAATAAATACTACTGAATGAATGAATGAACCCCCTTTGTTTGGATTCACCCCAGTGCTTAGTACAGTGCCTGCCCCATAGGAAGCACTTAACAAATACCATAATTATTATTTTTACAGTGCTTCGCAAACAATAAACACTCAACAAATATGATCGAATGCATGAAGTAATACTCTCTGAAGCTCTGGGTATGGCGTTTGGGACACAGTAAGTGCTCAATAAGTATCAGTGATGATGATGAAGATTCTTCCAGCTTGTTTTGACTCCTCTAACGGTAAATATCTTTGTGTTTTTCTTCAGTGTGAGTATGTAAGCTCCTTGTGGCCAGGGAATGTGTCATTTATTCTGTACTTCTCAGGTGCCTAGAAAACTGCACCAAATAGGTATTTAAAGCTCGTTGTGGGCAGGGAATTTGTCTGTTTACTGTTCTGCCGTGCCCTCCCAAGCGCTCTGCACACGGTAAGCGCTCAGTAAATATGACTGATCGGCTGACTGCTATTTCTACTTCTTTCACTCTTATTTAGAAGCAGCGTGGCTCAGTGGAAAGAGCCCGGGCTCTGGAGTCAGAGGTCGTGAGTTCGGATCCCAGCTCTGCCACTCGTCAGCTGTGTGACCGTGGGCAAGTCACTTCACTTCTCTGTGCCTCAGTTCCCTCATCTGTAAAATGGGGATTAAGACTGTGAGCCTCATGTGGGACAACCTGATTCCCCCGTGTCTACCCCAGTGTTTAGAACAGTGCTCTGCACATAGTAAGCGCTTAACAAATACCAACATTATTATTATATTTGTTGAGCACCTTCTAGGTGCCAGGCTCTGTAGTAAGAGCTGTCGCAGATACAAACAAGTTGGGTTGGACACAGTCCCTGTGCCACGTGGGGCTCACAGTCTCCAACCCCATTTTACAGATGAGGGAACCGAGGCCCAGAGAAGTGAAGCCCCGGGTCACACAGTAGACAAGTGTCGGAGCCGGGATTAGAACCCGTGACCTTCTGACTCCCAGGCCCGGGCTCTAGCCACTACTACTACTCATTCCAGATTTGTACGGGCTCACTTAGCTCTAAATCATGGTCCGGTATTTAAACGTTCCTCTCACATAATGCATTTTCCATGTTCGGATCGACCTAGAAGAAGCCCGAGGTTGGGAAGATTTATGAGTGAATAAGGCTAAAGAATTTCAGACGTTCAAATGAAAGCATTAACAGCTGTCAGAAGCATTTTGAACTTGCCAAAGTTCCGCAGAAAATGCGGTTCAGAGCGGAAGGACCCTTATGGACATTAAGCTGTAACAGGTGAAGCGAGCCAAAGAACTCGAATGGAGAGGCCATTTTGATTTCCAAATCACCCTTCCCCCTTGTTAAAAAGTGCAAAAGCAGAGTTCTTTTTTAAAAGTTGACTTTTAATTAGGTTGTCAAATGTTAGTGGTGAACATTTTAAGATAAAATAAGCAGAAGTCCCTAATCTTTAAACATGGTGAACGGTGTTGAGAAGCGGCGCGGCCGAGTGGACAGAGCCCGGGCCTGGGTTTTAATTCCGGCTCTGCCTCTTGTCTGCTTGGAGACCTTGGCCGAGTCACCCCGCTTCTCTGGGCCTCAGTTCCTTCATCTGTAAAATGGGGATTGAGACTGTGAGCCCCACGGGGGACAGGGACTATGACAACCCTATTATCTCATTTCTATATCATATTGAGAAGCAGCGTGGCTCAGTGGAAAGAGCACAGGCTTGGGAGTCAGAGGTTATGGGTTCAAATCCCCGCTCAGCCGCTTGTCAGCAGTGTGATTTTGGGCAAGTCACTTAGCTTCTCTGTGCCTCAGTTACCTCTTCTGTCAAATGGGGATTAAGACCGTGAGCCCCACGTGGGACAACCTCATCACCTTGTTTCCTCCCCTGCGTTCAGAACAGTGTTTTACACATAGTAAGCACTTAACAAATGCCGTCGTCCTCATCATATCTACCCCATCGCTTAGAACAGTGCCTCGCACATGATAGGAGGGGGGACAGGTATTGAGCCCCCATTTGACAGATGAGGAAACTGAGGCCCAGAGAGATGAAATGACTTGCCCAAAGTCACACAGCAGGCAAGGGGCAGAGCCAGGACTGGAACCTAGGTACCATGACCTAGTGGATAAGAGCCCACGCCTGGGAGTCAGAAGGGCCTGAGTTCTAAGCCACTTGACTGCTGTGTGACCTTGGGCAAGTCACTTCACTTCTCTGGGCCTCAGTTACTTTAGCTGAAAAATGGGGATTAAGACTGTGAGCTCCACGTGGGACAGGGACTGAGTCCAACCTGGTGAACTTATAGCTACCTCAGTGCTTGGAATAGTGGCAGAGAATGTGTCTGTTTACTGTTGAACTCTACCAAGCACTTAGTAATAATAACTGTGATATTTGTTAAGCCCTTGACTATGTGCCACGCACCTTACTAAGAGCCGGGTTTCATAGCTGATTCTATTACCCGATCCTGATTCTATTTATTTGCCATTGTTTTAATGAGATGTTCTTTCCCCTTGACTCTATTTATCGCCATTGTTCTCGGCTGCCCGTCTCCCCCGATCAGACCGTGAGCCCGTCAAAGGGCGGGGACCGTCTCTATCTGTTGCCGATTTGTCCATTCCAAGCGCTTAGTCCGGTGCTCTGCACATAGTAAGCGCTCAATAGATACTATTGAATGAATGAATGAATACAAGCAGATTAGTGCAGTGCTCGACACATAGTAAGCGCTTCACAAATGCCATCATTATTCTGACTCTCAGTCCTGGAGTCTTTCCACTAGGCTACCCTGCCTTAAAAGCAGCGTAGCTCAGTGGAAAGAGCCTGGGCTTAGGAGTCAGAGGTCATGGGTTCTAATTCTGGCTCCGCCGCTTGTCAGCTGGGTGACTTTAGGCAAGACGCTTCACTTCTCTGTGCCTCAGTTCCCTCATCTGTCGAATGGGGATCAAGACTGTGAGCCCCACGTGGAACAACCTGATCACCTTGTATCTCCCCAGCGCTTAGAACAGTGCTTGGCACATAGTATATGCTTAAAAATTACCATCATCGTCATCATTAGGAGACAACTGGATGAATTTAGGCATGAATTAAGGGCTTTCCGAGGGTGAAGAGGCTGCCCGGAGAACTGCCATGTTTGAGGCTTTTTTAGAAAGGGCAGGAGCCCCGATGTCCCACGACCATCCCAAACCTGGACCAAATCCCACCCCAAATTGGCTCGGACTCGTGTGACTTACAATCACCTCTTGTTTGGTCAGACGAGATGATTTAGGGAAGCCAACTTGGCCTCCCTGGGCTTTCTCTGGTTTCCATTAAGCCTGTCAACCACCCCCCGCCTCGTGTCCAAAGACACCTCGCTCTTGTCCCGTCGTCAGGAGCCCTGGGCTCTGCACACGGTAAGAGCTCGATAAATACGACTGAATGAATAAATGCTCCAACGCTCTCTGAGAGGGAAGGATTTTTTTCCTTGGAGAGAAAGTGTCCACTCCAGTCTTGGGACACACATTTCCAGCTCACCCTTTGCCACGGAGGAGACGCGCACCGCCGGCCTTCTCCGTTCGGCTCCGCTCTTCTGCACTTTCAGGGGTATTTACTGAGCTCCCACTGCAAGCAGATCATGGAACTAAGTGCCTACTGTCGGGTAATAATAATAATTATAATAATAATGATGACATTTGTTAAGCGTTTACTATGTGCCGAGCACTGTTCTAAACCCTGGGATAGATAAAAGGTCATCAGGTGGTCCCACGTGGGGCTCACAGTCTTAATCCCCATTTTACAGATGAGGTACCTGAGGCCCAGAGAAGTGAAATGAGTTGCCCAAAGTCACACAGCTGATAAGTGGCGGAGCCGGGATTAGGATCCACGACCTCTGACTACCAACCTCGGGATCTTTCCACTAAGACACACCACTTCTCTATTTGTTGTGGTATTTGCTGAGCGCTTACTATGTCCCAGCCACTGTATTTAGCCCTGGGGTAGATACAAGATAATCGGGTTGGACACAGTCCCTGTCCCACTTGGGGCTCAAAGTCTTAATCCCCATTTGACAGATGAGGGAACCGAGGCCCAGAAAATGAATAATGATGGTATTTGGGTAGGGATTGTCTCTATCTGCTGCCGAATTGTTCTTTCCAAGCGCTTGGTACACACAGTATTCACTCAATAAATACGATTGAATGAATGAATGAGTGAATTTGTTAAGCACTTACTGTGTGCCAACACAGTTCGAGTTTTCCAAGGTCACATAGCAGACAAGTGACGGAGCCGGGAATAGAACCCAGGTCCTTCTGACGCCCAAGCTTGGGTTCTAGCCATCAGGCCACACTGCTTCTCCATGGCTCAGTGAAGAACGGGCGGGGGACTTGTGAACTTATGGACCAGAGGGGTTGGGAGCACAGGGATAAACACTCAGGACAGTGATCTGTACCCATTAAGTGTTCAGTACAGTCCAGCGATCGACTGATTATGTGGCTCGCTCCCGCTGACCTGGTTGGTCCACTGAGCTTGGTCCCATGCCCAGGCTAGAGGTAGGCGGTCAGAGCCCTCATTGGTTGGATTCCTTCTGAGAAGAAGGAGCGTCACTGGCCAAACCCAGATTAATGGAATAATGACCCTAGCCAAAAATATATACATCCATTTCTAGAAATAATATATTACATATTATTTATATCAATGTCTGCCTCCCCTTCTAGACTGTAAGCTTGTTGTGGGCAGGGAAGACGTCTAACCGCTGGCTTAGTGAAAAGAGCCCGGGCTTGGGAGTCAGAGGACGTGGGTTCTAATCCCGGCTCCGCCACTTGTCTGCTGTGTGACCTTGGTCAAGCCACTTCACTTCTCTGTGCCTCGGTTTCCTCATCTGTAAAATGAGGATTAAGACTGTGAGCCCCATGTGGGACAACCTGATTGCTTTATATCTACCCTAGTGCTTAGAACGGTGCTTGGCACATAGTAAGCGCTTAACAAATATCATCGTCATCATCATCATCAGTCTGCACACAGTAAGGGCTCAATAAATACCGTCGATGGATGATGGTATTTAAATAATGTGCTAAGCATTGGGGATGTTGTGTCTTAATCAGATCTGACACAGTCTTGGTCCCCCATGGGTCTCATAGTCTAAGAGGAACAATGTGGCCTAGTGGAAAGAGCTTGGGGCTGGGAATTAGAGGACCTGGGTTCGATTTCTGGCTCTGCCGTTGTTTGCTGTGTGGCCTGGAGCAAATCACTTAACTTCTCTGTGCCTCAGTTCTCCTGTTCTCTCTCCTACTTAAACTGTGAGCCCCATGCGGGACAGGGGCTGGGTCATACCTAAGGCACTCGTACCTTCCCCAGTGCTTAGAACAACGTCTGACACACGGTAAATGCTTACCGAACACCCTGAAAAAAATATGTAAATGAAAAGATT
Organism: Ornithorhynchus anatinus; assembly: GCF_004115215.2. Lineage (NCBI taxonomy): Eukaryota > Metazoa > Chordata > Mammalia > Monotremata > Ornithorhynchidae > Ornithorhynchus > Ornithorhynchus anatinus. The sequence goes on along the minus strand of NC_041731.1, from coordinate 131,238,353 downwards.
TCATCCCCATTTTACAGATGAGGAAAATGACTCGTGGTGTCGGGCCCGGGTCCTTTCTTCTGGACTACTCTCTGAGCTTGTCCCTCTCCCAGGACCCTGTAGCCAGATTGCCCACCTGGGTTTTGGGGCCCGAGGCACAAGTGTTTGTTTCGTGGTACCTGGTAAGCACTTATTATGTGTCAAACTCTCTCCTAAGTGCTGGGGACTGTACAAGGTGCATCACCTTCATTCTATTTATTTGCTATTGTTTTAATGAGATATTCATCCCCTCGATTCTATTTATTGCTATTGTTCTTGTCCGTCCGTCTCCCCCGATTAGACCGTGAGCCCGTCAAAGGGCAGGGACTGTCTCTATCTGTTACCAATTTGTATATTCCAAGCGCTTGGTACAGTGCTCTGCATATAGTAAGCGCTCAATAAATACTATTGAATGAATGAATGAATACAAGTTACTTAGGTGGGACACAATCTTGTCTGGGACTCCCAAACTAAGTCTGAGGGAGTTATGGACAGGGAATGTGGTTATTGTTCTGTATACTCTCCCAAGCGCTTAGTACAGTACTCTGCTCATAGTAAACGCTCAATAAATACTATTGAATAAATGCATGAGAATGGGTATCGAATTCCCATTTTCTCTTGTCTTACGCTGTCGAGCTATTTCCGGCCCATAGCGACTCCACGGACGCAACTCTCCCAGAAGGTCCCACTTCCATCTGCCATCATTCCAGTAGTGGATCCACAGAGTTTTCTTGGGAAAAATCCGGCCGTGGCTGACCATCTCCGCCTTCCGCATGGCCAACTTGAATCTCCACCCTGGACTCTCTCCCGTGCTGCCGTTGCCCGTTGCGGGGAAGTTTTGCCTTGTAGCCGATGCCCTGATACTCGCTAGCCACCGGCCAAACTCAGAATGGACAGGATAGGCCTCTGCTTCACTCTCCCTCCCATAGTCGAGACTGGTAGAGGACTGGAAACTCCCCAGCTGCCATCCTGAGAAGGAAATCCCCATTTTACATTATGTGCCAGGCACCATACTAAACACTGGAGTGGATACAGGCCAATGCGGTTGGACACAGTCCCTGCCCCACGTGGGGCTCACAGCCTCAATCCCCATTTTCCAGATGAGGGAACTGAGGCCCAGAGAAGGGATGTGACTGACCCAAGGTCAGACAGCAGACATGTGGCAGAGCTGGGATTAGAACCCATGACCTTCTGCCCCCCCAGGCCAGGGCTCTTTGTATTAGGCCATGCTTCTAGGGTCAGTGGACGGAGGCTGACCCCCAATGGGGGGGGGTGTTGGTGGGAAGGCCGGGAGGATCAGCCCACAGCCCTCAGGGAGGAGGAGGAGGAGGAGGAGAAGAACAGAAAACAGGGCAAGCCTAAAATGCATACCTTCCCTAGAGATTAAAACTGCCCGGAGCAGCATTTGTGCGAAAAACATTTCTTATCCGCTCGGGTTGGATTTTAATCCTGTCTGACAAGAAGCAGTTTAGACTCAACTGTCCCTTTGACACCCTCAAGCCGGAGGACGAGAGGCCAGTGGAGCTCACCTACTGAACACAGCCCGGTTCTCCTCCCACCGCGGCTGCCTGCGCAAACCTCCACCACCACCTTCTCCTCCTCTTCCTCCTCCTATCCCTTTTCCTCCTCCTGTTCCCTTCTTCCCCCCTCTTTTCCCCCTTCTCCCCCCTCCTCTTGTCCCGTTTCTCCTTCTCTCCTCCTCCTCCTCCTCTTTCTTCTCCTCCTCCTCCTTTTTCTTCTCATCCTCCTCCTCTTTCTTCTCCTCCTTGTCCTCCTTTTTCTTCTCCTCCTCCTCCTCTTTCTCCTCCTCCTCCTTTTTCTCCTCCTCCTCCTTTTCGCCCCTCTTCCTCCTTGTCCTCCTCTTCCTTTCTTTCCTCCTCCTCCTCTTCTCCCCCTTCCACTTCCTTCCCTTCCTCCTCCCCCTCCTTCTCCTCCTTCTCCTCCTCCTTTTCCTTCTCCTTCCTCCTTTTCTTCTCCCTCCTCTCCTCCTTGAACACAGTGACTTCATATATGTATTTTATTATTTACATTCAAATACATATATAAGTATTTCTAATAAATAGACATGTTTGTGCATATGCATCACCAGCTACCTATGTACCCCCCCCATCACCTACCCATAGATACACATATTCAATAGATTTTAAGCTCTTTGAGGGCAGGAATCATGTCTACCAACTCCATCACACTGTACTCTCCCAAGCACGGAGTACAGTGCTCTGCCCGAAGTGAATGCTCGATAAACAACATCGATCGATATATGTATGTAGGTGAGTATGTATATGTGAGAGTATAGAGGATGGGAATACAGCAGTAGGATAGCCTTTCCAACTGCTGCCATTTTGCAATTTCCCTGAACTATCACTGCATTCTTTGGTTTTTCTTCCCTAGATCTCATCTCCCCACACCCACCCTGCCTTCGTCATCGTTTATCTAAGTTGCCTGAGCCCTGAAGACTTCACATGGTTTCCATCTGGTGCCTGAGTTAGATTCCCATCATGGCTTTTCGGGGAAAACCTTATCATCTTCTTCCAGTTCCTGGCACCGACAAATGCACAGGGTATTGATCCTGCAACCCGAGGAGAAGGCTGCAAATATTTTTGCTCGGTAAACAGGCTAAGTGTTTGGAGAGGAAGCGTGAAACACAGTCCAGGACATGTGGCTTTAATTTCGAGAGTCTTATTAAGACCTGGCAGCTGATCTCCCTCTGATTTCCTATTCATTCATTCAATCGTATTTGTTGAGCGCTTTCTGTGTGCAGAGCGCTGTACTAGGCGCTTGGAAATTACAATTCGGCAGTAAATAGAGACAACCCCCCCCCCCACCAATGGGCTCATGGTATAGAAGCGGAAAGACAGGCAACAAAACAAATAAACAGGCATGAGTAGCATTAATATGAATAAATAGAATTATAGATATGCGCACATCATTAATGAAACAAATAGAATAATAAATATGTACATATATACACAGGTGCTAAAGAATGAGTGGCAGGAGATCCACTGATTTGTGGCATGTTGTCTGCTGGGTGACCCTGGGTAAGTCATTTCACTTCTCTGTGCCTCAGTTATCACATCTGAAAAATGGGGATTAAGACAGTGAGCCCCATGTGAGACAGGGATGGTGTTCAACCTGATGAACTCAGCTGCGTGGGGAGAAGCAGCATGGAGTAGTGGATAGGGCACGAGACTGGGAGGCAGAAGGTCATGGGGTCTAATCCCGGCTCCTCCATTTGTCTGCTGTGTGACCTTGGACAAGTCACTTCACTTCTCTGGGCCTCAGTTCCCTCATCTGTAAAATGGAGACTGAGACCGAGAGCCCCACGTGGGAAAGGGTCTCTGTCCAGCTCGATTTGCCTGTATCCACCCCAGTGCTTAGTACAGTGTCGGTCACATAGTAAGTGCGTAACAAATGCCACAGTTGTTATTATTAAGCAATACTAGTATTATTGATGATGATGAGAATAATACGATGCTATTATTAATGATAATACTAATAACGTGCATTGTGGCCAAGGCCCAAGCTAGGTGCCCAAGAAGATACGCTGTAATCCTATCATAGGCAGCCCCGTCCCACATAAGGCTTGATCCCCATTTTACAGATGAGGAAACTGAGGCACTGAAGAGTCTACTGACTTGCCCAAGGTCTCATAGCAGGGAAATGGAGGAGCAGGGATTAGAACCTAGATAGGGTGGATACAGGATATCCAGATCAGATTTTCAGATCTGAGGTTTGAGAGCAAGGCTGGGCAGGGAACGTTCTCAAAGACGCTACAGACCGAAGAGCATCTTGTCTTCACCCTTAAGGAGTGGAAATAGGAGTAGAATACTAATGGCAATGATATAATCATAATGACGATCATAAAAATAATAGTATTGATTGAGCTCTTCCTATGTGTCAAGCACCGTGCTAAGCCTTGGGGGAGATCGGAGGCTATCGGGTCGGACACAGTTCCTGTCCCATAGGGAGACCTAATTCTGTCCCTTTGTCCAGCCACCTCTGCCTCAAACAGAAGCTCCCTACCATCAGTTTGGAAGCACATGGTGATAATAATAATAACCCCCACAATAATAACTGTGCTATTTGTTAAGTGCTTACTATGTGCCAGGCACGGTACTAAGCACTAAGCGCTGGAGTGGATACAAGCAAATCGGGTTGGACATGGTCCCTGTCCCGCATGAGGCTCACAGTCTCATTCCCCATTCTACAGATGAGGGAACTGAGGCCCAGAGAAGTCAAGTGACTTGCCCAAGGTCACACAGCAGGCAAGTGGCAGAGACGGGATTAGAACCCATGACCTCGGACTCCTAGGCCCGGACTCCATCCGCTACACCAGCTTGCCCCCTCTTCCATTACCTCAGATCTCCTAATTCAGCCCAGCCCACACACTTCACTCCTCTGAGGGCTTGTACCTCCCCCAGTGCTTAGAACAGTGTTTGACACTGCACCTCAGTGTCCTCAGTCTATCCATCTATCCCCTTGCCCCCATCCGGCCTCTGACCTGGACCCCAGAGCCAGGATTAGAACCCAGGCTCTCGGACTCCCTTGACCCTACGACCTTCAAGATTTAATGGCCTTCCCAGACTAAGCCCCACTTTTCCTCATCTTCCCACTCCCTTCTACGTCAGCCCGACTCGCTCCTTTTGCTCTTCCCCCCTCCCAACCCCACCCCACTTATGCCCATGTCTGTCATTTATTTATCCGTATTGACGTCTGTCTCCCCGCTTCTAGACTGTGAGCTCTCTGTGGGCAGGGAATGTGTCTGTTTATTGTTTTATTGTACTTTCCCAAGTGCTTTGCACACAGTAAGCGGTTAATAAATATAATCGAATGAACGAATGAATACTCACTGAAAATCCTCTAACACCAATCCCTCTCTCCTCTCTTCTCGTTGTCCCCTTTCTCACGCCTTTCATTCATTCGATCGTATTTACTGAGTGCTTCCTCTGTGCCGAGCACTGTGTGAGACGTTTGGGAGAGGACAGCAGAACAGCAGAACAGACACATTCCGTGCCCACGACGAGTTGCCAGTCTAGAGGGGGAGCTCTATTTTATTGATATAAAAAAATAAATTACAGATACGTACATAGGACTATGGCAGCGGGAAGACTTTTAGACTGTGAGCCCGTTGTTGGGCTGGGATTGTCTCTATCTGTTGCTGAAATGGACATTCCAAGCGCTTAGTACAGTGCTCTGCACACAGTAAGCCCTCAGTAAATACGCTTGAATGAAATAAACGCTACTGAATGAATGAAACTTCCTTTCTAATTCCAGGTCTGTCACTTGTCCGCTCTGTATGACCTTAGCCAAGTCATATTTCTTCTCTGTTCCTCGGTTTCCCATCTGTAAAATGGTGTTGAAATACCTGTTCTCTCTCCCCTTCAGTCAATCAGTCAGTTGTATTTATTGCAATCAGTCGTATTTACTGAGTGCACTGTGCTAAGCACTTGGGAGAGTACGATATGTCATTATTACAGATGCATTCCCTACCCACAGTGAGCTTACAGTCTAGAGGGGGAGGTAGCATAACGTAGAGGATAGAGCACAGGTCTGGGAATAAGAAGGTCATGGGTTCTAATCCCAGTTCCGCCTCTTGTCTGCTGTGTGACCTTGGGCAAATCCCTTCACTTCTCCGAGCCTCAGAAACTTCACCTGTAAAATGGGGATTGAAACTGCGAGCCCGCATTGGACTGTGTCCAACCCGATTTGCTTGTATCCATCCCCAGCGCTCAGTACAGTGCCTAGAACATAGTGACCGCTTAACAAATACCATTATTATTATTACTATTATGGGGAGACAGACCTTAGGCTGTTTCTAATCTGACTCTAGTGTTGTTACCCCCAGCTCCTCATACAGAGAAGCAGCATGGCTCAGTGGAAAGAGCACGGGCTTGGGAGTCAGAGGTCGTGGGTTCAAATCTCCGCTCTGCCACTTGTCAGCTGTGGGACCTTGGGCAAGTCACTTCACTTCTCTGTGCCTCAGTGACCTCATCTGTAAAATGGGGATGAAGACTGTGAGCCTCACGTGGGACAACCTGATGACCCCAGCGCTGAGAACAGTGTTCTGCACATAGTAATAATAATGTTGGTATTTGTTAAGCGCTTACTATGTGCTTAGTAAGTAAGCACATAGTAAGCGCTTAACAAATACCAACATTATTAGTACATTATTATACAGTGCTTGGCACATAGTAAACGCTTAAGAAACGTATTTATTTACATTAGTGTCTGTCTCCCCCTCTAGACCAGAAGCTCTTTTTGAGGCAGGGAACTTGTCTACCAACTCTACTGTATTATGCCCTCCCAAGTGCTGAGTTCAATGCTCCTCACACAGTGATCACTCACAAAGCGCCATGGACTGTTTGATTAGCAAATACCACAATGAGCATGATTGTAATCCCGTGTCTCCGAGTCATTGTTTGTCACGGCTGCTGCTCACCCCAATCCCACGCAGTTTACATCCTCCAGACTAAACAAAATGACTCAACCCAGAAATAATAATAATAGTGATGGTATTTGTTAAGCGCTTGCTATGTGCAAAGCACTGTTCTAAGTGCTGGAGAGGATAAAAGGTGATCAGCTTGTCCCACGTGGGGCTCACAGTCTTAATCCCCATTTGACAGATGAGGTGACTGAGGCACAGAGAAGCTAAGTGACTTGCCCAAAGTCACACAGCTGATAAGCAGCTGAGCCAAAATTTGAACCCATGACTTCCGACTCTCAAGCCCATGCTCTTTCCACTGAGCCACGCTGAGCGGCGTTCAGGCAGGGGGAGAGAAGGAAAGGGGACTCAAATGGGGTTTAAAAGTGTGAGCCCCATGTGGGACAGGGACTGTGCCCAACCCGATTAACTTGGATCTCCCCCTACTCTTAGAACAGTGCTTGGCACAGAGTGTTTCAAAAATACCACGATTATTATTAACTCGATGTCCAACCTGGTTTGCTAATATCCACCCTGGTGCTTGCTACAATGTCTGGCACATAGTAAGCACCTAACAAATACCATAATCATTATTATAATTATTCAGGGTTGTAAAGCTCCGTAACTGGGGCATGGAGAGGGAAGGGGGTTGGGTGGCTAAATAAAGGCTCTGGGCATGTGCATATCCGGTGGTAAATCCACACTGGGCAGGGGACAGACAATAACACTAACGATAATACTAATGATTATTATTTTTAAAGACAATAGTGGTATCTGTGAAGTGCTTACTATGTGCCAGTCACTGTATTCATTCATTCAGTTAGTCGTATTAATTGGGCACTTTCTGAATGTAGAGCACTGAACTAAGCTCTTGGAAAGTACAACACAACGATAAGCAGTGACATTCCCTGCCCACAGCAAGCTTACAGTCTAAAAGGGGAGAGACGGACATCAATCCAAATCAATAAAATGACAAACGTGGACGTAAATGCTGTGGTACTGGGAGGGGGGAAGAGCAAAGGGAGTGAGTCAGGGTGATGCAGAAGGGAGTGGGGGATGAGGAAAAGTGGGGCTTAGGCAGGGAAGGCCTCTTGGAGGCGATGGGCCTTCAGTAAGGCTTCGAAGGGGCGGAGAGTCATTGTCTGTGGGATTTGAGGAGGGAGGGCCTTCCGGGCCAGAGGCGGGACGTGGGCCAGGAGTCGATGGTGGAACAGGTAAGAAGGAGGCTCAGCGAGGAGGTGAGCGGCAGCAGAGGAGCGGAGCGTTGCGGGCTGCGATGGAGAAGGAGAGAGAGGAGGGGAGGGAGGAGGGGGCCAGGGGATGATCGGATTTGAAGCCAATGGTCAGGAGTTTTTGTTTGATGTAGAGGTGGATGGGGTGTCCCAAGCCCTGGGGTGGATACAAGCATTTCAGGTTGGCGTGGTTCAGTGGAAAGAGCATGGGCTTTGGAGTCAGAGGTCATGAGTTCGAATCCCAGCTCTGCCCCTTGTCAGCTGTGGGACTGTGGGCAAGTCGCTTCACTTCTCTGTGCCTCAGTTCCCTCATCTGTAAAATGGGGATGAAGACTGTGAACCCCACGTGGGACAACCTGATTCCCCTGTGTCTACACCAGCGCTTAGAACAGTGCTCTGCACATAGTAAGCGCTTAACAAATACCAACATTATTATTATTAGGTTGGACACAATCCCTGCCCCACATCAGGCTCACAGTCTTCATCCCCAATTATTATAACTTGATATAATTATAATATCTGTCTCCCTTCTAAACGCTGAGCTCATTGTGGACAGGGAATATGTAAGGGCTCAATAAATATGACTGATTGATTGCTTAATTTTCAAGTTCTTACTAGGTGCCACACACCAGACTAAGCGCTGGGGTAGATACAAGATAGGTCCCCCATGGGGCTCAGAGTCCAAGTAGGAGGGAGAACAGCTATTGAATCCCCATTTTGCAGATAAGGAAACTGAGGCCCAGAGAAGTGAAGTGACTTGCCCAAGGTCACACAGCAGACAAGTGGCAGAGCTGGGATTAGACCCAGGTGCTCTGACTCCCAGGCCTGAGCTCTTTCTACCAAGCCACGCGGATCAGCTGGGAAGTCGACCCCGCCCAAGCTCGCTGTGGGCAGGGAATATGACTGGTTAGTGTTGTATTGTCCTCTCCCAAACCCTTAGTACAGTGCTCTGCACAGAGTAAGCACTCAATAAATACAACTGAATGAGCAGCGTGGCTCAGTGGAAAGAGCCCAGGCTTGGGAGTCATAGGTCATGGGTTCTAATCCTGGCTCCGCCGCTTGTCAGCTGGGTGACTTGAGCAAGTCACTTCACTTCTCTGTGCCTCGGTGACCTCATCTGTAAAATGGGGATTAAGACTATGAGCCCCACGTGGGACCACCTGATCACCATGTATCCTCCCAGTGCTTAGATCAGTGCTTTGCACATAGTAAGTGCTTAACATATGCCATCACTGTTATTATTATTATTAATAAATAAAAGTGAAGAGTGCATTATATGACAGAGAAGTGGACCTTGGACACGTCTCCATTTGTTTCCAACTGCCGACGAAGTCTTACACCCCCGATTTTACCTGAAATTGAAACCAACTAGGCGAGTTCCTAGCATTCCGTGACAAAGAGGCTCCGGGAGCCTGAGACCCTATAGCTGCTCAATGAGATCCCAGTTGAAGGCCCATCTCCTCCAAGAGGCCTTCCCGGTCTAATCCCCCCCTTTCCTCTTCTCCTGCTCCCTCTGCGTCACCCTGACTCGCTCCCTTTACTCATCCCCCCTTCCAGCCCCACACCACTTATGTCCACATCCGTCATTTATTTATTTCTATAATGTCTGTCTCCCCGGCTAGACGGTAAATTCGTCGTGCAGGGAAGTGTCTGTTTATTGTGGTCAGGGAATGGGTCTATGAGAAGCAGCATGGTGTAGTGGATAGAACAAGGGTTTGAGAGTCAGAAGGTCATGGGTTCTATTCCCGGCTCCATTGCTTCTCCCCACATGACACAGGGACCGTGTCCATCCCTATTCGCTTGCATCCACCTCAACGCTTAGAACAGTGTCTGGCACATAGAAAGCGCTTAACATTATTATTTATTATTCTATTATACTCTCCCAAGTGCTTAGTACAGTTCTCTGCACACAGTATGCGCTCAGTGAATACAATTGATTGATTAATTGATTGTATCACTGAGGAGCCCCCTTCCTCACCCACCTCCCACCACCCCGGAGGGTGGGGAGAAGCAGCCGCCTCTAAACCTTCGGGAGACTGGGCGGGCTCCTCCCGGAGCAATCGCTGTGGCCGTGGCCACGCGGTGACTTCATTCATTCAGTAGTATTTATTGAGCGCTTACTGTGTGCAGAGCACTGTACTAAGCGCTTGGAATGTATAATCCGGTGACTTTGGACTCTACGTCACAAGGAGCCTGAAACTCTGCTCCTCCTTACACATCCCCTACTGAATTGGGTCTAATTTTATGTATTTGTCCATGTCTTTCTTCCTTCTTAGTGTTTTCTTTCATCTAATAATAACTGTAGTATTTGTTAATTGCTTACTATATGCCAGGCATTGTAATGATAATAATAATAATAATGATAATGGTATTTGTTAAGTGCTTTCTATGAGCCAGGCACTGTACTAAGCGCTGAGGGGGATACAACCAAATCAAGTTGGACAGGTTGCCTGTCCCATGGGGGGCTCATAGTCTCCATCCCATTTTAGAGAGGAGGGAACTGATGCACAGAGAAGTGAAGTGACTTGCCCAAGGTCACACAGCAGACAAGTGGCCGAGCTGGAATTAGAACTCAGGTCCTTCTCAATACCAGGCCCGGGCTCTATCCACTATGCCATGCTGCTTGGGAGTGGATTCAAGCAAATCGGGTTGGACACAGTCCCTGGCCCATGGGGAGCTCAAGGTCTCAATCCCCACTTTACAAATGAGGGAACTGAGGCCCAGAGAAGTGAAGTGACTTGCCCAAGGTCGCACAGCAGACAAGGGGCGGAGTCAGGATTAGAACTCACGTCCTTTTTGACTTCCAGGCTCTAGCCACTACGCCAGGCTGTTTCTCCTGTTTCATCTCTGATTTGTCTGTCATTACTCTCCGCTCCTCAATCATATTTTTAGATCGTCAGCCCCTTGAAGCACCGGGAACGCATCTAACTCAGTCAGTCGGTCAGTCGTATTTACTGGGCACTTACGGTGTGCAGATCACTGTACTAAACACTTAGGAGCATACAATAGAACAATATAACAGACATATTCCCTGCCCACAAGGAGCTGACAATCTAGAAGGGGAGAGAGACATTAATAGAAATAAAATGGCAGATATGTATAGAAGTGCTGCTGGACTGGGACAGGGGGATGAATAAAGGGAGCAATTCAAGGTGATGCAGAAAGAAGTAGGAGAATAATAATAATCATGATTATAATGGTATTTCTTACTATTAAGCTCTATTGGTCCAGAGAAGGGAAGTGACTTGCCCCAGGTCACACAGCAGTCAAGTGTTGGAACTGGAATTAGAACCCAGATCCTTTCTTACTTGTGAGCTGATTCTTGGAGTGGTGGAGAACCGTTTTTCCTGATACACATCCATCTCGGTACTGCAAGAAGTTTAGTCCAGTACTTAAGTGCTTACTATGTGCCAAGCACTGTTCTAAGTACTGAGCATTGTTCTAAATCCTGGCACTGTTCTAAGCACTGGCTCTGTTCTAAGCGCTGACTCTCCCTGGTGTATTCTTTCCCAGTATTTAGAACAGTGCTCTGCACACAATCAATCAATGGTATTTACTGAACACTTTACGCAGAGCACTGTACTGAGGTGGCAGATTGGCTAGTGCACGGGCCTGGGAGTCAGAAGGTCATGGGTTCTAATCTCAGCTCCGCCACTTGCCTGCTGCGTGGCCTTGGGCAAGTCACTTCGCTTCTCTGGGCCTCAGTTATCTCATCTGTAAAATGGGGATTGAGACTGAGAGCCCCACGTGGGACAGGGACTGTGTCCAAATCGATTTGCTTGTATCCACCCAGTGCTTAGTATAGTGCCTGGCACATAGTAAGCGCTTAACAAATACCACAATTATTATTATTATTATTAATAAACATTTGGGAGAGGACAGTACAACAGAGTTGGAAGACACATTTGTTGCCCAGTAAATGCTTAATGTTACTACCACTAACAGCTCATCACTGAAGACATCCTAGCACCTGTCAAACCCCTCCCACCCCCTTTAAAAGCTCCACCCAGCTGCCAGATCGGCTCTTCCTATGACTTCCAGGAAGGTCACAGTCTTCCACAAATTCCTCCTTCAAGCTCTGGGAAAGGAGGGTTTCCTGAAGATGGGTACTGAACCAAACTTGTTGCAGTGCCTAGTTGGATGTGTACCAGGAAAAATGGTTCTTCTCCACCCCTCCAAGAATCAGCTGACAAAAGCAACCACACCACAAGAATTGTGGACAGAGAGGTGAGTTCCAAGATTCAATAATAATAATGATTGTGATATTTAAGTGCTTAGTATGTGCCAGGGACTGTACTAAGCAGTGGGGTGGATACAAGCAAATAGGGGTGGATACAGTCCCTGTCCCACGTGGGTTCACAGTCCCCATCCTCATTTTAAAGAGGAGGAAGCTGAGGTCCAGAGAAGGAAAGTGACTTTTCCAAGGTCACAGAGCAGACAAGTTTTGGAGCTGGGATTAGAACCCAGATCCTTCTGACTCCCAGGCCCAGGGTTTAACCACTATGAACCCAAACCTGGCTTTTAGTTCTTTGTTTTCTTTGGTTTCTGCTGGGGTTCAGCAGTTTGAATTGTCTGTGGAAAGGCAAGGCTTTTCCCTGCTCCTGGATTTGTGGAGGAGAAGGCATGTGGGAATGAGGGAGATAGGTTTTGGGTGGAGAGCCAGCTCCTGAATCTTCTGCCTGCTAATTCACTCTTAAAAAGAACCTTTCTAAGGAAACTTTCACTGGTGTATACGTTTGGCAAGCTGTTCCAAAAATCTGATTTTCTGAAAATGAGTTCAGTGGATGGATTATCCTCTATGCGGTTGTGTCAAAAAAAAAGAAAAGAAACCTTTTCCAAACAGCCTTTAAAATGTCTCCTGCAAGTTTGATTGAGGAGGAATTTAGGATGGTTACACTTGGGGGTGGAAACGGAGAAATAAGAAGTCATCAAAAAAGTTTATATTTTGAAGAAACTTACACATTTTGCAAAATCCTCCCTGATCTCTGCTTTCAAAGGAAGATAGTTAATTTGAACCAAAGTCTAGGATTGACCTCTCTTCTCCAAATATGGCAAGAAGGTATTTTGTGCAAAGGATTTGGGTTCAAATGAACCGAGCAATTGAATGGTTTGCACCTGGCTTAGTTAATCATTTGTCCACGCTCAAACCTGAGCAGTTCACGAGCATCTCTCAACCCACATATTTGACTAGTCTTTCTTTACATTTATATTGTCTGTTTCCCCCTCCAGACTGTGAGCTAGGGGTCGTGTCTATCAACTTTGTTATATTGTACTCTCCCAAGTGCTTAGTACAATGCTCTGCACACAGTAAGGGCTCAATAAGAAGCAGCGTGGCTCAGTGGAAAGAGCACGGGCTTTGGAGTCAGAGGTCATGAGTTTGAATCCCGGCTCTGCCACTTGTCAGCCGTGTGACTGTGGGCAAGTCACTTAACTTCTCTGGGCCTCAGTGACCTCATCTGTAAAATGGGGATTAAGACTGTGAGCCCCATGTGGGACAACCTGATTCCCCTATGTCTACCCCAGCGCTTAGAACAGTGCTCTGCACATAGTAAGCGCTTAACAAATACCAACGTCATCATTGTTTGAATCACTAGGGAAGCAGCTTGGTGAAGTGGATAGCACGCAGGCTTGGGAGTCAGAAGGTCAAAGGTTCTAATCTCGAATCTGCCACGTGTCTGCTGCGTGCCCTTGGACAAGTCACTTTGCTTTCCTGGGCCTCAGTTCCCTCATCTGGAAAATGGGGATTGGGACTGTGAGCCCCATATGGGACAGGGACTGTGTCCAACCCCATTTTCTTGATTTCACCCCAGCGCTTAGTACAGTACCTGGCACATAGCGCTTAAAAAATACCATAAATATTATTATCCATGAACAGTGTGGTCTAGTGGAAAGAACACAGGAGTGGGAGGGCAGACCATCCAAGTTCTAGCATCTACTCCATTCGCTCTGTGGCCTTGGGTAAGTCATATAACCTCTCTGGGCCATAGTTTCCTCATATGTAAAATGGAGAAAAATAGATTGCGAGCTCTACCTGTGTACGAGAACTCGTTTTTAAGATCGTAATCCATGTCTACGCTTAGTCATTGTAAGTGCTTAATTTTTAATCACACTAATTGTCATTTATTCTTTTGACGTAGTCAAGCAGTGGTACTTCTGGAGCACTTATTGCTGAGCGCTGGCCAAAGTGGGAGAGTACAAATTTAATAGAGCTGGCATTTTAAAACTATAAAAACAATCTAAAAAAACCCCAAGTATAGCAGTTGATCACTGCCTAAAGAGATTACTCCTCAGCTTCCTTGGTTCCTCAGTGATCCAGGGCTGGATTAAATGGCCCCAAACTTCCAGTTTATGGGGAAGATGTTTCTAAGGAGAAATTTTCACAAATTTTGGGACTCTTGAGCAGAGAACACATTGACCGCACTGAATTGAATTGTTCGTGGTTGCAGAGCTGGGATTAGAACCCAAGTAGAGAAGCAGCCTGGTGTAGTGGCTAGAGCCCGGGCCTGGGCGTCAGAAGGTCATGTGTTCTAATTCCTGCTCTGCCGCTTGCTGCTGTGTGACCTCGGGCAAGTCACTTCTCTTCTCTGAGCTTCAGTGACCTCATCTGTAAAATTGGGATGAAGACTGAGCGCCCTGTTGGACTTGGACTGTGTCCTACACGATTAGCTTGCATCTATCCCAGTGCTTAGTTCAGTGCCCTGGAACATAGTAAGCCCCTAACAAATACCAAAAAAAGGATAAAACCAGTGACATCCTCCACACCCACTACGGCGG